>NC_142010.1:145997638-146304305 GCF_049901735.1 Notechis scutatus
CAGTGATGCCTGATTACATCCTGTGAAATGCAGGAAAATACTGAGCATCCACAAACTGCTGACTTTCCTCCAATAGTGTGCTTTCTTCAAAGATGTCTCTTGTAAGATGTGTGAATAACTGGGGCACAAACACCCCTAGGTTACTGATACACCAGAAAGTTACTTAGCCTACCTCTATGACGGGATAAGCCCAGGCTGTACTCTTTCAGTAATCGATATTTCTCCCTCAACTGCAACTTCCTTCCCCTTTGAAAGATCATAAGATGTGCTGCCCTGTGCAGTGATGGGTTTCAAAAAAATTTCCTATTGGTTTGGTGTGAGCGCACCTTTGTGCACATACATGCGCTTTGCGCATGCGCAGCGTTTGCAACCCACCTTCTGCTGCAAACCCTGTGTGTAAAACTTTTAACTTACTGCACCTCTGTATGGTTTGCCAATTGTGCAGTGGCAGATAGGAAAGCACTCCAGAGGGTTAATGTCATTGCCCAGAAGATCATTGGTTGCCCTCTCCCCTCTTTGGAACAGCTTTATAGCTCCCGCTGCCTTAAGAAAGTTCAAAACATTCTCAAAGATCCATCTCATCCTGGGAACCCTTTTTTTTGAGCTATTACCATCTGGCAGACGGTACAGGATAATAAAAACAAGGGCATATAGGCTGAAAAACAGTTTCTATCCCAGGGCAGTAGCTCTTTTGAATCCTACTGTATAGTGCAATGTTAATGCAATATCAGGGGTTTTCAATTCAATGTGTGGAGGGTGAAGGATGCGTGTTTGTGTTTATTGTCATGGTCATGATGTGCACTGAAGATGGTGTTTGATTTTGATGTACGAGGTGCAATGACAATAAAGTAAACTAAACTAAAAAAAACAGCTGATGCACGGCTGTTGGCTGTGCCACACGAAGCAGCTGAGATTGAAAAGCAGAAAATAAAAGTCAGCATAGGGCTGATCATTGGAGTGAACCGGTTCAACTCACAAATGATTGTCAGAGCTACCGGTTCAGCTGAACCGGGCCAAACCAGTAGAATACCACCACGGCCCTAGTGGCTGAATGGTTGAAGTGCAGTATTGCAGGCAAAGTCTGCCCACAGCCTGGAGTTCGAACATGACGGGGTTCAAGGTTGAAGAAGACTCCGCCTTCTATTCTTCCAAGGTTGGTACAAAGAGGACTCAGATTGTCGGGGACAATATGCAAATAATGCTGACATTGTAAACCACCCAAAGAGTGCTGTAAAGCCCTGTGGGGCGGTATATAAACCTACATGCTATTTCTATTTCTGCTGCGATTGTTTGATGCTCCTTATCCAGGGACACCACACTGTAGCGCCAGCTCGTGCTGTGAGAATTTGGTAAGGGATTCCAGGCTGATTTTTTTTTTTTTAAAAAAAGAACATTCTTAATGCATTATTTATAGGGATAGCAAGGGATCTAAATCCTCCCCTCCTGTGTGCAAACACGCAAGACACCCGGGGCAATGGATGAGCTTAGAATGGCTTGATTTTACTCTCAAATACAGGTAGTCCTCAACTTATGGCCACAAATGAGCCCAAAACTTCTGTTGTTGATATTTGTTAAGTGCGCTTTTGCCACACTATATGACCTTTCTTGCCACCGTTAAGTGAATCACTGTTGTTAAACCAGTAACCCGGTTGTTAAGTGCATCTGGCTTCCCTTGTCAGAAGGTTGCAAAAAGGGGGATCATGTGACCTTGGGACACAGCAACGGTCATAAAGTCTGAACCGATTGCCCAAGCATCTGAGTTTTGATTGCATGATCATGGAGATGCTACAAAGGTCGTCACTGTGAAAAACGGTCATACGCCACTCTTTTCAGTGCCGTTGTAACTTTGATCGGCCACTAGAAGAATAGTTGCAAATCGAGGGCTACCTGTAGTTCAGTATGGCCAAAACCAACTTGGCTGTCACATTAGCCTTTTGTCATGCCCGTGGTGGAGACTGACTCTGAGGGAGAGGAGAACAGCCGACAGGGAGTGTTAGTGTGGCTCTGGAGGTTGTGGAGGAGGCTGGGGAAGGGCAGAGGCCGGCTAGGTAGTCAGAGGAAGACCCAGGCCCATCCCCTCTCTGACCTAGGTCATGCAGGGAGGAGAGATAAGGGAGAGACGTGGTCTCCTCGGGAGGAGAGGGCCTTGATCCTCTTCATGGGCTGCAGCTGTGACAACTGGATAAGAGTTTGGGACATCCTCCAGCCCTTATCTTGCCTGGTTTGTGTTGCTTTTTTCCTTCTTCATGTAACTGTGTGTGGGTTTTTTTTTTTTTTTTTTGTCTTCTGTCAAAGATATTCGGAGCTTGGAAGCAAAGTGAAGGAATAAAAGGGGCTTCACCTGTTTTCTGTAACTGTGTTTGTTTTGTATCCCACCCTGGGTCATCACACCTTTGGCCACTGGAGGCCACTGTTTCCCTGACTTATGAAGCAAAAGTAGGTTGTTATCAGGCATAACATACAATCCAGGGCGCTTTGGTATAGATAATATGCTCTGCCACCTGCACAGCTGATCAAAGGGATCTGCAGCAACACTGCTTTAACATGCATCTTGATGAAATACTGGCTTATGTCGGTGGTGGAGAAATTGCGGCTCTCCCAGGCTGTGGAGCTACAATGCACAGCCACAACAGCCTGCCTGGCCACTAGGGAAAGAAGCCGGAAGTTTAGGTTGGAACCCATGTTATGGTAGCATTGCGTCAATATACAGAGTCAAGGTCACGTTCTTTGAATGACTGAGTTGGATTCTACAGGCAGGAAAAGGACTATTTCTCAGCTGTTCCTCTTCAGTTTGGGGGTGACTGTGGGGGGTGGGTGGGCCCCCCCCCCCGCGGCCCGGGATAAGCGTACACGCCTGGTCCCCATCTTTTTGGTCCCCAGGTCACCACTGGAAACTGAAGAAATCTGGATATGTCACGGAGTGATTTTAAAAACAAAAGGCGCCGCTGTGGGACGCTTTGGACAGATCAAGGTTGGGGATCCCTGGGATAAGGTACCCTTATTAATCTAGGTCCCACTGGAACTAAGAAATCTGACCTGGCGTTTTGGACAGATCAATTATTTTCTGGGCCTGCGCTAACTTGCCATGTATATATTAATGGATCTAGTGTGTCCTGCCTTGGATTGGCAATTTTAAAAAATCTGCATAAATCCTCTATTTGGACATCCAGATACACACCATAGACAAGCACAGACACATATGCATTTAAAAAAACTATCTAACGCAGCAGACATTTCCGTTGAAATTGGTATAGCTTTGAAGAGCATTGTCTTCTTTGAGCCAAAATGGACAAGGCAATATTCAAAGAAGTGCAAATTCTGAAGAGTGTGCTTGGTCTAATGTGTGTGTCAGCCTGGGTGGCATGGATCAGGGCATGAAATTAGCCCAGATCAAATCCTGCTCCACCTTCTTATTATCCCACTGTGGTATTTCTAAGTCCTTTTTTTTTCTTTTTACTTCTCTCGATCGTGGTCCTTCATTTCTGAAGAAAATCAATCAATCAATCAAAGCCTGAACTTGGGACCCTGATCCTTCCTCCCAGAGCTGGTGGCTTGGAAGGGCCTTTGGTCATTATAATATTAGGGCATGAATGAAAAGAGCATGCACTGGGAAAACAAAACAAACAAACAAAAATACATATTTTCCAAAAGCAGTATGCCTCAAGGGACTATTTTATTAAGTATTTTCCTGTTCCATGGAAAATGAACTTTCTTCATGAAAGAAGAGTGAATTTAAAGGAGGTTCCCCCCCACACACACACATTTTGATAGAGGTGGAAAATCTGTGACTCTCAAATGTTGCCACACAGGCCAAGCCTGTTGGGAACTGTGATTCAGTAACATCTGGAGAACTTCAAGCTCCTTACTAGGCTTGGACTATCTCCTTTGAAGAAAGCACATATCTGGTCAGGTTTGGGGTCAAGACTTGAAGCAATCTAGGCAGGCTTCCTTCTTCATGGGAAGTGGGTACAAGTGAGATGCTCCAAGGAAGCCTAGCTTGCCCTACATCGATAGGATCATACTCACGTTCTTCGAGACCAGAGTGTGGTTTTTCCTGGGACTCCGGCTGGGCGTGGGCTTGAGCCAAAGGGCAGCTTTCGGGACTGTGGGCCGGTTCTATGTTGGCATGAGGGCAGCAGCTTGGACTGTGTGACTCTTGTACCTCAGCACTGTCTTCTTCCTCTTCATCTCTCTGCTGCTTGCAAAGATGGTGTTCGACCATCAGCTGGAGCTCTGAAAAGTAGAGGTGGGCAGAATTCATGAAAACTGTGATCCCGGGATGATTTGATTCTTATGGAAATGTTTACTTTTTTTAAAAGTCTCTGCTGAAAACAGCAAATTGTTCTCGTGCATTAAGGAACATATCTGTTCTGTCGCCAGTAAAGAGACTCGCAGACCGGAGTTGACTTCAGCTCTTTAATAATAAACAGTAACTTCAACTGCAGTCGAACCACAGCAGCCCTTTTTATAGCGGCTGCTCCACGGCTCGCAACCAATGACATTTAGTTAAACTTCCCGCCGCTATAGGCGGCCAATCAGATATTAACGTTACTAACCAATCGTATCGTTGCTTCTGCTAACCAATAGGAACATCGCCCTAGAAGTCTCTATTTAAATACACTACAATATCCACTGGCGGGATTCAAAACTTTTTCCTACCAGTTCTGTGGGCATGGCTAAGTGGGCATGGCCATGTGACTGGGTGGGAGTGGCTTTTTTTGCAGCCACCCCCACTCGTTTTCGGGCCTTCTGGGCCTCAGGCAAGCCTCCTGGGGGGTGTTTTTGCTCTCAGGAAGCTCTCCTGGGGCTCAGGAAGAAAAAAAATCAGAGGCAACATGCAGCACCCTCCTCGCTCCATTTGGGGGCCTTCTGGGCCTCAGGGAGCCTCCTGGGGGGAGTGTTTTTGCTTCCAGAAGGCTCCCCTGGGGCTCAGGAAGAAAAAAATGGATCCTGGACCCCCCCGCACTCCATTTGGGGGCCTTCTGGGCCTCAGGGCTCCCCTGGGGCTCAGGAAGGCAAAAAATGGAGAGGGGGGCCTGCACCCCTCCCTCCATTTTTCTGCCTTGCTAGGCCTCAGGGAATCCTCCTGGGTGAAGCAGTAAGACAAGCTAGGGGAATCCTGGCACAGCTGATCATATGAACAGCTGATTGTCAGTGGGGGGGGGGGAAAGAAATACCTTACGGGGCGAGGGTCAAGTGGGCAGGGTGCGCAAGCATCAGGTGGGCGGGCAAGCAAGCCAGTGTGTCAGCCTTCAAGATCTTCTCCTTTGCTTTGCATCTTTCGGCTGCCATAAGTAACGGGGGAGGAGGGGGGACAAGTATGGGAAGCGAGCTGGAGGTGGTACAAACTAGCATTGTATAAACTGAGGAAGGGGGAGAGTACATTCTTGCTTAGGTTTCTATTTCTTGCTTAGCTTTCTTTTCTCTGCACAGCTGCAAATCTTTATCAAAGTATGGCAACGGACAGAAACTTCACCACCACCTGAAGATGTCCACATGATGATATCCACAACTTTTAATTGGAAGAACCATTTGAACTACTGGGGGTGGGAACATTTCCATCACTTTGTATATGTGATTTACGCGCCTATTTCCTCAGATTCAGAATTCTCTTGTTGCTACCACCTCATTTCCAGTAAAAGATATCTTTTCTCTAATTAAAAGAGTCTAAGAATTTCTTTCTTGGATTTTGAATTGAGCACCAGCTGACACAGTGGCAACCAGGTCAGGGGCGTGGCCAGCCAGAACTTACTACCAGTTCGGTGACCCATGCCAAATCCTTTCTACCGGTTAGCCTGAACCGGTGCGAACCGGCTGAATACCACCACTGAACATATCTACTGGTTAGTCTTACACAGTATAAGTGGCCTGCAGTTTTGACAGAATTGGAAGGGACTAGAATTGGGGGGGCTCTTCTAGTCCAATCCCCTGTTCGAACAGGAAACCCTATACTATTTCAGACAAATGGTTGTCCAATCTCTTCTTAAAAACCTCCAATGTTGGAGCACCCACTACTTCTAGAGGCAAACAATTTCACAATTGATTCATTGTTTTCACTGTCAGGAAATTTCTCCTTGGTTCTAGGTTGCGTCTTTCCTTGATTAGTTTTCATCCATTGCTTCTTGTTCTAGTTTCAGGCGCTGTGGAGAATTGGTTGACACACACACACCCCTCTTCTTTTGTGGCAGTCCCTTAGATATTGGAATTTGTGAACTTCAGCTTCGTAGATGCCTTTGATGGCTAGAGATTATGGGAAATTGGGCCACACTTATGCTAAACAGGTTCCCAAAGATTCACCGATGATTTGGAAACCACTGTAGGTGGAATGCATCATTAGGAGAGGATTATTTTATTGTTCTTTGCTCCTCTCCACATTCCTCCTGTCTAGCCTTCAGACTAATAATACAGTATTCCTAATAGCCATTCACAGGTTGACCTTGAAACTTGAATGGCAATGATAATTCTTGTATCTATTTCCTGGATTGTGATGTTTCCCCTTTCCTTGAATACACATGTTCTAATTTAGAAACTTCTGACAGGCTTTTAATGCTGATCTCTGCACTCCTCTGCAGTGGCTGCTGCAGTCCCACCCCAGCCTGACAGTTGCATCCTGCATTATATGAGGCACTGCAACACTTGGGAGTCAAAGACGAAGGAGGAGAAGGCTGGTAATTGGAGAGAATGCAGAGGACCAACACTGCTTTAATGCAAAATTAATGAAACATGATCCTGGTAGGGATTAGGCAGGATATGTGAAAAGTTACAGGGAGGTGGGAGGAGTGTGAACAGGGGGGAGGGGGAGGAGAAAGAAAGACCTTACAAAACCATGGAAAGGCTAAAGGAATCTTAGCACTGACTGACAAGTTCTGAATACTACAAGCTAATGGGGAGTACATTATATACAAGGTGGTGACACTCATCCAAAAATAAACCCTATGCTCTTTTAATGAGTATCGCAGGATGCAATGTCTGGTATAGCACATATAGCAAGAAAGAAGATATGTGTACACCTTTTAAAAACCCACAATCAGCCTGTGGACCTTCCATTTTAACAACAGGATATTATTTCAAGCTCTGTTCTACAGAGAGCCGGCAAGCATTTGACTCACTACTCATCTCACCCTCACTTCATGTTTCGAAAATAGGACAGGGGATTGGGGGTGAGGTCAGATTGTGATTTGGACCAGTTGTGTGTTTCAAAAACATTTACCACTGGTTCGGTGGGCATGGCTTGGTGGAAAGCTTCTGCGCCTAGGCAAAGTGCGTGTTTGGTGCATGCGCGCACACACACACTTTTTGTGCATGCGCCAAACACGTACTTTGCGCAGGCTCGGGGGCTTTCTGGCTCACTTCCTGCAATCCTGCACTCTCCTTGTCGCTTCAGCAGCCACCACACGGCAATCTGCTATGCTGCACAAAGCAGCTGCACTTCAAAAGCAGGACAAAAAGGTCAGTATGGCAGCCCAGGCAGGCGGGTGGGCCCAACAGCAGAGTGTTGGAGAGAACCAGTTCAGTCTCCGCTGCTCTTCGGCACTACCGGTTCGGTAGAACCAGGCCGAACCAGTGGAATACCACCACTGATCTGGACATACAAGAAGGCTGAGCGTTGTCTCATTTGGAGTGGGAAGAAAACTCAGACTATTTGGTGAGACTACCTTTCCAAATGTTCCCCCTTCTTTCTCCCTATCATTTCAAGAAGGGCAAGGGAACTGCTGGACGTAACAGTGAGCCCTTTTGAGGCTCAGAAAGCAGCAAACTATCTTGTTGCTGCTTCCTAGGCACCGTGATGGATTCCGTCCTTCAGTACAGCCACATGGCTTCCGGACCAGTTACCTTTCATGGTTGGAGTAGTGCGAGAGACCTTCTTCCTCTGCCTTGGGGACATTGACAATCCTGGCTGCAAAGAGAAGAAAGAGAAAGTCCTAAGAGATACAAAATGCCAAAATTCAGGTGCAATATATGTTGAGGTAATTCCCCGTTAGGAGAATGAGTGCATACAGGGAGACGTATAGAGAGTAGTGTTTGAATAATACACACACAGCACACAGATACACTGTACAGTAAATGTTGGTTTTTACTTTCAGAAAAGTTTAAGCAAAGGTCAAAATAAACAGTCCAAAGTCATTCACAAGTAAATCAGTCAGTTTTCAATCCAAGGATAATCCAATAACAAAGCCCAGTGTCAAAAACAGTTCAGTATCAGACTTACCTCAAATCCAGAAATATCAGTCAATTAGGAAAAATGGAGGAACGGCAATACTCTCCAGCAGAAGGAAAAACAGAGACTCACTCACTTCACTGAGACTCTTCTGAGACTAAGACTAAACAACCCAGGTTTCTGGCTCCATCTTATGGCCGTTTGAGTAACCACACCCAATTGCAGTTTTTAGCATGCTCTTAAAGAGACAGTATTAAAATGTCTATCCTGGTTTATATATTTCTACCCAAATACCTGTTAGGTGACTTACATTCCTAACAATGGACAACCTTTTAACTAAGTGTTGCATCTAGTTCTTGTTACTCAGAGACTGAAACAAGAATGAATGAAACAAATTCTTGAAGATTTGGAGTTCCAGCTTCTTCTTTGTGATGGGCACATTATCTGGTGCGTTAGAAGACTACAATTTTCTGGGCTCATGCCTTTAGTTGACAAGCTAGAACCAGCCCAAGCCTCTTCGCCTGCACTCCCTTTTTTCAAGTTTATGATCTGCAGAGGTCTATCCTCCTCCCCACTCCCATGGAACAATGGGGGAAAACATGGTAAAGAGCAAAATTGACCTCTGGTCCCTTCAGAATCAGACATGCAGATCATCCCAGAAATACAATTGAGGCTACAAGATCGGGGTTGAGAAAATCTAGACCAGTGGTCCCCAACCTTTTTTGTACCAGGGACCGGTTTCAAGCAGAAAATTTTTGCAAGGACCGGTGGGCGGGGAGAGAAGAGAAGGAGGCTTCGCTCTCTCGCTGCTCCACCAGCCCAGGAAGAAACTGCTTCAAAGAAGCGGGGCTTTTCCTGTCGCCGCAGCTATTCCGAGCGCCCTTTCACCCCCACCCCACCCCGCCCGCCCGCGCACACGCGCTTCAATCCACAGTGTCCCGTTCTGCCTGCCTGCCTGCCTGCCTTAGTTTCTGGTTGTTTGGGAGCAGCTTCGGCTGAGAATAATAACTATTCGCCCTTTTACTCAGCCGAAGCTGTTCCGATTCAACCATTAACGAAGGCAGGCAGGCAGGCAGAACGGAGCACTGGGTTGAACCCGCGCGCGCGTGTGCGGGCGGGCGGGCGGGCGGACGGGGGGGGGTGGGGAGAAACGGGCGCCGGAGGCGCTGCGGCGACAGGAAAGCCCCGCTCTTTGAAGCAGTTTCTTCCTGGGCTGGTGGAGGAGCGAGAGAGCGACTGAGAGAGCTGACCCAGAGAGCAGGACAGGCTTCGGTTGCTTCCTCCCTCCCCTTCTTTCATTTGTGTCCTTGATCCCCGATCCCAGCAGCATTCACCGAAGGTGAAGAAAGCCGCCATTTTTTAAAAAAAATTCTTTGCGGCCCGGTAGAGAGTGCTCCACGGCCCGGTGCCGGTCCGCGGCCTTGTGGTTGGGGACCCTGATCTAGACTACCACAGGAGGGCAGCAAAGGGCTAGATTTCCTGTACTTCTTTGCTCCCAGCCAGGTCAGTTGGGAGACTTCAAGTAGCCGTAAAATTAATTCCATCTTTTCCCATTATTAAAGCTTATTAATTTGAGCAATAACAGTAAAACTCATTCCAGTCCAATGAAAGCTTTGTGTGTGGCACTCTAAGAACTAGCGCTTTGGTGTTCCTGGCATTCTTAGTTTTACTTCTCAGTAAACACTTTTTTTATGGGAAGTGTGTCCATTCATACATGAAATGTATTCCCCTATTATCATCCTGGATGGCTTTTGTGTATTACTACATTATTCTGCTAAATGCATACATTGACTCTATGGTTCAAGTCTGAGAACAGCAGGAGTGTATATACCTTCAGAAGCGGGTTGGGGATCCGGTCTTCATCAATTTCTAGGGTGAAAAAACAGGGACAGAGAAGGAAAAGACAGGAAGGACAATAAGTTAAAGGCATGGTAAAGCCAACACACCAAATCTTAGAACTCTGGGTTATTTTTGCAACAGAAATATATTTTCACTGTCTCCCTGGATTTTATTTATTTGTATTCCATCTTTATTATTTCTACAAGAAGCTCAAGGCGGCGAATATATTCTCCTGTTTCCCCCCACAACAACAACCCTGTGAGGTGAGTTTGCCTGAGAGAGAGAGGTCACCCAGAGCTGGCTTTCATGGCTAAGGCAGGACTAGAATTCACAATCTCTCGATTTCTAGCCTGATGTGCGATGCACTTGTTATTACAGTATAGAGTAGATAGAGGCTGTTCCCATATGTGACTCAAGGGATGCTTGAGATGGCAAGCGCCAACTTCTGCACTTCTCCTTTGGGCTTCTTTCTGCATTACCTGGGACCCTTCAATGTGCTGGACGATCCATCCCATTGATTATCATTAAACAACATTGCTAAGATTTAGCCTTGCTGGAGAGTTCACTGGTTTACTTAGGTAGCTGTAGGTATTTTGTGTGTGTATTTTTCATATATTTCTATTATTATTAGGGTTGGTCACCCAGTCAGCCAGATGTTTAGATTGGATTTGGCATCCACTGAGTCTGTCGTCTGTCTGTCTGTGTCTGATAAGTTCTTTCTATGCAATTGTTAAGATAAATAAGAAATATCATGGAGGAAAAACACATCTGGAAAGGTTTTGGGGTAAAGGGTAAGGCTATACTGTATCCTGAATCTGTGGCTACAGTAAGCAAGGACATACAATCTACAGCCTCAGAGTTACTACCAGCCAAAGACCTTTCCTATAGCCCTTAAGGCCCCTCCTGATCAGGACAGCTGAAAACTGATGGCCATCCTTACTGCCACTTGGAGACAGATGTCAGCTGTTTTGTAAGGGAATGGATAACTTGCCATGGCCAACTTGCTGCAGCCAAGTCATCATGGCCAACTCGCTGCAGGAGAACTTGCCATGGTCAACTTGCTGTGGGATAATTTAACAATTCTATTTAATTATTTAAAATAAGTTAAAAAAATATTTTTTATTTTTGCCATTTACATTTCATTCTGTCCTTCTTCTTGCATCCTTTCTTTAATGATTTTATTCCACCATTGCTTTGTTATTAGTGTAGCTCTTGTTCAGCAGTGAATTGTCCTGTGGCGAAATGGCCATGGCAAGTTGGCTCTGGCAAGTTAGCCATGGTGAGATGGCCGTGTCAAGTTGGGCATGGTGAATTGTCGAAGACCCATTCTGTAAGCCCTCAAATAGGCACACGCCACCTTTAAGACACCCCAAGAATCTTCCCCTAACCCTAGCCTTGCCCGTATATTTGATGTTGTTCCCCTTTGCAGCCCTCGGCCATCTTGAAATGCCAATTGTGGCTGTTTTCCACCCCAACTTAACAATAACAAAATAACCCTACAATCTTGATGTTTGCTCCATCTCAGTAGACCGTAGCCCAAAAGCTAGAGTAAGACAAGCAGGTTTTCCAGAAGCTTCAAGTATTAAAAATGGGGCAAAACTTCAATTCTGGCCCACCGATGAATAGCTTGTCCTATCCTCCTGCTCAACTGCAGCCCGTGATCCTTTCCCCCAGGGATCCCAAAGTTGGCTTGGCTCACAAAGGGCCGGACAAGACAGCAGGTGTTGTGGAGCACATACAGAAAGCCCCGGTCAGATGCTGCCTGGAAAAACACCTGAGGCTTTTTTCCACAATCCTGCCGCTTAAGCACCGGCCTCTGCAATTTGCTGGATCCCTGCCGGGAGCCTGTGATTTTATTTGTCAAAGTGCCTGTCGTGCTTGATTACGCTGCGCTTTGAGATCTTTAGGATGACTTATGCCGACTGCGGCATATCATTACGGGCAGCACCTCCACGTTTGAGTCATTTATTACATTACGATGGAGTTTTATCATTGTTTTATTAGTTGTCAGCTCTGTTATGGGTAAGGTGAGCCAACTGGTCCTGCAGAAATTGAGCATGTGAAGCTTTCCATGGTGATAAACCCTTTTATTGCCAATAGAACAAACGGCCGTTTGAGGTACAGCGGTAAAGAGCCTTGGCTAAATCGTTAGCTCTTCCCAGAAGGAGACCTCAGGAACAATGGTATAATCTAGTTTCTGCAGGTAGCTGAATGCTGTGGGGTTTTTTTTTTTTTAACTGGCTGATCACCCTTTCCTCCCCTCTTTTTACAACCGAGCTGGTATTACTGGCTTGCCTGTTTTATCCAGAGGAACTAGAAGTATAGCATGAATGTTACCTTAGAAGACAAAAGAGCAAGGAGAGAAGTCGAGTGGGGTACAAGGAGAGGCGTAGTCAAAGGCTAAAAGGGGAGGGGAACAAATCAGGTTATTTATTATTTGTTTGATTTACTGCCGGCCTTTCTTCCTGGAGCTCAAAAGTGACATATATAAGAAAACCTCTCTCTTCCCATTTTGCCTCCCTGTAAGGGAGGCTGGGTGGAACAAAACCGACTTGCCTAAATTTTCCCCCTGGCAGAGGATGGATTGGAACCAAGGTCTCTCAAGCCTGAGGTCAGCACTTGAGAATCAATACAACAGCCTGCTTCTCTTTACAGGTAGACACAGAATACAGTGACTCTCATAGTTAGGATGCTGAGTTGGAGATTAGTAAGCCTGTGTTTGAGACCCGTGTGCTGCTGTGGGGAGGGTGAACTCCCATCCTTTGCTCTAGCTCCTGCTGGGGACATGAAAGGAGACCCCAACTGGGCGTCTCCTGGGAAATGGCGATGTCATCGGCTCAACCTTTCAACCAGGAAGGGTCTCAAGGCTTCTGACGAGATGGTGATGCACCACAGGTAGTTCTCAAGTTACGACCTGCAACTGGCACCACTAATGACAGTTGTTAAGTGGATCACCATGTGATCAGACCTGATATTGCAACTTTTTGCAGTGGTCATAAATGTTCACTATAGAGTGGCTTTTGCCAGAAACTGGAAGCAAACGTCAGCTTCCGGCAAAATGGTCATATGGTCGTGGGATGTGGGATGCTGCAGATAACTGTAAATGTGGAGTGGTTGCCAAGCACCCAAAGTGCAAACATGTGAATGTGGGTGGGGGAGGACGCTGGATCTTCAAAGGTGGGTCATAAGTAGCTTTAGGGGTGTGTGTGTCTCTCATCACTTTGAATGGTCGCTAAGCGACCAGTCATAAGATAAGTGGTATCTTAATCGGGTGAAATTAACCATCTCCAGATTTAAATCTTTTGATCCGATTCGTGGCTGAAAGATGGTCTGAAATTTCAAAACCTATCCAGAACCATTTCCAAAGCCCTTCCCCCATGGGGCCTGCTCTGGACTGGCACCATGCCACAGGATTAATACCTTGCTGTCCTCAGGCAGTCAAAGCAACCATTGCTCCAATTGGCAGCTGAACTAAAGCTAAAAGAGGGTCTTGGAGGTGGACCAGGTGATAATTGGCAGGATGTCTGGCCAATCTCCACTTCCCAACTGTGACATCCTTGGAGCCCCGCGGTATAACAGATAATCAGAGTTGGAAGGGACCTTATAGGACCTTATCTAGTCCACCCCCCCCCCCCAACCAAACGGTCTCCTTCTACTAGACTTTTTGCAGGCAGATCAGCTATTTTACTTTTACTCCGCCCCCCCCCAATGCAAGACCAAATGTGGGGATGAAGCCAGGATACGGGTCTCGCACTCGGAGGGTAACTTTTTCACCCCTGTCTTTTAGGAGGCTGGAGAAAGTGCTGGTGAGCTCAGGAATCATCTCCAACTTTGCCAAAACGGAAAGGAGGAGACCTGTGTTCGGTGTGGAAAATTTCAAGGATGGAGCTGGTAGCTAGGCGGAAGTGCTCCAAATTGTGAAAAGGAAACAAGAGGTTAATGTTTATCAGAACTCACCGGAGTTTAAATGTCCAGGTTTAAATCCCAGGGTTCAATAATCCCTGTAAACAAGCAACAAATATTTCTGAACCTTTCTCAGGTCCATGCAGCTGAATTCGCCTGAGCTGGGATGAGGACCCAGATTGTTTGGGGCAATAGGCTGACTCTGTAAACTGCTTAGAGAGGACTGGAAAGCACTGTGAAACGCTAAGGGCTATCTGGGCAGTCAAAAGCTGGATGACTACCATGCTACAGCAGGGAGTTATTGTCTGTATCTCTTAGTGATCATCTGGTGGTCTTTGCAGCCCTGATCTGGAAGCCCCAAACCAAGACCACGTTCTCAAAATGTTGGAGACATTTTGTATTAGAGTTAGTTAGCCTCTTGTATTAGGGTTAGTTTGACAGTAGCAGGAGTTTGCATAATTCCCTCTCCCACGTTTTATAGGTAAACAGGTTTCGATTTGACTAGGCAACCCTTGACCCCTTGGCTCATTGCTTCGGAGATATTCCCTTATCTAAACAGAGGAGCAGATTAACCACAGTCAGGGTATATATATATATATATATATATATATATATATATATATATATATATATATATATATATATATATATATATATATATATATATATATATATATATATATATATATATATATTTTAAAGAGTGAGAACAGGAGCGAGTTCCAATCACCTGCCAATTTCCCCATTGACTCAGCTTGTGGGAAGTTGGCAGGGAGCACTGGAAAGGAGGAATAAAGTGACCACTGCTATTAAAAAAAAAAAAGCAGTATTGCAGGATGGCATGATGGCATGGCAGTGGCCACAACTTTGCCAATGCAACTGGGCTAAAGATCCTTGAAATTTCAATCTTGTGGGAGTAATGGTTTTGGGACACGTTAATGTTAAGTTAGCATATTTGCGGTATGCCTGGATTCAAAAATTGTCACCTTCACTCAGTTGAAGGTGACAAGCAGACAAGGGAGTTGCAGTAGTACATAAATAGTATACAGTAGTCCTCTTTTGTTGCATTATTCATTATTGTTTTTAAAGCTCTTGTTTCTTCTTCTTTTGTTTTTTTTTCCTCAAACCACTGCAGGAAAAAGCAGAGTTTCTTGATAAACTAGGCAGCTACCATTTTATTTACCCACAATACTTGAAAACAGGCATTATCTAATTGCAGCTGCCACAGAATAGTATCTCTCCAGGGAGAAATCGTTACAATTTATAATTGTGCTCCCAGTTAAATTATGTAAAACAGCCTGAAACCATAGAAACTTCAGGGGCATCTGCAGTGGTGTATATGTGTGTGTGTGTGAGAGAGAGAGAGAAGGGGGGGGGGCAAATAATATGTGTATGTGAGAAAGAGAGAGAGAGAAAGAATGTGTGTATGTGAAAGAAAGAGAAAGAATATGTGAGAGATAGAAAGAAAGAAAAACTAATGTGTGAGAGAGAAAGAGAAAGAATATGTGTGCGTGAGAGAGAGAAAAAGAAAGAGAGGGACAAATATGTGTGAGTGAGAAAGACAGAAGAATGTGTATGTGTGAGAGAGAGAATATGTGTGAGAGAGAAAAAAAGAAAAAAAAGAGCGAAATAGTGTGTATGTGTGTGAGGGAGAGGGAGAGGGAGAGGGAGGGGGGGAGAGAGACGAAGTTTTTGACTGTGATCAAAATCCCACTCCTTTTTATATACTTTATATGAATGTCTCACATAAAAAGGATGGGGCTTGGATCTTATATGCCTTGCGTATGGACTCATAAAACAGGCAGGACCTTAAGTTTGCAAACATAGTTGCTACATTGATTGTTTTGACACAGACACCCTGTGAATACCCCGATGGACATTGAAGGAATTATATGTATGTAAAATGATGGTTGCTGAAAAGATCTCCATAGCTGTCCATATATTTATTTGCTAAATCAACAGCAAAAAAAAGAAGAAGACTATATTTCATATTCCAAAAACTCTCTTAATGTGAAGATAAACATCATACTTGTACAGTGAGAAGCAGGACAAAGCTTCTGAAAGCTATTCCACTTGTCCTCAGTGACATCAACCTACAGATTCTTGACTGATTATGAATCACCATGATGTCATCTTGTTAACATCATAACCTGATATGCAGACCCCCTGATATGACTTTTCCCAGGACGATGATGACCCTAAGTTATTAAAATTAAAAAAAAAACTGAGCCAAAGAAGCAGAACAAAGTCCAAACAATATCTGAAATGCCTTAAAAACAAAAATGGGCTTTTGTTTAAAAGGAGTGGTGATGACGGTTGAGAAGTGTTCCTCTTAAAAAGCCTTCCTTTTGCTCTCAAAAGCTAGGCAGCAAACACTGAAACACAACCCAGCGTATTCTACACTCTCTAAAAAGGTACCTAATTTGGAGCATGTCTGTCACCCAGGAAACATACCAGGATGTTACCATGGGAACTAGAAT
Organism: Notechis scutatus; assembly: GCF_049901735.1. NCBI lineage: Eukaryota > Metazoa > Chordata > Lepidosauria > Squamata > Elapidae > Notechis > Notechis scutatus. The sequence goes on from NC_142010.1 coordinate 146,014,019, forward strand.
TCTGCCGGACTGCCAGGCTCCCCCTTCTTGATTCTTCCCAAAGCAGCTAGTAGTTCCGAGCTCCAAATGCCACTTTTAAGTAAATCAGTCTGGTGGACAATATGCTAAATTAAGAGAAAGGTTGGAACTTGGGGCAAGAGAAGACTGCCTTCAAATGGAATCCTTGGGAGTTGCGACCATCCATTTTAACAATAAGCTATACACACTTAACAATCCAGCCCTGTAAGATGTCAGAATCAGTTCAAAAGTCAGTAGCAGCTTCAGTATATTGTGACACTGCCCCCCTCCCCCCCAAAAATCACATTCTTCTGTGACTTTCAGCCAAGCATGGTAGAACATCCATTTTGCCTTTTGGCAACTTACATGGATTCATTCATCCATGGAAGGGGTTTGTTTGGAACAAGGTGGAAGTAGTCTTCCATTTCTTTCTTCCAGGGGATTTGTTTTGACTTTCCAATCTAGTCTACAGCTTTGAAATCTCCTGGTGGTCTCCTTCACTTATTATTATTTTTTAAAGCAATCAAGGTTGGCTAGGTGCTGCCACCTGCTATGGCCAAAACATGTTTAAAAAGTTTTCTAAAACATGCCAAGGGTAATAGAAGAAGCAGCTAAAAGGGCAGTGTGGGCCAAATTGGAAAAATCAAAATCAAAGGGAAATGCAGTTCACACACCTTTAAAAAAAATGTCTGTGGAGATTCTCAGTCATCCAGGTTGTCTCAAAGGTGCTTTTTCAAAAGGCAACCAGATGGGGGGATGGGGGGGGGGTTTTGCCCCGAGGAAGAAGAAGATGGCCATTTTGTTTCTCGTCCAAGAAGCTTCATCGGTTCTGGCAAGGATGGTGGGGGTGATGAAAGGGTTAATTCGGGCAGGATGGAGGCGGGTGTTGGAAGGATCATATTTCTTTGCAGACATCTTGTCATTAGCCAGAACCAATGAAGCTTTTTGGATGAGGTTGTTGTTGTTGTTACCTGCTCACTTATAGATTTAGTATTGGAACAAGAAAGGGGAAGGGATCTTTTAAATATGGAGAGATTCCAACAGGTTTAATCCTATCTCTTTGGACAATCCACGTCTTTTCTTAATGCTTCTTCTTTTTCTGAACATCAAACCCACAAACCAGATTTAGCTGAACAGTAACAATGATGACAAGTGTGTAAAAAGATCTGGTAGGAGCCCGCTATCCCCACATTTCAGGGAATCTCCTTTCTTTATTTGTTATATTTCAGGTACATATGTTTGTGCCTGTATGTTTTAATATTTCAATGTTATAAAACAAATCGGGGTGGGTTTTTTGTTTTTTTTGAAGTTGTACATTTGCTCTGAGAAGGACAGGTCGGAGAGAAGACATTTGCTAACCTTACAAGGAACAGCCAATTTTGTACTTTTTTGACACATTTTTATCCTGCCTTTATTATTTTAACTAATACCTCAAGGTGGCAAACAGGACTACTACTCCTTCCTCCTCCTACTTTCCCCACAACAACCCTATGATGTGGCTGAGAAAACTGACTGGCCCCAAATCACCCAGCTAGTTTTTGATGTCTAAGGACTAGAACAAATTTCTGCAGACTTGTCACTCCCCCTCTCCCTCTCTTTCTTTTAATACAACTATCCTGTCACTCCCTGGGCAAAGGAGGAGGAAAATATATGTAGTCACACACACACACACACACACACACACACACACGATAGCAATAGCAATACCACTTAAGACTTATATACCGCTTCCCAGTGCTTTACAGCCCTCTCTAAGTGGTTTACAGAATCAGCATCTTGCCCCGCACCAATCTGGGTCCTCATTTTATCCATCTCAGAAGGACGGAAGGCTGAGTCAACCTTGAGCCTGGTGAGATTTGAACTGCCAAATTGCAGGCAGCCAGCAGTCAGCAGAAATAGCCTGCAGTACTGCATTCTAACCACTGCATCAGTGTGGCACATCATGGTAATGGCAATAATGTGAGCTCTCCAATAGTCTTACAAATAGTTCCGCCTTGCCTTGCCTTTTATTCTTTTATTCCAAGAAATAATCAGGAATCTGACTTCAACTTTAGGTTATTGCTTGCCAAAAAAGAGACATATATTGTTCCTCCGCCTCCCCTGTCTGAGATCCACCTTTACGTCATGGCGATGCGATGGGAGCAAAGACGGGAGGGGCCGGCAGCAATAGAAGAGAAGGTCTGGAATGGCTCTCAAACAATCTCTGCTCCATTTAAAGATCAAACACAGGTGCCTGCTGGCAGAAGGAGGCAGTGTGTGTGTGTGTGTGTGTGTGTGTGTGTGTGTGTGTGAGGCAGTAAGTTAAAAAAAGAAAAGGGAAAAAAAAACCCAGTATGATGCCAATGCCTGTGTTGTTTGCAGGTGGGAGCGCAACATTTCCCCCCCCCCCCTCGGCAGCCTGTTGTGTGCAGCACAAAGACTTTGGCTTCAGATGCATGACAGATAAATTGCCCAGCAGGTATAACCTAAATAGTAGCTGGGTTTTGGATATGGCCTCAGCCAACCCTTGCAATTTTGTTCTCAAAAGGGCATTTCTTCCAGGATTAAAAAATAATGTTTGTAGCTGTTAGTTAGGTAGCCCTGCATTTAAATGATTAAAATAAGGACAATATAACTTTCAAAATACGCCTACAAGACTTGTGCTGGCTCCCTTCAATGCTGTTGCCAATGACATGCTCTGAAAATGAATGGCTCAGAACCAGCCCTTGTATTTCCTCTCAAGAGTTTTGGGATAGCTGGTTATGGCAGTTGATGACTCACAATAGCAATAGCACTTAGACTTATATACCGCTTCACAGTGCTTTACATCCCTCTGTAAGCGGTTTACGGAATCAGCCTATTGCCCCCCAACAATCTGGGTCCTCATTTTACCCACCTCGGAAGGATGGAAGGCTGAGTCAACCTGGAGCCTGGTGAGATTCGAACTGTCAAATTACAAGCAGCCGGAAGTCAGCAGAAGTAGCCTGCAGTATTGCACTCTAACCACTGCGCTCAACCATGAGGAATGACAATAAATGTATTCTGACTAGATCCATTGTCTCAGGAAGAGTATAGGTAGCTACCTCGACTTACTAACAGTTCGTTGAGTGATCGTAGTTGCAACGGCTCTGAAAAAAAATGACCTGTGACCATTTTTCAGACTTATGACTATTGCATGTCGCCATGGTCACGTGATCAAAATTTGGATGCTGGGCCACTGACTCATATTTATGACGGTTGCAGTGTCCCAGGGTCACGTGATCCCCTTTTGTGACCTTCTTCAGGGGGGGTTTCCTTGTCAGGGAGGGGAGATGTGGCTCCCCTCAACTTGCCAGGCAGTCCCCCTTTCTTCATCACTCCTACAAGGTGGTTCCGGTCCCAATCGGGACCCTCCAACACAGAGCACAGAGCGAAACCATGCACGATTGCAGATTCCGTTCCAACACAACGGAAGCGCAACCGGAAGTGCTCAACCTTCTGACAAGCAAAGTCAATGGGGGAAGCCAGATTCACTTAACAAACGTGTTACTAAGCGAGCCACTGCAATGATGCACTTTTACAACTCTGGCAAGAAACTTAACTTAACAAATGCTTCTGACTGAACTTTTATGTATCATTTCTGAGAAAGTTTGGAGAACTGGTAAAACAGATGGAAAGGAAAGAGCAGATATTATTTCTATTTGTAAAAAGGGAAAAGAGATGATCCAGCAAGCTGCAAACCAAACAGACAATGATACCTGGGAAGGGCGTATAGTAGGTCTCTTTAGAGAGCATCTGAAGATGATATGTTAATAAACAGAAGACAGCAAGAAATTGTTAAGAATAAATTTTGCTGATTACCGTTATCCCATTGTTTGATCAGCTAGCATCCCTAATAGACATAATTCAAAAATCTTATTCAAATGATGCACATTACAGACAATAGTCAACTTATGACTGGTTCAGTGGTGGGATTCAATTTTTTTTTACTACTCCTCACTTGGCCAATAAAGAATTCTATTCTATTCTATATATTGTTGAGTGCCACAAAAATCAGTGCTGAGTCTTTTGGTCTTCGGTATGTTCTTTTAATGATTTGGATGAAAAGGTAAAGGTGAATACTGGTCAAGTTTTCAGGGAACACAACATTGGGAAACATAACTTAATACTCTAAAACAGAGGTCCCCAACCACCAGGCCCCAGACCGGTACCAGTCCGTGGATCATTTTGTACCGGGCCGCCTATTTTGCTTGGGCACCACCATCTTGTTTCGACGGCGCTTGAGAAAGTGCTTCCGGGTGAGCTTGTCGTCGTTTGGAAAGCGTTGTTTGGGTGCTGAAGGAATCCTCGCGCCTTAGTTTCGTCAAGGGGGGGGGCGGCTTCGAATGAAGAGCCGTCCCGATGGTGGTAAAGTCTCGTGCTACTCAGGAGGAGATTAAGAAAGAGCCCGAAAAGCCCATCGACCGCGAGAAGGTACAAAGGAGGAGTTGAAGGTGGCGGGGAGAAGCGGGGGACGGCTGGCCAGCCGGTCGCTTGGCTCGCTTTGCCTTGGTCGTGCGTGCTGATGCCGGTACCGATCCGTGGATCATTTGTACCGGGCCGTGGTACAAAAAAGGTTGGGGACCATTGCTCTAAAAGGGTTCTAGGCCCTTTACTTGAGCAAGGATTCACAGAAAGTTGAACAGATTCAGAGAAAGAATGATCAGGGGAGCGGCAGCTAAAAAGCTGGATTGAAGGATCTGGATATAACAGAGTAACAGAGTTGGAAGGGATGTTAGAGGTCTTCCAGTTCAACCCCCTACTCAAGCAGGAAACCTTGTTTGAGGATTATTAAAAGCAATGTAAAAGCACACTCCAAAATATGTCTTTAAAAAAAGAAGACTAAAACCTGTTCTCTCAGAGGGCAGGACACTAAATATCAGGTTTAAATTCAGATAACTCCCCTACAGATACTTGGCTGTGACACGAAGAAATATTGCAGTTAAGACGTGAGTGCATCTAATATGAGCTGGAGCTTGCTAACTCAGCAACCTTCACCAGTATGCTGGATTTAGATCACCTTTAACCATTAAACTGAGTTTAGATGTACAAGATGCCAATTCCCACCCACCCCCTCAATCTCTGGATATACTGTAGCTCCACATGAGAAACTTAAGGTGACTTAAAAACAGACTTTTAGAAGTACCTTCTTATCATCCTGAGAGATTGACAGAAGTATGACTTCAGGGTTCTTAGCACACACTCTGATGCTAAAGTTAGAACTTGCTTGTCGCCTAACAACTGCAGGTTTCTTGGACATCATAGGTCCTTCACCCAAAAGCCACTGTCATTTCTCCTCGCTGTGGGCTCCCATTCCCAGCGCTGGGGATGGTGATAATTGTAAACCTACAGGTCTGGAGGAGGCTTGTTTGGGAAAGGGTGTTCTGGGATGTTGAAAACCACCAACAGGAGCAACCAAGATTCCCCTCCAGAATTGTACCACCTACTGTGTGATTGCTATCTTACCCCATAGCTAGAGTAGGCCACAGATCTGGGAACATCACAGCATTCAGAAATGATTAGAACCGCTAGACTGCTACATGCTCAGCTAAGGGAATGACAGAGAGATCACTTCACTGAAAAGACTAAATGCCCAGATCTAAAGGCAACCTGGAATCAAATCACTGGGGAAACGTAGGTGTGAGCAGGTGGTGGAAGAGTTATTCTGCAGTCTGAGCATCAAGCAATTTACTTATCACGCTGGCACTGTTCCAAAATTCCATTTAAAAGCCATAACTGATTGAGGATAAAAATATATCTACAGTCAGGTTTCCTCTCAGGAGATATATATATATATATATATCCATTAGTCTTATTTTTATTCCTATCTCTTCTACTGATACAATCCTGCCTGCTGCAGAATTGCAGGTGTCTTCCTTTGGCAAGGGGTGTGACATCTTGTGGAATGTCCCAGGGGTGGGATTCAATTTTTTTTTTGACTACCGGTTCTGTGGGTGAGGCTTGGTGGGCGGGGCAGGGGAAGGATACTGTAAAATCTCCAGTCAAAGGTGGTATTTGCCAGTTGTCCGAACTACTCAAAATTTCCACTACTGGTTCTCCAGAACTGGTCAGAACCTGCTGAATACCAGCTCTGAATCAAAGGCACAAACGGGCCATGAAGTAGGTCAGTGGCCCCCAACCTTTCAGGCACCAGGGACTGGTTCCATGCAGAGACGTTTTTCTGCGGACCGGAGATTACAACGGTACTGAAAAACTGAGATGACTTTTTTATCCACTTACAACCGTTGTCGCAACCCCATGGTCATGTGATCAAAATTCAGATGCTTGGCAACTGATTATATTTATGATGGTTGCAGTGTCCTTGGGTCATGTGATCATCTTTTGTGGCCTTCTGAGAAGCAAAGTCAATGGGGAAAGTGAGATTCACTGAACAACTGAGTTACTAATAACAGCAGTGATTCATTTAACATCCATGGCAAGCAAGTTTGTAAAATGGGGTAAAATTCACTTAACAACTGTCTCAGCCACAAAGATTTTGGTTCAATTGTGGTCGTGAGTCAAGGATTACCTGTATTAGAATGTGCATTACAATGATCGGTTTTTACTTCAGAGCACGAGAGATAATTTAGCCCTGGTGGCATAGTGGTCAGAGTGCAGTATTACAGGCTAATTCTATCCACTGCCAGGAGTTTGATCCTGACTGACTCAAAATTGAGTCAACTTTCCATCCTTCCGAGGTCAGTAAAAATGAGGGCCCAGATTGTTAGGGGGGGCATATGTTGACTCTGTAAACTGCTTAAAGAATGCTGTAAAGTAGTGGTGTCCCACTCAATTTCATTGAGGGCCACATCAGGGTTGTGTTTGACCTCGGAGGGGCGGGTGTGTGTGTGGCCAGGGTAGGTGTAGCCAGCTCAACCTCACTTGGCCTTCCTGGGCTCCATTTTCGGCTGCAACAGCCTCCTGCAGCCGTCTGCCAGCAAAAACAGAGCTCGGAGAGGCTACACGCGGCCCACCCACAGGCTCCATTTTTGGCCATGACAGCCTCCTGCAGCCCTCTGCCAGTGAAAAAAGAGCATGCTCTCCCACACTCCGTTTTCATCGGCAGAGGGCTGCAGGAGGCTGTCATGGCCGAAAACAGAGCCACTGAGGGCCACATGTGACTCTCCTGAGTTCCGTTTGCGCTGGCAGAGGCACCGCAGGCCAATCCTTCGCTGTTTCCAGGGAGGCCCAGTGAGCCAAATCTAAGCACTGGATTCGGCTCGCGGGCCTTGAGTTTGACACCCCTGCTGTAAAGCACTATGAAGCAGTATATAAATGCTATTGCTATTGTTATTAAACAAGGGTCCAAGATGGTCAGGAAACCTATTTCAGCAGGAGTCAGCTTCAGGTGAAATCCAGAACACTGCAACCCCATAACGAAGGGGAGACAGAAAAGGCCATTGAGGAGACAGTAGCCCCATCGGATCACACACCCTTGTTACTTCTCATCTATCCATGAAGGTTCTTGCTCCTTCCTAATAAAATACACCTGCAACTGCAGTGACTGGAAGACAGGAGATTTCCATGCGAGGAGATTTGAGAGAGGAAGGGAGGGAGACAGATTAAGGATTCTTTTCTATTATGTTTCTGAAAAGGATATTAGGGTGGCTAAAGAAAGGGGACAATTATTGTAAAATAAGCGGAACTCACCTGTCAGCTCTAGGAATAAAGCTTAGCCATGGGATAAAAGGATGTTAATTTATGCAGCCGGAAGGATGATTTAAAAAAAACAAAACAGAGTTGAATAACAATAACTTCTGCTGAATGCAAACCCTTTTTTCCTTCCAGTATGGAAAGGTAACTATGGACACAATCTAAGCTGGGCTGATAATTCATCAGTAAGGCAAATGATTTTTTTTCCTTATTGACATTTCCATCTTCTCCCCTGGAGTTTCTGAAGGAATGGATCTCTCCCCTCTTTATCCTTCCTTCCCTCCTTCCAACCAATACTAGTGACATGTGTGTCCAGTCCAATCTTGCAGTCACAATGCATTCCTCAAATGCATCCCTAAATAGAATACAGGTAGTCCTCAACTTACAAACCACAATTGAGTCCAACATTTATGTTGCTAAGTGAGACAGTTGTTCAGTGAATTTTAACCCCTTCCTTGCCCATGGTTGTTAAGTTGAATCACTGCAGTTGTTAAGCTAGTAACACGTGAATCTGGCTTCTCCCATGGACTCTGCTTATTGGAAGGTCGCTAAAGGTGATCACATGACCCCGGGACACTGCAACCGTCACAAATATTACTTAGTATCCTAGTATGATTTACATTGATTGGTTATTTAGTATCCATGACTATCACTAAGTGTTGTATCTAATGTTTTATGATGAATGCATTTTTACAATGACCATGATAATGATCTATCATTATTGTTGTATGTACACTAAGAGCTTATGCACCGGAGACAAATTCCTTGTGTGTCTAATCAGAATCGGCCAGAATTCAGAATTCTAATTCTAATTCTAATAATTCTAATTCTAATAATTCTAATTCTAATTTTATTCTAATTCTAATTTTATTCTAATTCTAGTCAGTTGTCAAGTATCCAAATTTTGATCACATGGCCATGGAGATGCTGCAATGGTCAGAAGTGTGAAAAATGGTTATAAGTCATTTTTTTTAGTGCTGTTGTAACTTTGAAGGGTTACTAAACGAACTGTTGTAAGTCAAGGACTATTTGTTATTTTTACAAACCTTAGTAGCCTTCTACGTCACAACCCTTCTGTCGTTTGGACCAGTGGCCCCCAATCTTTTGGGCACCAGGGACTGGATCCATGGAGAAAGGTTTTTCCATGGACTGGAAGGGGGTGTGGTTTTGCATGCTGCCTGCATCCCGTGGATGGGGCTTTGCTTATTTGCGTGGCCCAGTTGCTGGCATGCCACAGACTGGTGCCGATCTATGGACACCAGGGTTTGGGGGCCCCTGATTTAGACTACTGTGTACCCAAGACAAGCCAGGCATGATAACGACCCTTGAAAAGAATGTAGGGGAAGCCCTAAGTCATATCTGGAATGGGAGGATAAGTGCTTCTTTAGCGAACCACTGATTATATGATTGATATGATTGATAGCAAATGCTCTCCAGTTGACAATATTCTGGGAATTGAAAAAATACACTCACAGGATAGAGTTTTTTTAAAAAAAAAAAACAAGGGAGGAAACTACATAAGGTGCTGAAATTAGATAGTTTTAATAAGATGGTTTTTTGTGATCTTTAATGAGATGTAATGAGATTTATAACCCCTCTGTTATAAATCTTTTATCTTTTTAAGGGATGGCAGAATTGAGATGCTCTCTTTTTTCTTTTGCTGTAATGTTTATCAGGTAAACGTTTTGTTTTTTTCAGAGTTTCAGGGAGTTTCCTTCGCTTCTGCTGTTGACTCCAATCATGTTAGGTTAAGAGCTTTCATTTTTGTGCTGAAGCTTTGATTTACTTGGCTATTATAACACTGGTAACAGTAGGCATCTTTTTTTACTTAGATTATAGATATCAGCAAAAAAAAAATGCTTTCTCTTTTCTGTGACTCTTGAAAGAAAGAAGATGGTTAAGACTTTCTTTTGTGTATTTGTGGGATGACAAAAACATATATTAGAGTTTTCGTTTTAGGACATTTTAAAAAATGTTGCTTTATAAAAATAGACATAGTCCAGGGGTTTCCAACCGGGGATGTTTGCACCCGCTGGGATGCCAGACAATATTCCAGGGGGTGCAAAAACGTTGGTTAGAAGTTTCAAATTTATATTGTATATGTATAATTATATGCATATAACTATTTATTTTTAAGGGGTGCGAGAATATATCAGAAGCGTTCTAGGGGTGCAGGGTATGGAAAAGGTCGGGAACCCCTGACATAGACATACACACACAATCTTTTCATGTTGTAAGTCATGACAGTCATAAAGTGGGCCACCCATTTGACTGACCCAATTTTATGACCTTTTTTATGGTGGTGGTGGAGTGAATGCAGTTGTTGTAAAACGACTACTCACTTATTAATTGTTAATTGTTCCCTAGGTTAAGTGTTATTAATCGTTCAGTAGGTTTTGTGAAACCAGAAACATAGTAAAATGAGGTCAACTGATGTTGGGAAGCTGCCATTGGCTGTAAATGGAAGCTGGTTGCCAAGTGTCCAAAATGCAGTTACGTAACTTGTGTGTGTGTGTCTATGTGTGTGTGTGTGGAGGGTGGCTACTGGAACTTCGTAATCAGGTCATAAGTATCCTGGAGAGGTCCAGCATAAATTTCAATGGTCCCTAAGCAAGTGATCATGGATTACCTGTATATAATATTATACACATTTGTTCCTGTAGTTTTTGTGTATGAGCCTTTCAGTCAGTATTGACTCTTGGCAAATACGTGGACGTACAGCTTTCCTGGAAAGATTTCAGGTGGTTTGCCATTACCTTTTTCCTAAGGCTGAAAGAGAGTGACTGGCCCAAAGTCATGCCACGTATTTCATGCCTATATAAGTGCTAAGAATTCATGGTTTTCCAAATTCTATTCTAGTCTAGTCTAGTCTAGTATTCTAGTTTAGTCTAGTCTCCTAGAATTCTTGTCTTTCTTTAAGCACTACATTAAAATGGTTCTATTTTGGAACATTTACCTGTATATTATTAAAACATCTTTAAGAATTCTAAAATATATTGCCTTATTTCTTATTCGATTCTCACGAAAAAGCACTGGGTTTATAGATGGCCCTTTGACGGAGCTGCTTATCTCATGGGGGTTACCTGATTACATTGCAGAAATAAACAGGTCACCCCCAATTCACCTCAGCAAAAAAATTTGGATGGCCTTGAATTGCTTTGGTCTGTATGGTGGAAGAAGACTCCTCTCAGCTTTCTCCCCGTACACCAGTGGCCCCCAACCTTTTTTGAACCAGGGACCGGTTTCATGATTATTTATTCTTCAACGGACCGGTACCTGAGTAACGTGAGACTCCACTGCCATGAGGACGGCTCTTCGTTCGAAGCCGCCCCCCCCTTCAATGAAACTAAGGCGCGAGCACCCAAACGCCGCATTCCAACCAAAAACCCGGAAGCAACCAAAAATCCGGAAGCGCCATCGAAACAAGATGGCGGCGCCCAAGCTTTGCGGCCCGGTAAAAAATGATCCACGGACCGGTACCTGTCCGGGGACCGGTGGTTGGGGACCCCTGCCCTACACTACTGAAATGTTCTCATGATGGTTGATTCCCAGTACAGAAAACCTTAGTGTATCTAAGGATCTCCATATCGCCTAGTCTGAAAGCACTTTGGCCGTGGTTACAGGAAAGTTTCTCTCAGCTTTTTCCCATAGAACTCCTTCAAAAGATTTGGCCCTTCCAACCTCCTTTGGTACCCCTCCTCCTTTTGTACCATAAGGTCTTCCTATAGGAGGAGACCAATGACCCTACTCCAATATATCCCAAAGGTGCTTTTCAAAAAGCAACTGGGCTTCCCTGCTTTTTGTCCTCCTTGAAAACGTTTTGTTTCTCATCCAAGAAGTTCTTCAGTTCACTGAAGAATTGAAGAAGCTTCTTGAAAAAAGTTTTCAAGGGAAAAACAACAACCCAGGGAGTCCAGTTGCCTTTTGAAAAGCACCTTTGGGACAACCATGACCTGGAGGACTGAGAATCTCCATAGACACTCCTAGTCCACTATTAACTTTCCTCTGGAGCTGGTGAGCGGTCGGGGAAGCCCAGCAGCACAAAAAATAGCTTTTCTAGCCTGCTCCCCTCCCTAGTCCACTGGCAGCCACAGAGAGAATGCATGCCACGTGAAAGGACTCTTCTGGCTTGTCACTGGCTCTCTCAGCCACTTGGCCTCTGGGAAGCAATGCCAAAGAGCCTAATGGTACAAAAGGAGCTTTTCTGGGCTGCTTGTTTCTCTCAACTGAGGGAGCAATCCTAAAAGGATTTCCCAGAGCCCCAGGAGGCCCCTGTGGTTACACTAAAGAGGCTGTCTTTTCCTGTGCCCACTGTGAGATTGCCAGCAAGCCACACTGAAGCTGCCATCTGGCAGACACCTTGGCATCTACTGAGGGCTCTGGCCAACTGTCTCCGGCTTGGGTATTTTGGATTCCCTACCACAATCTACACTTGATGCTGCCCAATGTAGCTTCCAAGGAGATGCTTTGTTCCAGGTTGAACCTAACTGGTACTTCGATTAAGTGTATGTTTGGTTTATGTGCTCCTGAAGGACTAATTCAATCCAAAACTCACTGAGTCAGAAAATAAAGAACAAATCTCAAGAGCAGGGGGATTTTCCTCTTCCTTTTCTGTTTCTTTACATGTGGCTATTCTCACACGTTTAGAAGAGCATTATCACAAATGCAGCCTAGAAGTAGTGGACATACCAAGGGAATAAAGATCCTTCTATCGCATCTTTGTCCCCAAAAGTATATTTTTTTATCCATCTGTTCCTCTCAAGCAAGTCTAATGAATATGTATCAGGTAAATAATTGCCCGATCCCAGATAATTAGGATAATTACTTGTTGCATTCAGCCGATAAGAATAGAAGAAGCTCTAAAGAACCAAGAAATTTGTAGGATAATATCTTACAGGAGGTTTTTTTGGAAGATTAGCTTTTTCATGGTGGGAGCTGCTAAACATAACATTTCCTGTCATGTTGAAACAAAAGCTTTCTTCTTCCCCCTTCCCCCAAACTCCTTCCAGTTTTATCCTTAACCTTTCTCGAATCTTTCCTCCCCATGCAACTATCCTTTCCTTGCACTCCCTCTCTATTCAATTGTCTTCTTCTGTTGTGCTGTTCTATTGAAAAAGGGAGAAGAATGTGTGTGTGTGTGTGTGTGTGTGTGTGTGTGTATACAAATGTGTCTCTGCATGTGAAATGGTTTGCCTGAGAGAAGATTGGTGACACATCCAGGTCAGCATAAATTAATTTCATACATGGGTACAGTATTGTTCAAATTGTAACTTTTAATTAATATATTTTTAATTCATCTACTTACCTACCCTATCTGTCCCTTCCTCTCTTTTACAGTATTAATTATCTGGCCCTACCCTTTTTTGGAAGTGTGACATTAGACAGATACATAGAAATACAAATATATGTGGCTTCCGGTTTGTCGGCTTCGCGAGCGGCAGGGATTCGAAAGCTGCGCGATCCCTGCTGCGCTAGTGCCGCTTTGGGGCTCCCGATCCGGACGGTCGGAGCTGAGCTGCCCTGCAGGGGCAGCTGAAGGTAGGGGATCCGGAGAGGGGTTTGGAGGTGTTGCAGACCCCCTCCCGGCTGGCAGAACCCCTTTTCCCAAGGCGGTGCAGCGGCGGTCCGTAATGGCCGCCACAAAGAAGCTGGCAGCCGGGTAAGAATGCGCAGGAGGAAGTGGAGAAAGTTTTTGAAAGGAGAAAGTTTTTCTTGGTTCCTAGGACTCTAAGACATATTTAACAAAATTCCTGAAAAGTATGACTTTCTGAATGATACCTTCTAGAAGAGGAAAAAAGCGGCAGTTTGATGGTGCTGAAAGGAAAGCTTACCCTCTTTTCCTACGGAATAAATAAGTGAATATTAAGAAACCTTTTTTTTTTTTTTAGGTGAAAACTGGCTTTAAGCGATGAGTGGAAGAGAGAGGACTAAAAAAATATTTGTATGCTAAGACTTTGTTGGAGGAGATGCCTTAAGAATTTGAAGACTAAAATATATTGCAATAAGATTTTAAGAAACAGATTTGGACTTTCTTTTTCTGATTGATACTACCCCAGGAGGAGAAAGTGAGAACTCTGCCTTGGTTTGGACTGATTGATAACTTTGGGACTGTTTTATTTTTTCTTTGGAATATTCTGGTTGTTGTAAGAAGAAAGAAGGGGAAAAGAAAAGAAAAGATTTATAATGGCTCTTTCTATTGAGGAACTGAGAAAAGATTATGAACAAGCAAAAAAAAATGGTAAAGCTGGTTTGAAAGAAGCCTTCCTTTTTTAGAAATGGCGCTTATTAACTATCAACAAACATTACAACAGATGAAGACAGCAGAAGAAGAAGAAGGAGAGGAAGCCATTTTAATAAATTTCAGAACTCGACCAAGAAAGAAGGAAGAGGGAAAGGAAGAGAAATAAAGGACTTAAGATTTAAAAAACACTTAAGAAAGGGAAAAATAAGGTGCAAAATCAATATAATGATAGTAAACAAAAGGGAAAAGGAATACGACAGAGAAGGGAAGCCAGTAAGGCAGAGGCTAGAATAAGGGGGTAGAAAGGTTTGTTGGGAGAAGAAAGAAAGGGAAAAGGTGGAGAAAAGCTACAAAGTTTTGAAATTAAATGGGAAAAAAGGAATCTTTTTTAGGGATAAAGGATAAAGTATAATTTCTTCAAAGAGATTTTGCAAGGTACATAAGATGATATTGTAGTATTGTATTAGAAATAGAAAACTTAAATGGTTTAAGAGTTGATAAGAGATTAAAATGTTGAAATGTTTAATAATGATGGGTTTTAAAATTTAATAATATGAGGGGAGGTTTAGAATATTGAGTTTTAATTAAAGAGTTTAATAAGATTATGGTATTGATGTTATTATAAAATTTCTATTATAGTATTTGTTTTTAATATTTAGATCTATTGTTTAACTATGTATTTAATTATTCTGGATGTACTATTCAGATAGAATGTACCAAGCAAAATCGGATTGGGTATTGGGCGTTATTTTAAAGGTTACTTTGATTAATTTAGGGGGAGATAGAAAGGCATCATACTCTGATTAGTGATTTCAGGAGAAACTTCTTTTTTTTTTTTATAAGGAACAAGACAAAGGGACAATAAAGAATGGACAAAAGATACAAATATAATGACTCAAATTAAGATGATTAATTAAGATAGAATTAAGAAGAGTGAAATATGTGGAGAAGTTAATATAGAAGACTTAGAATGGTAAATAAAATAAGTAATGATATGTAAGATGAGCATGAATATAATTGAAGTCCATGAAGAGAGAGATACCTGGGTCCAAGTTACTTTCCAAAAAGATTTTTTTATGTTTTGTGTGTTGTGTGTATATGTTTTTTGGGGGAGAATTAATAAAACCTTGCAGAAATATAGAATGAGAATAATGGTAACTAAGTCAGAAAGAAATAGATGAAATAATAATAATAAAATTGAATAAGAGTAAAGAGAAATAAAGAGAAATTGGATAAGAGGTTTTTGTATGTTTATATGGAAATGGTTTAAAACAGAATTATAGTTTATCTGACTTGTTAAATTTATAATGGAAAAAGGTTTAAACATGTAATGGATAATGATGATTTGTTTGTTTTGAAAATTAATAAAACTTGTTTTTTTTTTTTTTTTTAAAGAAATACAAATATATGTGAGACATGGATGGAAGTATAGATTTTGTGGAGGTAATTGTCAGGATCACTTTTAGCTAGAGTTTCCAATCCTAGGATGACAAAGCAAGGAAGCCAAACATTGTACAGGAACTGTGTCTGTGTTTCTAATATCTTCCTGTCTACTGATGCTAGAGGATAATCTTATATTTAGAGTTATCTTTCCATAAATAGAGTGATTTCCCAAAGAAGCTAATGGGATTTGAAAGTCCACTGAACCTAATTGTAATTTCCTACTTTGGTGCACCAAGCATTGGGGACATGCTGTGTCATAAGGATCAGATCTCTGAGTGATGGACAGAGACATGCCTACATCTTTGTATAAGAATTAGTTGTGCTCCATACTGCTGTTACTTATTTGTCAGGTTGCTGGCAAGGACGGTGTCCTGAATGGGGATAGTTTTGATTGATCCAAACAGTATCTTGAGATAAGTTTATACGTATTGGTTTCCAAAACTATCCATTAGATGTTAATTCCCAGGATGGATCTGCTTCTATATCAGATGCAAAGCTGGACTTTAACATGGGTTAACTTGGGTTTCCACACTTCCTTTCGCAAGAACAAGACACCTCTTTTGAGTACTTCCTTCACACAATCCAGAAGACTCCCTATTCAAGAAGTTGTAAGTTTTCCATAGATCAGTTGATCACTTCTTACTGCGTCTATGCCCAGGAGAAATGGTGGGCAGATATGAGAGAAAGCAAGCTTTTAACATACCGTTTGCTTTACTCTACTGTCAGTGAAACCTAGTAGCACAATTTTACTTGAAGAAGTCTTATTTATGAATTCTTGGAAAATAATTATTACTTACATACTGAGTTCTTTCAAATTGAGGGATTAAACTGTAAATATCTCTTAGCTCTTAAATCTCAACGTTTTTCTAAGCTTCTAAATTTTATTTTTGGAGAGTAACATGCCTTGAATTCCTAGGATTTCCTAGGAATATTTTGTCAATCTGCCCATCTGCTATGAAAAGTTCCTAAATGTTCAGACAGGTGGAGAGAGATGTACAGGTCATTAAAAGGCAGGCAATTACAGGGACCGCAAGTCTTTCAAAGGGCTGCTAGATCTGTCCGAGATTGACCAGATAGGAAAATGTGTGTCCAGATAATCCTGAGAACATTTCCCTGTGATACTTTTCTTAAATTGGGAGCAGGATGGGTAATCATGTTTGGCTGTATCATTAAGCAACCATCAAACAAAGGATTTTCATGCAACTCATTTTATACACCAAACCATGGGCAGAAACAGGAAGAAACTGAGAGGACCTTTTTGCCGATACCATAGATAAAAAAAATCTAATCAGCTGGAGAAGAGATGTTGCAAAAATAAAAGTTACAACCAAGGTTGCATGCTGCCCATAATTTGGATGGAAGGATTAGAATGGCATAGGCAGGCAAAGGTGATCCAGAGAGAAATAAACCTGGCCCAAACTGTCCTGGTAAATTTTCTTTTTCTACAATTGATTTTCAAACTGAAACATTGGCAAATTGGGGAGCCCCCCTCCCCCCACCGAAAAATGTATTTACGTGAATATTCACTCTTATTCCAATCTTAACAAATCACTTAGGTCCCTTCCTTGCTATTTCTCTTTCCAACTCCCTTCAAATTTACATTAATGAAACTTGCCAGTCAATTAAAAATCCAAATAGGCATGACATAAATTCCAATTGCTGCACTGCCAATCTTAGTTTTGGGAAGATGGCCCTGGAGGGAAAGAAGGAAAAGCAAGGATAAGAGAACTCCCATCTCTGACCAATTTTTTTTCCTAATCTATAGGCCTGAGGGTAGATCTTATCTTTTTATAACTAGTTTTTCTTAAAAAAAATAAACTTTTATAACATTTAACAAATTGAGCCCCCAATAAAACCTACTTCCAGCTACTGGCCAACCACCCAGTGCCTGCTCTACCAATATCCTGGCCCCAATGCCTGGGTAGGGGAGTGGGGAGCCGACATTCTCAGCTTTCTTGAAGGCCAACAGGTTGGAGATCATCTATATCCCCAGGGTGTTCTTTAAGGCATGTACCAAAAAAGGCACATTTAAGAGGCCCCACCATATGACACTGCTTCACTGAAGGGACCTGAAACATAACCATCCCAATAGTTTTAGTAATACAGACAGAAATCTTCAAGAATAGCCAGTTTTGCTAATAACCAGGGCCATGCCATGTAGGGCCTTAATGCTGTCAGACAGCACCTGGATACTCAGAAGCTTATTGTGAGCCAATGCATCTCAAACAGCAGTGCTGTTACATGGATGCATTGAGGTATACACAGTTCTACCCATATTGCTGTATTATAGACCAGCTGCAACTTCTGAATACAAGGGCTGCCCCATGTAAAGCACATTACAATAGTCCAATTGGGAGGTGACTCTACAACTTTAGAGTTCTCTCATAGTGTTGGGGCAGGTCACTGTGGCTTCCTCACACTCCAACTGCCTTCTCAGGATGTCACTGGTTGGCCGGACTATTCTCAGGCATTGTGTCCCCCACCTGGGAAACTACACTATTTGCTGCAGACATCAAGATAGCTAAACACTTAGTGTGCCCTCTCCTTACTCTTTGTTCTGTCCCATTGCCCATTCAGATATCTGGTAATACGATTAACAGAGTTGGAAGGGACCTCGTAAGTCATCTAGTCCAACCCTCCACCCAAGCAGGAGACCCTACACCATTTCTGATAGATGGCAGTCCAGTCTCTCCTTGAAAGCTTTCACTGATAAAGCTCCCACAACTTCTGAAGGAAGCTGTTCCATTTGTTCTCACTGTCAGAAAAAATTTCCTTATTACTAGGCTGAATCTCCTTGATCAGTTTCCATCCATTATTTCTTGTCTGGCCTTCGGGTGCTTTGGAAAATAGCTTGACCCCTTCCTCAGTCCCTCAAATATTAGAACACTGCTATCATGTCTCCCCTGGTCCTTCTCTCTTCATTAGAACAGCCATGCCCAGTTCTTGGTAATCCTGAACCAGAGGCTGCTTCTCTCCTTTTCTTAGCCTCATAACCCAATTCCTGGTCTTTGTTCTTAAATGATCAAGAGTCTCAGATGAAATGGAAGGGTTGGAGAAAACGAGTCTCTGTACCTGACCTAGAGCATGAATTTTTCAATCTCAGATGAGTAAATGTGAACCTCGTGTCTGGGAGAAAAGCCTGACAGTTTGCAATAATATAAATACAAGCTGACTTCACAACAATCTCCTTTAAGCCATTTGCCAACGTCAGCATTCTGGCTTTCTTTTTATCCTAGGATCCCACCAAAAGCAGGTTATGTGAAATTCAAAACCATTTTGCACACTAAACCAAAAAATCATGGGTGGGGAATGCTGAGCAAAATAGATTAGTTGCCAAATTGAGGTACATTTCTAAATATTTGGTTTAATGTTTATGTCCTAACATACTCTGAATGTTAACTCTATTGGTGTCATTCCAGGCAAATACCATGGTTACCAAAATGTGGGGCTTACCCTCTTTCCTGACCCTCTCCTGCACCCATATCGCCATAGTATCCTTTCCTGCAGACCCACTTCTCCGTAAACTGTAGGGCAGCAGACCCCCCCCTCCATAACTGGCACATACAATTTTCCACAATATCTAGGAATGATATTGTCAACTACTCCACAAAGTTGTGGGAGATTTATATTTAAAAACATGGCTTGCAACCACACATTGTCTGCTTAAAACAGCCTGAAGAAACCCAACACACATATCACAGAATTCCTGCTTCTCTTGAGCATCAGCCAAATTAAAGGGGAAAATCTAGGATGCTTGCAAAAGCCCCTGCTAAACAGACAAATTTCAGGACTCAGCCTCTTAGGTAGTCTGTGTAATTTGTTATAATGGATAAAATTATTCCAATATTAAATAGATTGGATTATAATTCCAACAATCATAGAGCATGGATATCAGAATTTCTCCCACCTAGGGTGCTACAGTTTTGTTAGTCTTAGGTTTGGACGAAGACAATCTATGAATCTTGTCAAGTATTTTGAAAGTTGCATGGGAGAGGGGTCAAGAGCCTTGTCCAGGATAAAAGTTACGTCTTCTTATACCCACAAGTGTTTTATTCATTGGATCAGTACCTTCTTCTTATCCCTCTTATCCAAACTTAAATCTGATAATTTTAATTTATTCACAGAAAACCAGGAGCAGTACAGGAAGGGAATGGAAAGCTGGCCAAGGTCCCCCAGCCTCAATTGTGCAGTCATGAATAAAGGCAGGACAGAACAGCCATTATTTAGCATCAATCATACTTTTTTTTTTTTTTTTTTGCACTGCAAAAAGCAATAGAAACACCTGATTGACAGCAAAGGCTTCAGAAAAAAAGTTATGTTTTTGGGTAGAAATACCTGACTGGCTCTTAGTCCTTAGCTCTAGTCTGAGAGTTTCAGCAATATCAGAAACAGCCTCTTGAACCAATCAGAAAAGATGGTGTTATAAGCGAAGCCTCCAAATAACCCCTTCCTCAGAGGTCAGAGAAGATGCCTCCATAGAACAATAACGAGCAACTTTTAAGGACAGGAATGGGCGAGAGGGGTGTTCATCCAGATGTTGGTCATCTAGATCAGGGGTCCCCAACCACCAGTCCCCGGACCGGGACCGGTCCGTGGATCATTTTTTACCGGGCCGCAAAGCTTGGGCGCCGCCATCTTGTTTCGACGGCGCTTCCGGGTTTTCGGTTGCTTCCGGGTTTTCGGTTGGAAAGCGGCGTTTGGGTGCTCGTGCCTTAGTTTCGTCGAAGAGTGGGGGGGCGGCTTCGAACAAAGAACCGTCCCGATGGCGGTGGAGTCTCGCGTTACTCAGGTACCGGTCCGTGGAAGAATAAATAATCGAGAAACCGGTCCCTGGCTAAAAAAGGTTGGGGGCCACTGATCTAGATAGTACTAGTTCTAGATTTTGAGATATGAAGGTAGTCCTCGAGTTACAATCACAATTGAGCCCCAAAATTTTGTTGCTAAGTGAGAGAGTTGTTAAGTGAGTTTCCCCCCACTTTACAACTTTTCTTTCTGCAATTATTAAGTGAATCACTAGATAAGTATTCCACGTTTTACTCACACCTAGTCCTTCTAGGCAGTGCAGATCGTCCTTGACTTACGACTGCAACTGAGCCCAACATTTCTGTTGCTAAGTGAAACATTTGTTAAGTGAGTTTTGTCCCATTTTACGACCTTTCTTGTTGCAGTTGTTAAATGAATCACTGGACTTGTGAAGTTAGTCACACGGCTGATAATTGAACCTGGCTTCCCCATTGTCTTGTCTTGTTAGAAGGTCGCAAAATGGGGGAATCATTGCAACTGTCATAAATATGAGCCAGCTGCCAAGCATCTGAATTTTGATCACATGACCATGGGGTGTTGCAGTGGTCGTAAGTGCGAAAAATGGTCATTGGTTATTTTTTTCAGTGCCGTTGTAACTTTGAACGGTCACTAAACAAATGAATAATAATAAATAATAAATAAAATAATAAATAAACAAGCTGAGGACTACCTGTACTAGATCTAGATATTGAGCAATATTGGCTGCGGTTGCTGGGGAGATATTTCAGCAGAGGTGGTATTCAGCAAGTTCTCACCAGTTCTGGAGAACCGGTAGCGGAAATTTTAAGTAGTTCGGAGAACCGGCAAATACCACCTCTGGCTGGCCCTGCCCCCATCTATTCTCTGCCTCCCGAGTCCCAGCTGATCGGCTTGGTCTTCTTTTGTTGCCCTGCCCAGGAGAACGGAGCTGGAAAGCAGGTTAGTGGGGTGGGGAGGGAATGGGGATTTTGCAGTAACCTTCCCCTGCCACACCCACCAAGCCATGCCATGTCCACCAAGCTACAGCAGGCCCACCTAGCCATGCCCAGAACCGGTAGTAAATTTTTTTGAATCCCACCACTGTATTTCAGTAATACGCTGGGATGGCTACAGATCTCCCCCCATCCCTGATTCAAAGCCTTTGCCTTCTCACATACAACTATTCAAATTCTTTCCAAGACCTGCTGAATAGCAGCAGGCCATTCCGGAGGAATCAGAGTGAGGGCCAATTTACATTTAATCAAGTCATGCATCTGCTCTCACCAGGTGACGATTGGTCGCTGCTCAAGACCAACGTGGCAGGAGTCGGACGACGCCTTCGGATCTGTAGGTAAAGAGAGATTAATTACAGTAACCGCTTGTAAGGAACTTATTCTAAATGTCCAAAAAAAAAAACAAAAAAAAACCCTCCCCACAGGCAGAAGAGAGGGACTGTTATTTGTCAGCAACTCCGAAGACAGTTCTTTATGGTAGATAGCATGCTAGAGATAGGCAACACTACCAATGTTTTTGTACAGATGTTTTTTTAGACTGTCATTCTCACAAGACACCGTCAATGGTAAAGTAAACTATGAGAACAGGGAATTTGATTCCGACTGGGAATCTGATGGACGTGTTGAACCGCTATTTCATTATTTCTGTCCATAAAGGCAATATGATAGGAAATAGACACCAAAGATATTTGGACATTTATATTCCCCACCCATTATGCTGGTGACGTTGTTTTCCAACTATTTGACAATGGAATAGAAAAAACTTAATGGTGCCATCATCATCCTGGAGGACCACAAATAGCATGAATAAAATTAACAGAATCATTCGGAGCAAACTAGGTTGAACAAAACAATCCTTTCTCACAAAGGTGAGATTTAATCCTTGGGAACGTGATATTAGCCTTTTGAGATAGTCCAGACGGGAAAGCAATCATGAGTATTTATACTACTTTTATTGTAAAGTTAGTTAGAGTAACAGCAACCTGCAAGTCTGAAAGAACTTTACCTTTCAAAGCTCTAAGGGAGAGTTGCTTCTGAGATGTTTTCTTCACCCTCATCCCTCTTTGGGACTCAAATTTCTCTTATCTGACTATTGCCAGCTGTGATTCTTCCTCCTTTCTCCCAAGGTTATTCTCACAGCCCAACACATTACAATACATTTCCTTTTCAGCACTTCTTCTTAGATTGCAATTACCTCCAAACTCCAGACAGCCCAGCGATGCTGTCACCCTCATACGTCTTAAGGAAGACCCTGTGTTTCAAGTCCTTCTTCCTCTCACTCAGTTCGGCCACGTTGGGGGGTGATGAACCAGGAAGTGTATCAGTTGCTGGCTTTTGAGATAAGACCTCTGACTGAGCTGAAGGAAAAAGTTCTGGATAGAATAGCTAAGAGCTCCCTAATTAAGCAAATTGGGGATGTTGGGCAGTGATGACCATAGCAAGCCATGCTTTCTTCAAAAATAAAGAAATGTTACTTTTTCGTAATTATTTTTTGTCTTAAGAGAATTATTGGAAGAAAGGTGCTGCTAAGAATCCCTCTAACCGGTTTTGAACACAACCCAGTTGTGTTAAAGTTGGTCTAGTCTGTGTGTGGCTAGGACCCCCTCCAATATCCTTCAAGGACCAGGGAAAAAACATCTCTTTCGATTCCAACCTGAGAAATCAGTAAGTGTGCTTTGCACTCCTTTCCGATTTTAAGGATGTTCAGCTCGATATTGTTCAATCCGTAACTGCTGCTTTTAGCTGTTGTTTTGAAGCCTCTGGTTTCTAGCCCTTGTGAAGCATTTCGGTTTATTATTGGGTGTGTTGTTTTCTGTATTGGATATACTAAAGTGTTGTTGTTGTTTTTTTAATTAGATAAATAAACAGAGCACTTCATTAACATCAATGGCCCTCCATGGAATATATCCACACATACCCAGCCGTAATTGGAACAGCAGAAATCCTTTTTGATAGTGGCCCCACTTCTACCGTATTTCCAGGGTGACCTTTTTTATATCTCAAACATCTATGCAGATATTTTGATTTGATCTCTTTTTTAGCGCGCTGTGGCTGAGGCGGCGTTGATGCTATGCCCCAAATGTACTACTGGGCTGAAGTGTTTATTGCTTTATTATGTTACTGGTTTGTTTACCGGGTATATTTTTAGCCTCGGCCGTTTCCTTTTTTAGGGAGCTGCTGCACAGACATTCGGTGCAGTCTTACCTTGTGCAACCAAATATCCAAAGGAGGATGGCAGAGGAAGGAGGGGAGGAGGACGACGAAGTCCTTTGCTGCCAAAAAGCCTCACATCTGGGGCGCGTGATCCACAGGCAGGGATGGAATAAAAATATGGGCCACACACGCAATTAATCGATGAAATATTCATAGCTCCAGCTGCCTCCCCCCTCCTCCTATTTCCCACATAGCCACATCTATTTTTCATGCGGCTCTCCACATCTCAACCAGACTAACTGGAGACCTCATGCCAGAAATATAGTTCTCATCCTGCTTTCAGTCTTTCCTCTAGTCCCAATCTTATTGTGGGGGCTGCTGACGGGCTGAAATTGAGGGGAGATCGTTGCCACCCAGGTTTCTCTTGCTGCTGCTTTTTGGGTGGGGAACATAAAGAGCTTCTGTATTCCAACGGAAAGGAGTGCCTCACTTCTCCCATTTTAAAGCTATGGATAGCTTAAGGAGCTCTAAGTCAGCGGTGGGAGAACTGTGGCCCCTTTATGACATGTGGACTTCAACTCCCAGAATTCCTGAGCCAGCTGGCTCAGGAATTCTGGGAGTTGAAGTCCACATGTCATAAAAGGGCCATAACTCCCCACTCCTGATCGAAGTCCTCCCAAACACTAGGCTTCAACTGGTTATGAAGTGAACCCCTACACAGAGCAATGATCTTGAGTTCTTCCTGAAAATAAAACCAAAATAAAAAAGGACTGGTAATTACAGTATAAACTACTGGAGTTATATGACCTGCATGTCTTCCAGCCCAAAAGGATCCCTCCCTGTTTGGTCGTGGGAAACTGAACAACAGAAGTCAGGGTGAAATGCATTTTTCTCCCCTCCCTTCTGTGGGTAAGGCAGGTTATCCTTACTACTGGCAAAAAATAGCTATCTGGCACTGGAAAGGTAGCAAAAGAGTAAAATGGCAGCCAATACAGGGGAGAGCTTTTCCATTAAGGATTTCCAGCTGGCAGGAGGTGTGGTTTATTGCCATATTTTTTGGGGGGCGGGAGGGGGACAGTCTCCCCCCACTAGAGGCTCAGCAGCCTCTGTTGTGTAATAACGTTTCGGCAGATTTTGTTTAGGCAGCTGCCGCCTTTGGAGGGATCCCCAGTTGAGAGCTGTTATCCTCATTATTAACACGCAGTGGGGGCGGCTTCCAGCTAGATTATGCTAGCCACTAGAGTCACCCTGGCACAGAGTAGAGCAACTGCTCCTATCTGGAAGAGCCACCCAAAGCCTCCTGGACACTGATCATGCTCCTGTGCAGGGATCTTGCTGGGCTGTACCACCGAATGCCTTAGTTAAAAATGCAGGTATGAATTAAAAATGCCGGCGTTAATTAAAGATAAAGCAAAAAAGAAATACTGTTCTATTTTATTCATTGATTTGATTTGATTTGTCAATCGCTTACAAGATAATAGGTATAAGTATAAATATGAGTAAGAATACAGGAAATAGGTACGAATAAATGGGGACAATAGGACAGGGACGGGAGGCACGGTGGTGCACTTACGCACGCCCCTTACAGACCTCTTATACCCTATTCCTGTCATACTCTATTCCAGGAGTGTCAAACTCAATTTCATGGAGGGGCCACATCAGGGGTGTGTTTGACTTCGGGGGACTGGGAGGGCGTGGCCAGGATGGGCGTGGCCAGGGTGGCCATGACCAGTTCAACATCACTCATCGAGGCTCTGTTTTTGGCTGCGACGGCCTCCGGCAACCCTTTACCAGCAAAAACAGAGCCACGATGGCCTCTCTGGGCTCAATTTTTGTTGGCAGAGAGCTTCCGGAGGCTGTCGCGGCTGAAAATGGATCCAGGGAGGGCCATGCGCAGCCTCTCCGACCTCCATTTTTGCTGGTAGAGGGCTGCAGGAGGCTGTCATGGCCAAAAACAGAGCCCGGGAAGGCCACACATAGCGCTCTTGTACTCTGTTTTCACTGGCAGAGGCACCACAGGCCAGATCTAAGCCCTATTCAGAATTAGGAGAGTCTAAGTCCGTGATGGCTAACCTATGACACGCGTGTCACTTGTGACACGCCGAGGCACTTTGACTGACACACCTGTTGGTGTGGGGAAAACCTGCACATTTAGAGGCTGCCTGTGCTCTGCTCCAATCCCTGCTCCCTGCTTGTTGCGTGAAGGCGTGTGTCACCGCTGCCGCAAGATCTTTGCAGCAGAGAACCAGTTTTAACCGCCATAAACTGAGGTTTGTCAGTTTCATTACCTCAGCAATGCTACAGGAGGAAAGGAGATCCATGAGGTTCACAGCCCTGTAAGGTGGCCTTCCGATCCCCACATCCTGCACCTGCAGCCCTGAGACCAGGGAGACGAGTTTCACAGCCCTGTGTGATCACCCCAGCCCAGTCCGTCATAAACCAAATTATTGATATTTCTTGAAGTGACACACGACCCGAGGAAGCCTACACTTTTTCCCGATTTTCGACACACCAAGCTGAAAAGGTTAGCCATCACTGGTCTAAGTGAACAAATGCTAGGTGGCCTAGATGTGGAGCTCTCGCATCACAATCAGGAGGCTGTGAGTTCGATCCTAGGTAGAGGCTGATATTTGCTCCTGCTTGAACAGCGGGTTGGACTCAATGACCTCCAAGGTCCCTTCCAACTCTGTTATTCTATAATCTAAATGTCTCATGTTTTTGCAATACAGAGATAGGAGAGCTGTCCCTACTTTATAGGGTTGTTGTCGTAAGGATCTTTTGCATTTAATCTGCTGCTATGCACCATGTTAAGACTGAGACGGGGCACCATAGGGAGAATGAAGGAAAATGCACTCACAAGGACTTTCCTGCCTCTTGATACCTGTCCTGAGCACACCGCTCAAAAAGATTCCCCAAATGATCAGGAACATTTTTGAATAGTGAATGGCTGAATTGTAAGGAGATTGCCAGGAGAGAGAAATATAAAAAAAAAATTGAGCACTGGCTTTGCTCTACTCAGATTAGTTCTGATTCAAGCTAGTCTCTGCATAAGGGAAAATACATGGGTGTGGGGGTGGAAATGGAGAAGAATGATTAATTATAGACACACACATCAACAAAGAGGGATTTGAAGAAACCAAACTGTCCTGTTTCGCTGAGATTCTCCATCAACATCCCTCATGACCCAAAACTCTCTTATGTTTATGTCTTAAGTGTGTACATTTTGTTCATGCATTGCAAGAGTGACAACAATTTCCTTTAAAATTTTGTTTTCAGTGGCTACATGTGACCAACCAAAGTTAGTAAGAAGAGGCCCTGAACAACCAAAAGCTCTTACTAGGCCTGTAAGCAGACTGATCAATTAAGCTCAAGCTTTGCCAATCCATTACACTGTAAAAGGGGCATCTTTCATTGTTATTGTTAGCTTATCCAAAGTTTAATTGCACCTGTTTTAATCATCTTCCCTGAACTGATTGAAAATCAAGGTGCCATTATGAGACTGTCCTCTAACTTAAACAGCATGATGTTGAAGAACCTCAGAGTTCCCCTCTCCCCAAAAATCTAGAGTTACCTGAAACCCTTTCTGTACATTATTCTATTGTAGTGAGATGCTTCTCGGGGGTCCCATAGGATTATAGGTGATATTTTACAAAAATATGCATATTTATGCTATTGTGTAACATGCATCAATATTGACACATGTCAATATTTCTTGGAATTGAATCAGAAGGGTTAAGGGCTGATTATTATTATTCTTTAAAAAAAAAAAGACGAGGCATATTTTACAAGTATTCATGTAGTTGAATGGTTTTATTAATTACATGAACTTCTTTGAAAATTCAAGCTGGAGCATGAAAGAAGTAGAAAAAAGAACCATGCCTTGTAAAATGTGAGATGAAAGATAAAGAGATACATGAAAAGAGGGAGAATTAACTCAAGAGTGGGCTCTTAGAACATCAAGTACAAGAAACTAGATGATTGCAGGGGGAGGGAAGGGTTACTGCCAGCAGTTTGTAAGGACGACCAGGGAAGGACAAGAGAGGAATTTAATGGGTTAATTGTGATTACAGAAAACACTCTCCACCTCTCAGCCATGTGCTGAGGTTGATAGACATGCCCCCCCCTGCAGTACCAAATGTCCAAGTAGATTCATATGAGCAGAGAAAAGCAATTAGATATCTTGGAATGGTTTGTGAGCTATTTAGTGCCTTGCTAGGCAGCAACCAGCATTTTCCTCTAGCATTTGAAACCTAGGAGCCAGTGAAGGAGTTGCAAAAAAGGGGAAGTCATCTGTTTCAGAGGTGGGTATTCAGCAGGTTCTGACCAGTTCTGGAGAACCGGTAGCGGAAATTTTGAGTAGTTCGGAGAACCGGGAAATACCACCTCTGACTGGCCCTGCCCCCATCTATTCTCTGCCTCCCGAGTCCCAGATGATTGGCTGGGTCTTCTTTTGTTGCCCTGCACAGGAGAACGGAGCTGGAAAGCAGGTTAGTGGGGTGGGGTGGGGAGGGAATGGGATTTTGTAGTATGCTTCCCCTGCCACGTCCACCAAGTCACACTATGCCCACCAAGCTACGCCCACAGAAACAGTAGTTAAAAAAATTTGAATCCCACCACTGTTGTAGATGATGGGGACCAAGCTTTCTCCGTGAAAGTCCTAAAGTTATTAGCAAGCTAAGATTGGGAGGCTACACAGAGCTTAGATTCTGAAGTTGTCTCCAACCCACCACCATTAGTAATCCATAGGCAGGCATCTGTACTTTTAACTGAGTAACATGTTGTGTTTCTGTTTTTCTCTGAGTACGTGTGTACATATATATATATGTGGACTGGGAAGCACAAGGTGGTTTACATATGTGCTGCTCAGGGGCACATGAGCAGTAGGAAGGAATTTGGGAGGGGAGCTTTGAATAAATTGAACAGAGCAGTCTGTCAGCTTGGAAGCCGTTTTTCTTTGTGGCTTCTGGGCTGCCACATTCAGTGCCTGGAAAATTGGGAGGGGGACTTCAAGGAACGGTGGAAGATTAGCCATAACAACATTCCTTTCTCAGAAAGTTAAGGACATGTTACCCTGCACCTGGAGGGGAGTGACTGGGGCTAGTCTCCAGTTGGAATGAAGTAACGATTGGACCATGTGATGGACTATTGGGTGCAGCAGTTGGATTTTGGGGCTAGGGAAAACCCGGAACTCTCAGATTTGGGTTTTCCCCAGATGTGCCAATATGACACCTCTAATAAAAAGGATCTTTGAGAAAGCTATGGTCTTGGAGTCTGTTGGTTTGGAGGTCGTTACGTGGAACACTGACACAGTCAGCTACCCATCTGCCTTTCCCATTGGGATGCAATGGGGGATTTATTTATTTTTTGCTCAGCAGAACCTGGGTACCTGGTCCATTTTTAAATTTGAATTTTCTTTTTCCTTGTTCTTTTGCCACACCAACTTTGGGCCTGTTCTGTTCGATTTTCAGAGAATTAGTTTATTGACGGATATATAAAAAAAAGAGCCTCGAGTCTCTTACACATGATCTCTTTGTTCACATTCTGTTGGGTTGGTAAAGTGCATGCACTGGAGAGCTGTATGTCCTTTGGAGCAGGGGTCTCCAACCTTGGCAACTTTAAGCCTGGAAGACTTCAACTCCCAGAATCCTTTGCTGGCTGGGGAATTCTGAGAGTTGAAGTCCTCCAGGCTTAAAGTTGCCAAGGTTGGAGGTCCCTGCTTTGGAGAATGTTACAAAAAGAGAAATGGAATTTAAGAAGCAGAGATGTGGAGTGGACCCAAGCCAACAAAATATCACTGGCTGGGTTCCCAGATCAGAATAAACCATAGGATGGATTCAGACAATATCCTTAGGCAGATTAGTGAATTTATCCAGTGGGAGGAGAGCCGATTACATAATGCATTGGCCCATATTTTAACTAGATGACTTGGGTTTACAAATAAATAAATAAACCACAATTAAGCTGCCAAAAAGAGAAAGAAATGAACAAACGAAAGTTTATCAAAACTAACCAGACTTGGAATGGAGTGCAAATGTAGATGCTACCTTTGTATCTGACCTTGTGCAGTATCTTGGGTGATGATTTGTCTAATTTGGACTTTGGACTTGCATGAATCTAGCCATGACTGCTTGCCAGTTGTGGCGGATAGTTCAACGTTTTAGTGGGAACCCAGCCAACACCGAAGCTGCAGTGGCATTAAAATTAAGTGACAGCATCATTGGATGCAAACAATGCACATTTGACAATGCATGTCATTTGTACAATGACTTCCCAACAAATGTGAGATCGGTTGCCCTCCTCCAGTTATTACCTCTTCCAGCCAATTATGGCTTATACAATGTATCCAACCCAATCACTATATAAGTCAGTCTTGCACCTGAAATTTTTAAGGACTGGGTCATTGTGGACAACCAACACATGTTCAACTACTGTACATGTCCCCAAGTCCATAGTATCTCTCAATGCTGGCTAGCTGCCAGGGCTACCGAACATTGTAGTTTTGGAAGAAGGCAGGTTGCTTCCTCCTGAATCCTTTGCAGCAGGATGAAATACGTAGCCCTGAAACAGAAGCTCAGGTTGCTGAAGTTCCTCCAGCATCTCCCTGCTGGCTCCAGACTGCACTTGATACGATCAGAGAGTTAAATGCACTGAAGTGCTTAATGTCTACGTCTACACACTTTCTCTTTCTTTCTGTATAGAGAGCAGCATGGAGTTAAGTGCTGTTAAGCATTAAATGATTAATTAATTATGCCCTCCCTCGTCCCTCCTCTCTCTCTCCCTCCCACCCCCCCATGCTTTGGATATGAAGTGTACTATGTTAGAGCTATTAATAATGCCTCTGCATTCAAGGAAGCTGGCAAATGGGGGAATCTGGTTCCCCAGCTAATGCAGGAGATTATAAATAAGTGCAGTCATTCCCCGAGTGTCTAAATTTATGGCATGTAATTAGCCCATATGTTTTGTCAAGGATCAATATTTTAGCTCAGAAGTCCAGATTTTTTTTTTTCTTTTTTTTTTTAAAAAGAGAATGAACAGCTGCACGAGATATTATTAGTAGCATGGGGGGAGGGGGAGGATGAGAACGATCAAATGTTGGGTGAACCTCACCTCTCCGTGATCATCAGTGGTGACCCCTAGTTAAGTTTTTGAAAAAAATGGGGAATCACAATCCCCAAAAGTATGCTTGAAAGGCTGCCCCTGCCCTAATAACTGATACTTTTTCCTTCCCGTGAGTGGACAAGGAATCCTGTCCTTTTGTCTCTCTCAAGAAAGGCACCTGTTTGTAGAGCAGCACCTGAACTTTAATCTGAATTCAGAACTAGGCTTAATGCATCTCTTTTATTTGAATATTCTTCTATTCGGAACAGATCAATTGGGGAGTCTCTGGCTGAACTGCACATTAATATTAGACGAGGCTAAAATTGGGTTGGTGTTAGTCTCACTATCAAGACCAGGGTCCTCCCAGCTCCCAGTCCATGGAACCACACCGATCCACGGCATGTCAGCAATCGGTCCGTGCAAACAAGCGAAGCCCCATTGACAGGATGCAGGCAGCGCACAAAACCACTTCTCCACCAGTCCGTGGAAAAACCTTTCTCCATGGAACTGTTCCGTGGTGCTCAAAAAGGTTGGGGGCCATTAATCTAGATCAGGGGTGTCCAACCTTGGCAACTTTAAGACTTGTGGACTTCAACTCCCAGAATTCCTCAGCCAGCTTTGCTGGCTGAGGAATTCTGGGAGTTGAAGTCCACAAGTCTTAAAGTTGCCAAGGTTGGACACCCTGATCTAGATCAAACCAAGCAGCAGTGGGACCCTACCTGTTCCACTACCGGTTTGGTGATCACGTGGGGGTGTGCGCGCACCTAACGCATGCGCGCAGCTTTCCCCACACCAGCTGAGGCCTGCAGCCTGCAATCAGCTGAGTGGATAAAGAAGAGGAAAGTGCAGGGGTGGGTGGGATGGCCAATCTTGTACTTTTCATCTTCTTTCTCCTCATAGCTGATTGTGGAGGCTTTTTTTTTTTCACTACCAGTTCAGTTGAACCTGTCTGAACCAGTAGCATACCACCACTGAAACCAAGACATCAACTTACAAGAAGACTGAAATTTTGGGTTGTTTTTTTTTTATATATAGCAGTTTGATGTAGTGGTTAAGGCTAAAAACCAGGGGGAACTGTGAGTTCTAGTCATGCCTGAGGCACAAAGCCAGCTGGGTGACCTTAAGCAAGTCACTTTTTTTCAGCCCTTGGAAGAAACAATGGAGATCCACTTTCGAAAAACCTTGTCAAGAAACCTGCGGAAATTGGCCAAGCTTTTTCTGGCAACGAGGCATGATTAAATGGAAGCAGAAAAAAGTAACCAGAGTTTTACAAGTCTGACTTCACTCACTCCCACTCATATATTAGTATGAATTAGGGAGGTCCTGCTTGAGTTTTTTTGCATGTTTCCTTCATCTTTCGAAACTTAGTTTTGCCCCTTGTCACCTTGGTAAAGGATCTAATCTCTCTCTCTCTCAAGGTCATGTTCCTCAGTCTGCACAGTTGGTACCAGAATCTAAAACTCTGGAGAATACCAACATCCTCTTAGTATGTTCTGTAAATCAGGCTACCACAATAAACCACAGCATGGTTTATTTTTCCAGGCACAGCATCTTATGTGATATACATCTTATATAACCACTGTGAAGGTATCAGTCGTTGCAGGTAATCCATACAGGAAACTAAAACCAGGAATGCAAATACTACTTTTATTGTAAGTAACAGAATTTTGCAAGTCTGAAAACACCTTTCCCTTCCATTGCCTTTACTTTCCCCTGAGAGCTAGGGAGGGTCACTTCTGAAATTTCTCCACCCC
Organism: Notechis scutatus; assembly: GCF_049901735.1. Lineage (NCBI taxonomy): Eukaryota > Metazoa > Chordata > Lepidosauria > Squamata > Elapidae > Notechis > Notechis scutatus. The sequence goes on from NC_142010.1 coordinate 146,046,130, forward strand.
ATCCCTCCTTTGGACAAAGATTTCTGTTATCAGACCATTGTCTAGGTTGTACCACTTCTTCCTGCCTACCCAGGTTATTCTCGCAGTCCATTACATTAGGCTAGACTAGCGGCCACCCCACTTTTCTCAACCCATGGGCCCCTTGAACTACAACTGCTGGAAATTACTTCGGGCAAAGCCAATGGGATGATGGGTAGGAAAGACATACCGAGAAAATCTTTCTGGGGAAGACAAGACTATCTGCCCCTTTCTGGTTTTAGTGGATTCATCCAAGATGTATGTTTTACCAGCATTCCTTATATGCCTTTAATAATAGCAAACACAAAATGATAGTGGGTACTGTAGGAGATTACTAGGCAGAACCTAAAGGTGAGATCAAATGAGTCATCTGTTTGGAATCCTTACGCAGTCACAAGAGACCTAAGTCCTGCCTCCAGCAAATTCTGGTGACTTTTATCTAGAGCCAATTTGCCCTGGCCATTAGTAGACCAGATTCTTGTATATTGGTAGCATATAATAAACTTTTAGTACTTTGAACTTAACTCTTGTTCCTAGTTACTTGAGCCTGATGGGTTCCAGACATTGATGATAATTGTGTGAAACCAAAAATTTCAGTAGATTTTTAGATCACTTTCTTTTCAACAAGAAATAATGTTTTAGAAATGATTTCATTACATCTATGTTGTTGGCAGCGCAGTGAAATTATTGCTTTATTTAAATATACTGTTCCATTTTGATAAGACACAATTACATACATTACATTAACTGAGGTTTAGTATTTTCAGTTCTGGACAAAATTGACTTAAAACTCCAAAGACTTACTATTCGACATCAGAAAGACAAACACGTGGCTCCAACTATTCAATTGTTTGCAGAATTGATTAATATAGATCAGCAATGGATGATCATAATGAATCATGGTTTCAATTTATTGATGTCTGTAAATAGACACTGTAGGCTTTTGCTTCTTTTTTCAGCTTTGTTACTGTTCTTTTATAATTATGTGTATTCTTTTTCTTTGTATTTAGTTAATAAAAACATCTTTAAAAATATAATTCTGCAAAATGGGAAAATGCTAATTATAAAATGGAAATTCTCAGCAACCTGGACTGCGACTGTGTTTGACCCTTGACTTTCTTGCAACACTAATGACATGGTTCAGAATTGTGTTGGAAATGCAAAACACAAGGGACACAATCTAATGTTTATGAATAATTGAGCAACTAGTCAAATACAAGGGCATGAGAGCAGTCAGAAAAACATTCCCTTTTAACAAAACCAATTCTGTTAAAAATGAAATTCTCAAGACTGTCTTTGAGAATGGGTCTTGGGCCATGCTACTAGTTCACTTAATCCAGAAAGAGTAAATCAACTCTTTTTATTTAGCTGTGATGCCAAATATCTCTCCTACTGGTGCTCATCACTATCTCTTTCTCTCTCTCTCTCTCCCATGCACAGCAGCAACCAGCATGGCAGCCAATACCAACTGCACAGGTAAGAATGCACAATGCCAAACCCCCAAGTGTGAAGAGGCATCAAACAATCCACACACATTTTCTCTCTGCATGACAATTCCTACCAAGGCCTAATTGCTGTTCACACCATAATAATCCAGAGTAAAAAGGAAAGATGCCTTCAAGCCAGCTTTAATACTTGGGACAGTCACCTCACTTTTAGGACAAGAATACAATAGTTGACACAATTTTCTTATGGGGTTCTCATGGCCCTGTTTTCATCTCACAGGGAAGAGTACAAAGGAGGAAAGCTGGGAGTAGGCGTTGCAACTGAGTTTTAGCATCTTGATGTGTTCTTATGTAGATGAAGGAGAAATTCACCGGATTTCCATTAAAAACAACTTATTCACTGCACTCTCCTGGGAATTGTTGTACAATTTTTCTTGTAAGTGCATATGAATGAATCTAATACCCAAACTGCAAAACTAAAGAAAAATTACATGGGAATGAAACTAGGATACGAGAAAAAGAGTACATATTTGGAGAAATTCATGGCTAAGTTTATAATTTGGAAACTGACTGCCAGCTAGGATGAAGCAAACATTATGGGAACTATAAGGAATGATATGTTCTCTTCTAGTACTCCTATTTTCTATTATTCTTCAATCTAGATCCCTGGCTCACTCTCACATCCTACCTTTCTAGTTTGTCCTGGGATTCTGGTTTTGGTTTGAAGGACTGTCTGGTTGTGTAACTCCTGGCTTACTATTGCAAATGGCTACTTGCCCTGACAACAGAACAAGAGCATTGAGCTCTATAGTAATGTTTAAATTGAACCCCCACTCCCGGGATTAGAGACCACAACTAAATTTTAGGCACATTATCTGAAGTGGGTCCAACATGAGTGGAATCCTCCAATTGTAGTTTATGAAATTTGCTGCTTGAAAATACCAGCTGGCTTGTGGGTCCCCAAGGGCAGGATTTCTTACATCAGTATGTCACCAGGAAAACAATTTTATTAAGTTATACTGAGAACATCAGTCTCTTGAAAATTAAAAATTTAGGGAAGATGATAAAGACCTTGATTTCATTGGAACTCTTTATGGCACAGAATTCCTTTTGATTCTATTCCAGCAGATCAGGAAGACAAGTCATAGGTAGCACTCCAGTTCAGTAAAATTGCATTATATTTTGTTGACAACATTGTAACTGAATTGGTGCATATTACCGTCTTCTCTGGCAATGCCCAGTTAGTCCATTTGGCTTGTAAAGAAATTAAGAAACTTACCCAACAAGCTTTTATAATGAGCCCTGCTGTTGGTTTATTGTTTCCATTTTTAATGTTGTATAAATTTTTCAAATAAAAGTCAGTGTAGCATAAGAAATTAATTCATTTCCTGTTGTTAACTGCCAAATCCAATAACACAAAAACTGGAGAATTAAAATTCATGTTTCATTGGAAAAGAAGTATTTAAAAGTAAGGGAAGTTGCTCTGATTTTAAAATTGGAACAACACACAAAGCACATTGAAACCTCCCACAATTAAGACTAAATGTACTCAAGTTCATTTTTTAGTTACAGTATATTATTATTGCTTTCCCTAAAATGTTGCCTTTTCGGGTACAAATGTGCCTGAATAGAAATACTGAGTATTGTTTCTCTTCACATCACAAAGATTCAGATATATTGTATTCATTTTTGTCTGTGCATTCCCATTTCTCCTTGTTTCCCTCCCTTTTTATTCAGTTATTTTGTTTCTCTTATGGATTTATTGTTATTTTAAAATCTGTATTTTTGTCAAATAAAAACAATTCAAATGAGATTAGTTTAGCAGGCATTGGCCAAACTGTAGTAGAAAGCAAGAATGAGACAAATACAGAAAAACAGTATCTATAGATTTAGATCTAAGTCCTGCCTCTTAACCATGAAAGCCAATTGGTTGACTTTGGGCAGTCATTGTCTCAGCCCAACTTACCTTACAGCATTGTTGTTGTGGGGAGAAATAGAAGGAGTATTGGTTATGGTCACCATCTTGAGTTATTTGCAAAAATAATAAAGGTGGGACACAAATAAACAAAATGAAAAAATATATGTCCAGGAGAATGTGTGAAATGAAAGATTGTTTTTTCCTCCATGCTGGTTCTAAATCCGTGGTCCCCAGCCTTTTGGGCACCAGGGATTGGTTTCACAGACAGAGATTTTTCTGTGGACCGGAAGGGGAGTGTTTTCACGTGCTACCTGCATCCCATAGATGGGGCTTCGTTTTCTTGGGTGGCCCGGTTTCTGGCACACCATGGTCCGGGAGTTGGGAACCCCTGTTCTAATCTAAATGATGATTCCATCAAAGCAACCAAACTGTTGGCAAAAAGTGGCATCCCTAATGGCTTCCCCTGGATAGAGGGTTTGTGACCTTGCCTCCCAATACAGGAAGTATCTAGAGCAGGAGTGTCCAACCTTGGCAACTTTAAGACTTGTGGACTTCAACTCCCAGAATTCCTCAGCCAGCTTTGCTGGCTGAGGAATTCTGGGAGTTGAAGTCCACAAGTCTTAAAGTTGCCAAGGTTGGACACCCCTGATCTAGAGGCTGCCTTCAAAATCTGTGCCTCTGGGCCACACCATTCACCAGCCAGGAGAGCTAATCAGATCTTCACTGGCTGAGTCTTCTTCCCCCAATCATTTTAACCAATTGGAGCTTCATAGTTTTTGGCCCAATGCAATAACACAGAGCAGGAAAGGCAAGACATACCTCTTTCCATTCATGGCATAGGGCCTGGTTAGCTGGGTAGTGGTCTTTCTTCCCAGTGTTTCTGCCTGCTTACTATGATTGGGCAGAGTTTTGCACTTTGTCCCTATTGTAGGGAAGCAACCCCCTACAATTTAGTATTATATTTTGTAAGTTGCCCAGAATCCATTGGAATGTATATCTATATTAAATAATAATGCAATGCAATGCAATGCAATGTCTCTTCCAGCTTAAGCTGACTGTACATACTAAGGACTTGGCCATATTTTCAGATGGAAGACGCAACCCCTTAGTTAGGCTGGATTGGATCTCCCACAAGAGCAGAAGAGCTCAAACACCACAAATCAAAACTCACAAATGCAATTAAAGATTTTTTTTAAAAAACAACCCTTTCTGGCACATCAAAGGACTACTGGAATTAGAGGGTAAACTTAACAGTCCAACAGGCTACAATCCTATACAAACCCCCAAAAGAGACTCCCAGAAAGCAAGACATTTTACATTCTCCCTTTTCCTGATACAGGAAAGCAGCCCCAAAGGAGGCAAGGTGCTGAGAAGTCACAGGTCTGCTTTAGCTTTTGATATGGCTCTTAACCAACGAATAATCTACACACAGACTAAAGCTGACAGGTGTGCACTGCATTTATATGTATTTGGGAATGTGTGTGGTGGGAACTTAAAGGAAGTATTTTCCTGCCAGGAGAACAATTGGAGGAACCTCTCAAAGTGCCTGTTGTGGCCCGCCAGCAGCCAGTGGAGCTGGCAGCAGATTTGGACAGTGAGGAGGTTTGGGGGGGGGTGGAACATGGGCCAGTCCTGGAGTCTGGGGAAGGCTCTGACGAGTGCTGTGTGTTGGAGGCAGAGACGGGGCCAGGGCCGTCTGACAGTTATCAGCTGCCTTCAGAGTCAGACATCAGTGAGGCAGAAGGACAGCTGGAGCCTGTTCCCAGTGTGCACATGCGCAGAGCTGCCAGAAGGAGGGAACAGCTAAGGAATAAGGGTCAACTTGGGAGTAAAGCCACAGGTGGATGGTGAATGGCCCCTCCCATAGGGAATAAAAGAGGAGCGAAAGGGAGTGGGGTTTTGCAGGAGACAATTAGCTCATTTGGAGATCTGTTCCTGCATTCTTGCCTAGTATTGTCTGCTACAGTGAGGCCTCTGAAAGATATCAGCCTGGCACCTCTCCAAGTCTGATAAAGGTTTATAATGGCGAAATATCTTGAAAGACTGTTGGCCAGGGCTTTGCTGGTGAGGAATTCACTGTAAACTAAATAAAAGGGGTTTATCGGGACGAGGAGTCGGCTTTGTGCTGTTGGGGAAGCCTAGGTCAGAACAATGCCTTCTCCAAGCTGAGCAGTACTCTGCAAAGCCTCAGATCAGAATGGCAGCTGGGCTGGACAATAGGGGAGGGGGGTAGTCTTCTGTCCACATGCCAGTCAATCAAGTCGGACTGACCTGAAGTACAGAGGGGTATCCTATCCATATGAAGTGTCTGGTCAAGGAGAAGCAACTTGCCTCTGTGAGGGAAGATTCTCGTCAAACTGTAATTGGTACAAAGTGCAAATGCACTGCCTGTTAATGGGTGAGAACCAACAGTCGCATTTTGCGGGTACGGCATTGTTTGCTAATAGGCTTCTGTGTACAATTTGAAGCACTAGTATTGATCTGAAAAGCCCTACATGGCTTGGCACGTGCATCGCTTTCTGCCTCAAGTAAATCCTACCTATTTGGTGCACTTTTCCCAGTTAGGCATGTTCAGGTTTCTCTTCTGCAGGAAATTCAGGTGTTCTTCTGAAAGAGCACCTATTATTTGGATGAACCTTCCAGTAAAGATCTGGATAGCATCTTCACTCCTTTGGTCTCTGCCCTGTATATAGTACCTATTTACACAAACACACACGGACCCACGGACAGTTGTTTTGTTAATTTTAAAGTTATTTGCTTGGATTATTTTCTCAATTGTATGGGTTCCATTTTCCATTGCTATGCATCCTTAAGAAATATAGTGGGATAAAGCCATTAGGAAGAAAAAATGTGGACCATAGCCAGCATCTCCATCAGAATATTACAAGCCATTCAGATGGCTTATCTGGAACCTGTGTGCTATGAATAAACCACTCTTTCTTCTTCTTTGGAGTAGCTCCTATGCCCTGGTCCATACAAAAAAAAACATTGCATGTATCGGTCTACTAACTCCTGTACTTAGCCCAAGGTCAAGAGATGAAATATGATATTGGATTTCAATCTGACTTGGAAGAGTAAACTGGGAGGGGGGGGGGGAGAGAAACCAGTCTACTAGGTTGCAGGGAACTGCTTTAGGCTAGCTTTTCTTTCTCAAGCATTTTGTACTATGTTTCCTAAAGACAACCTCACTCAGCACATTTTGAGAGTGTTAGATTGGGGTAGGAAACATTTTTTTTTTATAAAAGTAGGTGAGATGGCTATCCTACCATTCTTGACCATGAATAAGTGACCCATTGTGTATAGATGAAGCCTTTCTCCTCTTTTTCTTTCATAGGCATTTCTTTCTCTTCCCAGAGGGACATCTGGGGAGTTTCCACTTCTCCATAACCCTGTGCACTTCCTGGATCAGCAGGGATCTGAATCCAATCTTCAGACGGGGAGAAATATTATGAACAGCAATGGCAACAGTGCTTCAAAATGTTGGATGCCATCTGAAGTAACGCTACTTCCTAGGACTCCTCATAGACCTGGCAGTAACAGTTGAGTAGTAAATCTACTATTGGGTCACAGCACTAGACCGGGAACTTTGCTGTAGTGACCATTTTTATGGCAAGTTGACCATTTTAAGGTTTCCCAAAATGAGATTCCATCAAATTCCACCAAAACAACTGCTCCAGACTGGTTTTCAGTTACTGCCATTAAGCAAACTTCTTGCTTTCATTGGATAATCCTGATAAAAAAAACAGTAATCTTGATGGAAGATACAGGATCAAAGTTGTCATCTTCTTGACAACAGTGTGAAAGTAATTTGCCATTACTATCTTCTGGGGTGTTTCCTTGATTTCCAAGTTTAGCTTTTAGCCTTGTTTAGGGTGGGTTGGGGTTTTTTTTTGGTGGTGGTGGTGGGAGATCAGCCATTGTTGGTGAAATATTGCTGCCTGTTAGAAGAGCCTTCTCTTCCCACTGTTTCATTTCCTTCTTCCCTTCTAATATTAACCAGGCGTTCAAAATGCTACTATGTCAAATAACAGGTTGATCACATGAAGGGATGTGTAAAGTCCCTCTCTGGTTTAAAATACTCCAGAAATCGGATCATCTCTTTCACTGGACATCCCTACAAAGATGGTCACATGAAGACGGTGATCTACCTCATAAGCCTGTCAAAGGTCATTTCTTATAAACTCTCAACAGCCCCAGACACTAATACCTGATAATGTTACAGGCTCCCAAACTGGTGATGCTGTTCTCAAGGACTCTTCAATCCAAGCCTAACTAAATCCCAAGAGATGTTGAAGTTGCCTCTCCATAGACTGCTGGGTCAACCTCCCCATATTATAAGATGTTTCTGGGTTCAAATAACAGTACTTTTTTTTTTTTCATTTTCATTGACAGGTATCAATTTTCCGCTCAGAATTGCATGTTAAAGCCTCACATTTTGTTGCCCTCTGCTTTTGATGTCTGATATAGAGTAGGGGAGATCCCCTACCTTTTGCACAAGCACTTTGTTTCCAGTTTTCAGAATCCAATAAGATGTTTCCAGCAACTCAGTGTGCTATTTCCTAGGATCCTCTTGGCAGGGAGGAGTCAACCTCTACTATCCAGAAAAAAATAGATGGCCAGCTCAGCTTTTTACAGAATTGTAATAATTGTGCCAAACACATTGAAATTCTGGACCATTGTAACCCAGATTTGTTCAAAAGTACATCTGTGTGAACGACGTGGCTCTACAGAAGAGGTCTACTTTGTACAGAGTGCTTTTGCACATTCTGCTATTGCTTACAGATTGAGGGCTCATTTCAGAGATCTCAATTCAATGCAGGATTTAACACAGGGGTCTCCAACCCTCGGTCTGGGCTGCAGCATGCCAGAAACTGGGCCATGCAAACAAGCGCCATCCATGGGATGAAGCAGCACGTGAAACCATGCCCCTTCCAGTCCGTGGAAAAAACTTCTCTCCATGGAACCAGTCCCTGGCGCCCAAAAGGTCAGGGGCTGCTGATTTAACATATGACATGTAGGATGTGAGGAACAGTAATGAAGTCTTTCTCTCCTGCCTCATCCCCCATTCCCCAGTATCCATATATACAACTAACAAATGGAAAATGTGTGAATATGGCAAAAAAAAAATTAATTGTGCTTGCAAGATTTAGTATAGCCAGAATGTTGACAAGAACTTTTTGAATTACCCAAATTAGCTAGGAGTGGTGTGGTCTGCAAAAGATAAAATTCTTAATGACTAGAACAATCACAATGGTTGTGGGTAAAATTGCTTTTTTTAGCAGGAATGTTTCAAAGAAAATAGTGACTAATGTCATAGTTAATTCTTTGAGAGATAATAGATATCTAATGTGACATATAACTGTTGGGTAAGAAATGATGACCCATCAGTTGGCATGTTGTATTCTAAGTATTATACTTTCCAAGTTCTTAAGACTAGGTGTGTTTTGCAATTTCGAATGAAAATTAGAATATACATATTTCTCTCTCTCTCTATTGATGTGGATGGAGCATATTACATTATAACAGGCTACTTTATACCAAAGGTTGATGGTTGAAATCTATCCAACGTGAAGGTAGAACTAACCCACATGAAATCTATACTTTTAATCATTTTCAGATAAAGGTTGTGCTGTTTCCCGATATCCAGCATGATTCTGAGAATTTCTGTACTCTGTGACTCATTCCTTCCACCTCAGACATTCTTAAATGCAGCCAGGACTGTATCTGAATGGATTAACCTACGGGGTCAAGGATCATTTGCACATACTTAAGAGATGCCCTTTGATACCCACGCTCATTTGCACAGCTATGCCAGTGACAAGATTAATGGGGGAACAGATGTGAAGAAGCATCCTGACATATCCCTCAGGAAAAGAAAGGAGCGTCAGGAGGAAGGAGAGAAAGCACAGGCGGAAAAATATGATTTCCCCAAAGCTCATGCCACAATCAATCAGTCAACTTTTAAAAGGTGCTTCAAAATACACCGCTAGTTTGGTGACACAAACTAAAATTGCTACCTGTCGGGCATTTAGAAACCATTTGTAAATGTCACAGGATTTCTCACCATGGCTGCCCATCAATGGCACTGAGGAGAAGTGGAGTTGGGGTGTAAGCATTGCTGAACGTGCCATGAAAGCCCCACACTGCAGCATCACTTTGAGCTCCTGATCCAAGTTCCCCTTGGCTGCCAGCGCCTCTTTCCACTAAAGCATATAAACAATGAGTGAAGAGGCAAGACAGCCTCCTCCGCTTGTTTTATATTCTCCACAATGGCAACGTGCAGTGAACAAAATGACACATCTAGGGCATTTGGGAATGGGATTGAGAAAGCCTTCAGAAGCAACTGTCAGTGTTCTGACACCAAAAGCTATTGCTAGAGAAGAGGTCATCTCTTGCTACTCTTCAAAGGCTGAATATAAAAGTGATCGAAAATGTGCCATTTCACAGCATTTCAGTTCATTTTTCCCACTTGTCCACAAAAAGAAAAAGGCAAGGGTAGTCCTCGCTCAATGGTTGATCTCTTAGCAATCATATAAAATTTTGACAGGCTTCCTCAGAGCTACTTATGATCCAGCTACTTATGATCCAGAGTTTGGATGGATACACACACACACACACAAACAAACAAACAAACATTATGGTCACATGATTGCATTTGGGGTGCTTGGCAATCGGCTCCCATTTATGGCCATTTACAGTGTCCTGGTGTCACATAGCTGCAATTTTCAGTATTATTTTTTTTTACATTTCCAGTTGATTTCCAGTTTCCAGTATAAAACACCCATTGGAAAAAAAACCAGGTTTGCTTAATGACTGCAATGTCTACTTAACCATGGCATAGGAGGCTCGGTGGCACAGTGGTTAGAGTGCAGTACTGCAAGCTACTTCTGCAGCCAGCTGACTGCAATTTGGCAGTTCAAATCCCACCAGGCTCAAAGTTGACTCAGCCTTCCATCCTTCTGAGGTGTGTAAAATGAGGACCTAGATTGTTGGGGGGTGATATGCTGACTCTGTAAACTGCTTAGAGAGGGCTGTAAAGCACTGTGAAGCGGTATATAAGTCTAAGTGCTATTGCAATTTGCTTGACGGCCGCTACAAAAAAAAGGCTGTAAAAATGGGTGCAGTCACATGGCGACTTGCTTAACAATCACCACAACTTAGGACTGTAATTTTGGGCTCAATGACCATTGTAACTTGAAGGCTACCTGTAAAGATTAGTATAGATAGTTTTTGACTTACAACAATTTGCTTAGTGACCGTTCAAAGTTGCAACAACACTGAAAAAAGTGACATGACCATTTTTCACACTTATATGACCATTGCAGCATCCCCAAGGTCATGTGATTTGCATTTGGATGCTGAACAAGTGACTCACATGTATGATGGTTGCAGGGTGATATGATCATCTTTTGCGCCTTTCTGACAAGCAAAGTCAACAGGGAAAGCAGATTCACTTAACCGTCTTGAATGTCATTGAAGTCATAAGTTGAGGACTACCTGCAGTTGAGTTTGGCTTTGGTAACTCCATGCAGTTTGGAACTGGTTGACATCTTCTTCTAGGATATTCTTATGATTTCTCTGTCTAGCCCAGTCTTTCTCCATCTTGGCTACAACGAAGATATAGAAGGAAGGAGTCCGCACTTCTCTGCACATATTTACATCTGGGACAGGGCCCAGCTGTTCCTCCCCATAGCTCATCTCAGGCCCCCAAAACAGCTGTCTCTTCACCTTAGTGTGAGTAGATGGGCCCTGCTCTGCATCTGGCTCTGACACCTCCCATTCCTCCATCTGCCAGCTCCGATGGTAACCCAGGCACCCCCTCCACCTCCTCTGACTCATCTGACTCGACCTCCATCTCCGCTGGCAGTCGATGAACCACAACAGTGAGGACTTCAACTCTCAGAATTCTGAGAGTTGAAGTCCTCAGAGTCTTCAGGTAGCCAAGATTGAAAAACACTGTTCCAGCCTATTGCTCTGGAGTTCCCAACTGGCTTTACTTCTGAGTTCAGACAACAAGTGCTTTTACTTGGCTGTTTACTCTCTTTCAGTATGGTTGAGATTCACATAAGTGCTTTCGCTTGTAAATACCATGGTGCCATCAACCACCCACTGTAGCTCTATTTTTATATTCAGTCACCGGGGGGGTGGGATTGATTGAACCTTCCTCCCTCTTCGGCTTTTTCCCATTTCAACATCCAGGGGTTCACCTGAATCTCCTAATTAGCACACTAGCTTTCCTGCTACAGCAGCCCTTCTTCATACCACCGGCTCCAGCGCAGGCTCAAATAGAACCATGTAAATATCAAGGTTTCGCACAAAACACGAACACACATGTTTGAAGCCTTCACCAAGATCTCACTGCATGTATATACAGATAGGTGAACCATTCGATCCATTTACAAGTTTTAGATTTAAACCCCCGTCAACCCATATTGGGAAGGCATTGCAGGAACTATCATTCAAAGTAGTTGAAGGGCACCAAGATTGCCCATCTCTGATTTGAAGAATAGCTGGAATCCAAAACACAAATCATCCTGTTCACTATTTGGATAGCTGGATAAAGGAAGGATGGAAGGTAAACAAAATGTTGACCCTAGGCAGCTTATCACAGTAGGGTTGTTGTGACCATAATGGAGGGGAGGAGACATTCATTCATACAGGCTATTTAAATAGATGGCCACCTTGGATAACAAATTCTGGGAGGCAGGAAGAGGTCCATAACATAATCTGCCACAGCCACCCAGGCTTGCTGTTTGCATTTAGGTGTGTTAGATGGCATACATCGCTAGTTTTAAAAACAGCCCCGTTTTCATATATGAAAGGAACCATCTTAGTCCTTGTCTTAAAAAAATAAATATTGCTGAACTGATAAATTAAGTAGGGCCAACAGTTGATTGAAGCGTTTTATTTGTCCCTAGAATATTGTGGTTTGATAAGATTCAGATTTAACTAAGCGGTTGCAAAACAGCTGCTACTTGCCCTTGGGAAATTGGGCACTTGCTGAATGGCTAATGTTTCCTTATGATCCAAATAAACAAAATGTCTTTCAAAGATTGACAGGGGTTTCTTACACTTGGCAGCACCAGCGTGAGCTAATACGCATTACCTCCATACCAAAGATTATATGTAGAGACATAAGGAGCTGAGTTCGGCAGACTGGTCTGGCCTACCTTTCCCCAAGACTGTCAACTTTGATTAGCAGCTCTCTCCCCAGCTTTGCTTCTAGCCTTGGTCCTGTAAGTGGAAACTGCTTAGCTAGAGAAGACAGAGATGGGCTGTGCTATCAAACGCCATTATTCCCTGTTGGCAAGGATCGTAAAAATCACTAGGAGGAAAACAGCTAATGGCAGGCAACTCAATATGCATTTTAGATGAGGTCTTTTCATGTGTTCAAGCGAATGCCCACCTCTGTGCTAGTTCTAAAGATGTGCCCGCTTTAAGCATTAAACACACAGAGCCTTCTGCAGTCTGAAATGCTGATTTATGTGTTATCTAAGTCTGAAGATGAACACCCCTCCCTCCCTCCATCCATCCATCAGGCATATACAGTGAGAGTTTGTGTACGCAGGCATACAATAAACCAATACTTTTGAGCACAGAGTGGGGGAAGCAACGAGCTAAATAGGGCACTGGAGGCTCATCCTCTAAATACAAAAAAAAAAAAAAGGGTGGGGGTGGGGGAGAAAAGGCATGTTTATTTCCTGTGTACATGAATTGCCAGATGTAGGATTTTACTGCAGTCCCCACATGCTTTCTGTCTCTTCAATCCTTTGAAGGTGCAGTGACTTGCTTTTCTTTAATCTCTCTCTCTCTCTCTCTCTCTCTCTCTCTCTCTCTCTGTGTGTTTTCTCTCTCTTTCACACTCCATAATCTTCAGGATACTGAAAACTGAGACAGTTTTGAAACGCTGCTTCTCTTTTCATTTCTCATAAGCAAAGAGTGAATTAGGAGGCACAGACTGAATATTGGCAATGGTCTTTCTAATCTACTCTGCTTGACTTCAGGTAGAGCAATAGTCCATCTATGGAATTTGGGAAAGTTGGAAATCGTGGAAAGTTTTTAAAAAGATGGCCTGCCAACACCCAGAGAATGCTTTAATTCATTGTCCTGCACCCTGTTAAAGGTTGAACTACATGAACTTTATGGCCCTTTCCAATTCTACAATTCTGTGACGGTTCTAAGCAAAAATCCTGGTGGTAGTTGGAACGCTTACTAGCCAAAGGACAGCATTTCCTTGTCTTCACAATATAACCCTCTTCCCTAATCTGCTCCCTCTTAGTCATGTGTAGACTGCAATTAACACTTTAAAAAAATAAAATAAAAACAGAGTCATGAGATTAGGGTATGGAGAAATTATACAGAAATTTTGTTAATTAACCCATTAATAAAACAGGCAAAATTGGTAGCAATACACCTAGGGTGGAAGGGGCCCAGAATGAGATGTTCTTTGTCCCCAGGTCCAACAACACTCCTGGTGTTCAACTGCCTACAGTTTCTTTCTCCCTCACAGTGGCCCACTCTTATCTTCTCTTTCTTCCTCCTTGGCAGTTCTCTCTGTACCCCTTATTTCCCCCTTCAACACCTACTTAGATTTGGCTGCACCACAGGCAAAGTTATGGTTATAGCCAGCATTCTCTTTTCTTTGGAGGGGAGAAAGGGGAAAGAGACAAGAGAAACTTGTTTTAAAAAAGGAAAGGAAAGGAGAGGAGAGGAGAGGAAAGAGAAAAGAACAGAAAAAAATAGAAAAGATAAGAAAGGGACGTTGAATTGGAAAATGCTAGACTGTGACTCCTTAGCCTTATGTTGACATCACAAAAATGTATCCCAATTTAATCATAATGTAAATCAGCCTTCCCAGCATAGCATCTTCTGCTGTCTAATGCAGAGGTGGTATTCAGCAGGTTCTGACCAGTTCTGGAGAACCGGTAGCGGAAATTTTGAGTAGTTCAGAGGACCGGCAAATACCACCTCTGACTGGAGATTTTACAATATCCTTCCCTTGCCATGCCCACCAAGCCATGCCCACAGAACCGGTAAAAAAAAAATTGAATCCTACCACTGGTCTAATGCCATGCTGTCCACATCAACCAGAGCAGTTACTCTGGAAGCTAATCATTTGGGAAGGATGAAGGACATCTTTCTGGGAGCAAAAAAAAAAAAAGATTGCTATCGCACTGTCAGCTTTTCCCAGCTAGGCCGACATGCTGTTTCCCATCATAAACACACCTAGAAAAAAGAGAATTATAGAGGCTTAAAACACCATATTTTTCTAGTCTGGGGTGGGGGAATGAGAAGCAGGAATGAAAAAGTTGCCCGCGTTCTCCATCTCCTCAGTTCTGTCTCTCTACTGAGCTGTAATTTGGAGCAGCATGAAACTGTTTGGCAACCGGACGTCATCCTATTGCTGCTCTCCACTGTTATTTTTAGACCCATTTCCGACATTGATTGGCAATTATCACAATGGTCAATCACCACAACAGGGGCGCCAGATTGAACTGGATAGAGTTCCATTTGTGCATGCACAGATGTTGGCTGAAGAGCAAGAAAACCCCCCACTGCACCTCCCTCCCAGGATGTACCTGAAATTAACGAATTAAGCAAAACTGGGCCGAAAGTCAGCTGGTTGGCACAGTCACCCAAGTTGGGCCACTCTTTTAGAATTACAAGGCAACTGGGAACCAAACACAGATGCTTCAAAAGTAGATGCTACAGCCCCCACATTTAAGTGTTTAGCCACATTTAATCAATGTTTTAGTATAATCATTACCAAATAGACCAGATGCAAAGAAAGAAAAGGAAAAAAAAACCCTTAAATTCGTAAATTCTCAATTGCTTCCCACTTCCAAACAAGTCAGGCTAATTAAACCTCTTTCAGGAGCTTGATTCACATAGCATGCCAAACCTTAAACTAGATACAAAACATTACATAACAGGCTGTGTCCAAACAAATTGCTAAGACAATGGGCTGGCTTCCCACAGCACACTAAAGACTTCGATGCCCAAGCTCCTTTGAGCCCAGTTTGACAAACTGTGTGAATCTAACCACAGTGTGAGCAATCACAGGACCTTTGGCAATTTGCTGACAAAGTATTCCTATGCTTTGGTTCCTTGCAACTTTAAGCTCTCAAAATCTGAACCTATAGGAACTGTTGAATTATCTGGTGAAAACACAGGATCATTATGTTCTGATCTGCATAGTTGCATAGGAAGTATCCATTTGGTACAGTTATTTAAGCATATCGCTTAAATGAAATTCTTCTGCAATTATGTACAGCAGGACCAAATGAAAGCAAAGGGGAATAAAAGAACAATTACACATCTGTTTCACACTAGGATAGTATCAAGAGGAAAAGATACTTCAGTGCACACAAGAAAGAGTACCTGTATAGTATGTATTGGTAATTCCTTAAACCAAGCATGTCCTTTCCTGGAATTATGCTATAGTTGCAAAGGGCAGCTGCATAATCTTAAGAAAAGGCACAGCTGCCTTAAGAATTTGCAGACAGTTGTTTGGTGTGCGCCCCTAGGACCTCCAACACAACCTTCCCCTTTCATATCTGAAGGACTGCATAACCTTGCTTCTCACATTACAACACTGACATCAGTTCTTGCCGTTATAGGAAGCAGCAATATTAGGTGAGCGTATTTCATTCGGGCAAAGTATTTTCTGCAGGATCCTATCTGGGTCAATCACTGGGACCAAAGGTTTAGTCTTCTGAGCTTTTGGATTCATGTTGGAACCCATCCTTAGGGGACTTCTCTCTACCAGAGTATGTATTTTAAATAAAGTACAAGTAGTCCTCACGTTACAACCACAATTGAGCTCAACATTTCATCACTGAAATTTTCGTTTTCAAAATTTCATCACTGAAATTTTCGTTTCCAAAATTTCATCACTGAAATTTTCATTTCCAAAATTTCATCACTGCTACATAGAGAGAAAGGAAACAAAACAAATATCACCAAAAAAATGTAAGCTTCCACTGCTTTTTCATCCAATATATAAGCTAAATAAAAATAATGAGTTTTCATTGCTTAGTATAGTGCGTGACAGACTGTATGGAAAAAAAAAAAAAAGGTTTTGTTGATCCACCATTGATCCTTCAGGATTAACTTTGATCCTTTCCAGAGTCAGCTTCACTATTGGTAAGTGCAATTAGTAAATAATGGTGTAGCTATTATTACTAACAGTAGGCGATTCCCAATGAAAAGTGATGTGGAGAATCTATTAGCAGCTACTCATCCATATTGCAGCTGGCCTTCCTATCGTATCTCCTGTGCTAACTGGCTGCTTTCAGGTGGCATGGCTACTAAGGAAAATCAAGAGGAATCCCCTTTTTTTGTCATTTGCCTCCCTAGCAACTCTTGTTGCACCAAATTCCATTATTTCCCCTGGAATCATATTTGGACAGATAATATGGAATTCAGAGCCTGAGCTTGATCCGTTCCATGGGGAAAGTACAGATAGTCCACAACTTATAACCACAATTGAGCCCACCATTTCTGTTGCTACGTGAAACATTTGTTAAGTGAATTTTGCCCTATTTTACGACCTTTCTTGCCACACTTGTTAAGTGAATCACTGCAGTTGTTAGGTTAGTAACCCGGTTGTTAAGTGAATCTGGCTTCCCCATTGACTTTGATTGTCAGAAGGTCGCAAAAGGGGATCCCATGACCCCGGGACCCTGTAAATGATATAAATATGAACGAGTTTTCGAGCATCTGAATTTTGAGCATGAGACCATGAGGAATGCTGCAATGGTCGGAAGTGTGAAAAATGGTCATAAGTCACTTTTTTCAGTGATGTTGTAACTTTGAACAGTCATTAAATGAACTGTTGTGACTACCTGTATTTAAATAAAGGATTTTTATTTTGGTGCCCAATTCTGTTCAAGGGTGCTCCTCTTTTCTTAACTGAAAATTTAGGAATGCTTAGGATAAATAGGATACATTCAAAAATTGCAAAAGCGTATTCCCATAAATTTTCAACAATTGTATACTCATGCCTGAGTATTTGAGGCTTGGAAGTCGGGAGTGAGGAAGTTACTCAGTTCTGTAGGCTGATATGAGTGAAAAGGGCCAATATAATTCAAACACACATAAGACACAAATCTCTTCCGTGTGTGTGTGTGTGTGTGTGCGTATGTGCGTGTGTGTGTGTGTGTGTGTGTGTGTCCTTGATGATCTCTGAGCTTGGTTATTTTCTTGCAGACATTTCATTACCCAAACAGAGTAACATCATCGGTGCTAGCAGTCTATTAGCTACTACTACCACTACTAGCACTGATGATGTCACCTAGTTTGGGTATGAAATGTCTGCAAGAAAACAACCAAACTCAGAGAGCACCAAGGGCCCCTCATTTCAATCCTGAGCTACACATATCCTCCTGTATTGTCTCCTCCAGTGGATCTAATGTCTCCACTCACTGGAGAGTTTACCTGCTGCTGCTTTGTAGGGTTCGCTGCTCTAGTCTTGTTGTCCCCCTTTTTAATGGAGATAGATAACAACAATGATCTAATACATATCGATTTCACAGAAGACAATGTTGAAAAATCACTACGCAATCTAAAACCATCTCTATCTATTGGACCGGATGGAATATGTGCCTACTTCTTAAGAAAGCTATCCACTGCCATAGCCAAACCTCTAAGCATAATCTTTGAAAAATCTTTCAGGACCAGCTCCTTGCCTAACCTATGGTCACAAGCCACAGTCATCCCCATCTTCAAAAAGGGAGACCCAAGCCTAGTTGAAAATTACAGGCCAATCTCCTTATGCTGCGTCACCTGTAAAGTCATGGAATCAATTATAAACCAATCCATCATCCTCCACTTAGAGACAAACAACCTACTCTCCAATAAACAATTTGGTTTCAGAAAAAAACTATCCTGTAATCTGCAACTCTTACACTGCAAAAACATATGGACGACACAACTCGACCAGGGCAAAATACAAGCTGAATAGTCAAGATCTTGTTGATGACCCAAGCTCTGTAAAGGACCTTGGAATACTCACCTCTAATGATCTAAGTGCTAGAGCCCACTGCAACTACATAGCCAAAAAGGCATTAAGAGTTGTTAACCTAATCCTACGTAGCTTTTTCTCTGGTAATATCACACTACTAACCAGAGCATACAAAACATTTGCTAGACCAATACTCGAATACAGTTCATCAGTCTGGAACCCTCATTACGTATCTGATATTAGCACAATTGAGAAAGTCCAGAAATATTTCACAAGAAGAGTTCTCCACTCTTCTACTCGTTGTAGAATACCTTATGCCACCAGACTTGAAATTCTAGAACTAGAAAACCTTGAATTACGCCGTCTTCGGTCTGACTTAAGCATGGTATATAAAATCATACATTGCAATGTCCTACCTGTCAATGAATACTTCAGCTTCAACCATAACAACACAAAATAGATACAAACTCAAAGTTAACCGCACCAAACTTGATTGCAGGAAATACGACTTCAGCAATAGAGTGGTCAGTCTGGAATACTCTACCCGACTCTGTAGTCTCTTCCCCAAACCCCAAAAACTTTAACCTTAGACTGTCTACTATTGACCTCACCCCTTTCCTAAGAGGTCTGTAGGGGGCGTGCATAAGCGCACCAACGTGCCTACCGTCCCTGTCCTATTGTTTCTCTTATTCTTTTATTTTTTCTTATATGTACCCATTTCATGTATTCACAACTATGTATACGCTTATACTTATTATCTTGTAAACAATTGGCAAATCAAATAAACAAACAAACAAACAATAGCAAGTCCTTGGGACCTCTCTATACATACTCTGTGGTTAGTTAACGACTACAAAGCTGAGCTATTCTAAATGTATAGAGGGTAGATTGCCAGGGCATTTCTGCATGAATCTACATTCTGGACTCGCTCTATACCCGTGCTTCGCTACGAAACTATGTGATTGGGTTTAGGTTTTTTTTTTTTGTTGGGGGGGGGATAAAGAAAAAAAATTGTGCCTCCGCCTGCCAGCATCCATTGATATTCATCTGGCTAGTGTCCTGTCAGTGTGTGAGAGTTGAGGGCTATTCTGTACTAAAGCTGCTTGGTGCTGTGAAACTGAAACTCCTCTCCTCTGCTTGTGTTTTGTATTTGGAACAGATTTCTTTTCAGGTGGGGTGGGGGAGTAGAACTCCTTAGCATCAGAGCGTGTTAATAATAATATATGAAATATTAATGCTCTGATGATCATTTCAAAAAATCCTTTCTTATGAGCACCTAGAAGCCAAGAGGAACATACGTGCCAAATTTCAAGTTTGTAGGCTTTACAGTTCTGGAAATTTTGTGATGATGCATGAGTGGTATTTCATTTATATATATATACAGATTTACCTGCTGCCATACCTCCTGTTCCCACACTCTCCTGATCCTTCATAATATTTTAAAAGCAGCTCAGCCGTAGACTTAATTCTAGCCACGGAAATGGAAGCTTGTGTAGAAAATGCCTGGCAACTAACTGCCCATTTCTTAAATGGGGAAAAGATTACAACCTTCGTGAGATTGCGTTGTGTGTTTCTTGCTTGATCTCTCATGACACTGTTATTTCCCTCAACGTTAAAAGCAAATAAGCTCTGAAGTGCCTCCCAAATGAAAGAAAACATCCCGGAAGGATCAGCCTGCGGTTAAGAGGATCCACCCCCTGCTGCCTCAGCAAGATTATGGGACAGTTCAGTGCAATCCTCCTAAGGCAGCCCATTTCATAAGCCCTCTTGCGCTCTGAACACAGGACTCAAGAAGCACCAAACGTTGTCCTTCATTTTAACAATTTACTTTAATGACCAGATTCCATGCTAAGACACAATCACTTAAAAACCCATTCAAGCTCTTTGATATTGATTCTGGCATTATGCATCTTATTTATTCAGATAACAAAACTAATCCCCTTGATCCCTAAAGAGAGTTTATCTCCCCTCCCTCTCAGGAATACTCTGGTCAAAAGTGATTCCATGTCTCAAACCCACCCAAAAAGATCAGGGGTCTCTAATATTTTACCTTCAACATCTTACCCTAATTAGCTGACTAAAAATTTATCTCCTGTTTCTCCTGAATATGCTCTAAGAACTACACGAGCTGTGGTGGTGCAGTGGTTAGAAAGCAGTATTGCAGGTTAATTTTGCCGACTGCCAGCAGTTCAATTCTGACTGACTCAAGGTTGATTCAGCCTTCCATCCTTCCTAGGTTGGTAAAATGAGGAAATATGCTGACTCTGTAAACTGCTTAGTGAGAGGCTGTAAAGGACTGTGAAATAGTATACAGCCAAAGTGCTATTGCTATCCCCCACCATAATTTCTGTTCTTTTAAGGACCATTTCATCTACTTTCAAATCCTTCCCTTCTTCTACTTTCAAGTCCTCCAAATCATTTTTAATACCCCACTATCTGATCATAATAAACAGGGTGATGTCAGTTTTAAGTTGAGCTGGAGTCCTGCGGACTTCGTGTTCATGATTCTATCCCACGTTTAGTTTTTCATGACCAGCCAAGCTCTAGACAAAATATCCATCATAAAATTACTCAGTGTAAGAGAAGTTTATCTTAGATACGGAATGCCTTCTTTCGATGGAATGCTGCATCTGAAATTTAAACAATCCCTTACCACATGGACAGGCACAAAAAAAAAAAGAATGAATCATTGAACAAAGCAGCCCAGAGTTCTCACTCAAGGCACAAGTGACAAGGCCCAAAATCTGACACATTATGTGAAGAAACAGCTCTCTGGAGAAAGATTTGTTATACTGGGAAATGTTGAAGGAAAGAGAAGAAGAGGTGACCTGCCGCAGGGTGGGGAAATGTAGTTACTGTGGTGAGGAGTACAACGTTGGAAGTCTTGAAGGACCAGG
Source organism: Notechis scutatus (assembly GCF_049901735.1). Taxonomy (NCBI): domain Eukaryota; kingdom Metazoa; phylum Chordata; class Lepidosauria; order Squamata; family Elapidae; genus Notechis; species Notechis scutatus. The sequence goes on from NC_142010.1 coordinate 146,067,373, forward strand.
TTAGGACAGTTCAGGGATAGATCTTCATGGAGAAATGTCATTTATGAGATAGCTGAGACCAGACACTGACTTACTGGCCCATAATCATTCAATCAATATGAGGATGAAGAACTAATTCAGAAACAAACGGGACAGGATTTCTAAAGTGCTTCCTTAGTTTTTTTTTAAAACCTTGATATTCTCCTAAAGTGTTGAAACCCGTTCTTTCATCTTCCATCCTTGGATGACAATAGCTATCCAAGGATGGAAGATGAAAGGAATAAGACCCCTAGAAATCTGGATGAAAGGAATTAGACTCCTAGAAATCTGGAGAGCACCAGGATGGAGGAGGATACTTTATGAAAAAGTATATTTTTTCTGGTACAAGTGAAAGTGTTTCCACTAGGGATAGAAGGTTGCCTCTGCTAACAGTAGGTTTTATGAAGTAACTACTAAAGGCTTCAGTGGATATTGTGGGAACCTGCTGCTTCTGCTTTCTGCCCAAATTCTCAGCTTGTTTAAGAAATATTTCTAGTGAGATTTTTCCAGCTCCAGGAACATAACTTTCTATTGTGGATAGAAAGGAAGACAGGTATGCAAATTCCTATGCATATACTAAAGGGATTGGAGGATACAAACCCAGTCCAGATACCAGGGTTTATGGATGGGAAGTCACCAGAAAGCCCTGGGCCTAAGGCTAGACCTGGACCTTCAAAACATCCCAGAAGATACCGGCTAATCACATCTGTATTATTGCCAAGAAAACTATTTGGATGTCTCAATGAAATCACATGGAATTGATACCTCTTATATTACAATCATGGGGATCAGACTGTAGACTAACTATGTCATTCAATTATATGGGCAAGGCATTACATGGGTCATGTGTACTTTTCATCCATGATTGCACTGCATATGCTAAAAGATCTGAACATTGTTCCTGGGACTAAATTCTGGTGATCTTGACTTAATTTGACTCCCTGTTGTCTTCTGTTCTTTAAAAACACGCACACAAATAAGCTCGAAAGTGTCCATGGAATCCAAATACCACGAGCAGCGGCCGCCCAGAGCAGGTAATAATGAACCCAGCTGTTTTCAGCATATTCCTTAGAGATAGTCAGAGACCCTTCCTGCTTCCATGTGATTCAGAGCAAACAACAAAGCAGGAGGGAACTGGTATGTAGTGGTCCCAGCTCCTGCTGGAGAAGGCAGTGCTTCCTCTTCTAGCCAGGACAGACCAGCTGGAGAAGGGCACATGAGCTGAGAGAAGTATTGAAACAGATGCGTAGAAGCTTCCCCTTGGTGCTACAGAAAAACAGTCTATGCACGTTTGCAAACAATGTTGGGAAACGAAGCTGGGCCCAGTGGGATTTCTTCCTGTGCTTGACTTAACTTCCTCCTCCTTCCTCTCTGCACTTCAATTTCTGTCAACAATTCTGCCATTCTCTCAAATGGCTGTAAGAACAACATACTGTACGGTTTTAGTGAGGTTCACTTTTAAAGAAATAAACCCTGGCAGGGGAGGTGTCTGAAAGCCTTTTCTTTGTAACTATAGTATACCATCTTTGTGTAACACCACACATTTTATTTGGACTGTTGGCCATTTTCAATGTTTTTTTTTAAATAGTTGTATTTCATATGGGATGCTGGGAATTTTAAATTTTGGATGGGTTTCCAGAAGTGGTTTAAACTTTAGAATATTGTTTGCCAGTAAGTTACTGGCAATACGAAGACTTGAGAGAAAGGAGTTCATTCCACCCTTCCTCCACTTTTAGGATTTCATGCTTGGTTCTCCCCATGCCTAGTTTTTCCTGCCAACAATCTTGAAAAGTTGATGCTATCTAAATTATCCAGTGATCTTAATTCTCCCAAATGAATTCAACATTCAAACTCGGGAGGGAGACTATTACTGACCTGCAAATATTGGATTTGGTCCCAGCCTCACTGGATTAGGAGTGATGGCAAGATAATTGATTCCCAAACTCACTTTGAGCAGGATTCATAGTTTAGGAGAGAGTCAGATCAACTGGAGAAGATTCTGAGAGGCACCAAGAATGATTAGGAGAAACGGGAGGAGCTGTATTCTTAACTTTTCAGTTTCAGTGGTTAAGTTCTAAATTTTTGTCAGTTGCCTTGAGTGTGTGCCAGAACAAAAACTTGAGATATAAATCCAATCCCATCAGAACAGATAAAATCAATCAATAACCGAATATTAGAGTTAGAAGGGACTACTTGGGTTACTGCATTCAACCCCAGATTCAGTGTAGGAATGAAAACAAAAGCATTAGAGACACATAAATCCCCAACCCCCATAAGAACACCTTTAAAAATGGGCAATTTTCTACTTCTCCAGGTTACTGGTTCCGTCAGCTTCAGAAGTGTGTGTGTGTGTGTGTGTGTGTGTGTGTGTGTGTGTGTACCCTACGAGATTGTCCAGATCAGGAAACAGGTTCCACAAGAAGATTACAACTATATTTTATTAATACAGGCTATAGTAATAGAATCTCACTAGTCTGACTTGCGGAAAGTTACAGTAGTCTAAATTTCTTTCTAAGACTGTCCTTTTGCTCTGTAGTAAGAATATAGTTATGTATGTGTTGTTATCTTAACAGTATCTGGATAGTTACTCCAAGGCCATCTGTATGGTTCCTATAGTGTGCGATATGTATGTATAGATATATCCATACACTTCAAATACTTAAAAGGATGCAAATTGAAGAAGGTCAAGTGTGCTGTCACAGCCAGTCTATGGGAATTGGATAGTTACTTAGGAATTATGAGCTGTCCCTTTAAGGGAATGCTTCATGGTAAATGTAGTTAAAGGTATCCTGGGAAATGTAGTTTATGTCACGTGGCCACATCTGTAATCCTGATTGGTCACTAAATTGACCCTAGAAGGGTTGGGGGAGGTTTTCCTCATTCTTGCCTGAATTCACTAACTCATGGCAGCTTCTTTCTATCGCTACGAGATGGGTTAGGAGATAACCATCTTTTACTACAAGGCAGATATATACAAAGGATTGGTCATTAAAGAAGAACTTTGTCACAAACATGAGTTATGAGGATACCTGATGAACCAATAAATGTAATTTGTTATGGATGTCTTGTTGAGTTACCTATCTGCATCTGTACAGCTTCAAATCCACCTGTGTGCAGAAGGCAGAAAATCAAGACCTTATTCTATCATCCCTCAGGACAAGATGTTGAATAATGGATTGAAGTCATGGGGGGGTGAAATGCAACTTCAATGGTGGGAGACCTTCTTAACCAAAAAAAGCAGTTCGTTGGTGGAATTGGTGAATGAAGGAGCTGACAGGCTTTACTGGGAGAGGTTAGACAGCTATTTACCAAGAATGCATTCATTTGGATTCCTCCATGGAACTAAAGATTGGACTCGAAGACTGCTGGGGGTTCGCAGGGGTTTGGGAGAGCCCCTAGCTAAGATTCTGTGCAGTTTGGAGAACCCCCAAATCCCACTCCTGGCTGGCCCTACCCACCCCACCCTCCTCCCCTCCCAGGAGTCCCCATTTGGCCCGTTTTGGATGCAGATAAGTGCAGGGCCCATGTGGAGGCTCAGGGAAGGTGAAAAATGGGCCTCCGGAAGTTTGGGAAGGCCAGAAAAGGGTACATTTCCAGCTTCCAGAGGATCTCTGGAGCCCGGGGAGGCCATTTTCGCCCTCCCAGAAGCTCAAGGAAAGTCTTGGGAGCCCAGGAAGGGTAAAAACGCAGCCCCCCCCCCACCATGGTGCGGGAGGCTAACTAGACCACACCCACCATGGTTATGTCCATCCAGCAACTGGGCAGAGAACCCATTGCTAAAAATTTTGAAGCCCACCCCTGTCTAAACCATGATTTTTCATGAGGAAAACAGGCCTGTACAACCCTTTTTGCCCGGCAGGGGGAGTTTTTTTATAAATTTTTATTGTTTCTAAAACAAACAAAACATAAAAACATCAAATCATCTTCCATATATTCCACTTATTCATTGAATGTAGCACAGGCCACAAGGAAAGGAAGGCAGCCAAGGCAAAAGCTAGAACGGTTTTTATTTCATTACAGTGTAACTGTGATTAAAACTGCATGAATGAAGTACAGTGAACACGACTGCTTTTCCACATTTTTAATTCTGTTGTGTTAAATACTAGTATTCAGCAGGAAGTCTGGGAAGGGCTATAACCAAGATTTTTCTGGCTCTGGAACCACAGGCCCAAGGCCTCTGCTGCTGTCAGATGATTAAACAACCTCATTGGCACCGTATCTATAGAGGAGAAATGTGCAGTTTTGTCCACTCTCCTGAATATTTAGGCCAATTAACTCTGGAGAAGGCCAAATCAATAGTAAAATCAAGAAACAGGGACATGGATTGTCAAAATGATATTTCCAGGGCCCCTGAATTCTACCACCAAATGTTAGCTCTCTGGTGAGGGCTATCTATACAATTTAATCCTAAGCAAATATAGATGGACCTTGTCCAGATACAACTTTGATGCCAACCCATCAACTCTACTGATGGGAAGATGGGACTCTTTATTTGTAGAGACTTTGTGAATGCAGGCAGGTAGATACTCTCAGCCATGCACTTATATGGCACCTTTTTAATGATGTGCGCCGATCAGCCCAATCATCCAAATACAAGGCCATGCAGATACATTTTATGTTTATTATTTTTTTAGGTATGATAACCCCACACTTGTACATCAGGTAGCCAAATATCTTCAACAAGTTATACAACTGCACAAAACATTTAATTCGATGCGTTGTTTTATTACCCTATTTTCCCCTTTCCCAATAACAAATTCTTGTGTTAAACTTTTACTCTTTTTTTACTGTAACTTTTTTTTTATTATAAAGGCTGGTCAAAGATCATAATAAAGAAAAGGGGCTGGGATTTTACAGGAAACTTTCCTCTGTCTGGCACCATTTTATTTGCAGAATAATTCTTCTGAAATGCCTTTCAAGATTTGAGCAGATTTATATGGAGCAGGAGAAGAGCAATTGATCAAAAAGATAATGTTTCCACACTGGGTATTGTTCAAGAAACCACATATCATATTATCTATGGTTACACAGAAAGACACTACCTATTGCTGACTGAGAGAAAAACTTTCAGGAAATTATGTTTTGCGTAGGAATCAAAGATAATATTGGCATTGGGGCCCCCAAAATGACAATCTGGCAGCATTTAAAATTTGGTCTTTTCCCAGCTGATCTCTACAAGCACCCAGAGGAAGATATTTTTATAGCCCGACCCATTCAGAAGACCCTAAGTGAATTATAACACACTAAAAATATAAAACAGTACAAAACTACATGCAAACCAGAGGTGGTATTCAGCAGGTTCTGACCAGTTCTGGAGAACTGGTAGGGAAATTTTGAGTAGTTTGGAGAACTGGCAGATACCACCTCTGACTGCCCCCCCACTCATCTATTCTCTGCCTCCTGAGTCCCAGCTGATTGGCTGGGTCTTCTTTTGTTGCCCTGCACAGGAGAACAAAGCTGGAAACCAGGTTAGTGGGGTGGGGAGGGAATGGGGATTTTGCAGTATCCTTCCCCCAGGAGTGGGGTGGGAATGGGGATTTTGCAGTATCCTTCCCCAGGAGTGGGGTGGGAATGGAGATTTTGCACTATCCTTCCCCTGCCATGCCCACCAAGCCATGCCCACCAAATCATGCCACGCCCACCAAGCCTCGCCCACAGAACCGGTAGTAAAAAAAAATGAATCCCACCACGGATGCAAACCTCCTTCCAGATGGGCACTTCTAGTTAGCAATCAGTGTTAAAAACGGAATGGGCTAGGGCAGTGGCCCCCAACCTTTTTTGTGCTGCGGCCCGGTACCGGCATCACAAAATGATCCGCGACCCGGTACCGGCATCAGCACGCATGACAAGGCAAGCCAAGCCAAGCGACCGGCCAGCCAGCCGTCCCCGCTTCTCCCCACCACCTTCAACTCCTCCTTTCTACCTTTGTCGATGGGCTTCGCCGGGACGGCTTGAAACAGTCGCTCAGCTCGCCTTGCCTTGGGTGCTGAAAGAATCCTCGCGCCTTAGTTTCGTTCGAAGCCCCCTTCAATGAAACTAAGGCGCGAGGATTCCTTCAGGACCCAAACGCCACTTTCCAACCGGAAAAGCTCACCCGGAAGCACTTTCTCGTTAAACAAGATGGCGGTGCCCAGCAAACCGGCAGCCCGGTAGGAAATGTTCCACGGACCGGTGCCGGTCCGCGCCCGGTGGTTGGGGACCCCTGCCTGCTGAGGGACAGGAGTCTGCAATCTTCCAGCAATGGAGAGCAATAAAGTGTGGGGCCACGACAGAAAAGCAATAGCATTAGACTTATATACCACTTCTCCAGGCGTTACAGTCTTCTCTAAGTAGTTTACAGAGTCAGCATATTGCCTCCAATAATCTGTGTCCTCTTTTTACCAAAGGCTGGAAGGCTGAGTCAACTTTGAGCTGGTGAGAATTGAACTCCTGGCAGTGATCTGAATTAGTTTGCAATACTGCATTTACTGCAATACTACTAACTAACTAATACTACTTACTGCCTCTACTGCAATACTACAATACTATTAATCTACTGCCACAGCTCCTGTCGAAAAGGCTAGCATTGGTCTTGAATCTAATTTTTATTAGTGATGTTTGGAAACTCTTCTTAAGGAGCAGGATGGATCTGATTTAAATCAAGTCGATTGAAATCATGATTGAAATCACGATTTAAATCACTAGGAAAAAGTCTTGATTTAAATCAACTTAATTTAAATAATAATTTTTAAAGAGCAACTGTCATCTCTGTCCCGCAGCAGCTCCTCCTCTGACCTGCCTGTTGACTCACGGACAGTCTCCACAATTGCAGAATATACAGCCTCTTGCTACAAAACTAAGCTCCATTTCATGCTGAATAGACTAAATTATTAATGCATCTTAAATAGAAAACTATCTTTAGATAGATCTTTACTCCAAAATAAATAAATTTAATTAAAAATTTTTAAAAATCCAATTTAAATTAAAAAAAATCTGATTTAAATTTTTTAAAAATCTGATTTTTTTAATTTTAAAAAAAGATCATCAATTTTTATCCACCCTGTTAAGGAGAAGAGATACTTCTTAGCAGATGGGTAGGTTTAATCCTGGGACTGAGGTGCCTGATGTATTATGGTACTGTACTATATAGGGTAGGTAATTTACAGAAGTGAATGTTGCTGTATGTATCTGTGGGAGCAGGCGTGGCAGGAAGAAGATTCAACAAAAGAGTCATTTATGGGTGAATATGAAATACTCAAAATATTTACAAGATAATCAGGTTCAAACTTTATCAGCTTTACTGAAAGCGGCAAGATTTAATCTGACATGACTAATTTGTTCTGTTTAGGAGAAGAGCTCATATATTTCAACTTTTACTGCATCTATTAACAGCCTTGGGCCATATTTTATGACACCATCTCACTCAATGTGGTAAATAAATGGCATAGTTTTTACTATTCAACCCACAGCAGATACACTTGTCAAAGAATCCTGTTCTAAAATGGGACTCTGGAGAGTCATAGCTACCCAGTACCCAAAATCCTGAAATATAGAAACCATTTCTCCATTAGAGACCTATTTCTTTATTTAATTAAATGTATAGGCCATCCGACTCTGGGGAATTTATGGTATCTTCATAGCATTGTCCTTGTCCTCATTACTATTATTTTGACACAGTGATGATGATGGGATGATTTTAGAAAATGCTATAAATGGTTAGTGGGGAGGTGAAGCAAGATTACAAAAAGCTCCCTACAGAATAACAGAGTTGGAAGGGACCTTGGAGATCTTCTAGTCCAACCCCTTGCTTAGGCAGGAAACCCTACACCATTTCAGACAAATGGTTATCCAACATCTTTTTAAAAAAACCTCCAGTTTTGGAGCATCCACAACTTCTGGAGCCAAATCATTCCACTGATCAATTGTTCTAACTGTCAGAAAATGTATCTTTAGTTCTAGGTTGGTTCTATATACATTGCTCATTAGTCACAACCTGGGCTGAAATCACTCTGTTTAGTAATGATACTGCTAAAACAAAGGGGAATAAAGGATCCCACAGAAGGATGGAAAGAGGCTAAAAAGATGAGGAAACACTGTAAAAAAAACTGTACATGAAAAGAAGGAATCCTGCTATATCCCTCATGTGCTGGACGACAGACCTACAAGACCTATACTTTTAGCATGCTGCTTGAGCTTGATGGGAGTTGAAATCCAGAATGCTAGAAGGGCCATTGACTTTAGCTATAGCACTTATATACCATTTCATAGGGTTTTACAGCCCTCTCTAAGTGGTTTACAGAGTCAGCCTATTGCCCCCAACAATCTGGATCCTCATTTTACCAACTTCGGAAGGATGGAAGGTTGAGTCCACCTTGAGCTGATCAGGATTGAACTGCTGGCAGTCTGCAGAATTAGCCTGCAATTCTGCATTCTAATTCTGCACCACCACAGCTTTAACTCTAAGCTCTAAACTAGCATTGGAGATGATGTTTCGTTATTTTATTTTAAATACCAGAAATTGAATAATTATTTTTTAAAAAAAGAAAATTAATGCATTCAAACAATTTAAGATGCTAAGTAGCTGTTACTGATATCAGATTTTTGTATTCTTTGGTTACAGCACAGGAAAGTGTCCAGCAGTTACAATTCTTACTGAACAGCTGGATAAAATCTGCACACACATTTCCTTCTTATATATTTTATAAAGGCTAGAAACTTGGTTTACATTAAAAATTATGCTATTTGAAAAGAGCAGAGGCTTAAGAAGTAGCAGGGGAAATAGCAACATTCTCCAGTTCCTGCCTTAGTGCTCAGATTCAGCAGCTAACGGAAAACCAAGAAAAGGTTTTCTTTTTTTAATTTATTTTTGGGGCTTTATTATTTTTTTGGAATATACGCAATCCAAGGAAGATAAATCAGGAAGGTTATATTCAGGCATGATTGTCAGTTTTGTCTGTGACATTCACTCCCCCCCCCCTACTCTCTTACTGCATGGATTAATGTCACCACTGCTATTATTAACTTTTGACACCTAGATGGCTTTCTAAAGATTTTAAGGGTTCTCTTTAATGGGATACAGAAAAAAATGAGCTCCATTAGATGGTTTGGGAATTACTTTCAACCCCTCCCCACATTCCCACCAAAACTGCTCTTTGAAATCTTCAGTTTTTGCTGTAGTTGGTCATTATGTTTACAACCATTGGAAATTGGGTTTATTACAACAACGCCTTGCCCTTTTGCTCCCAAGAGATTGCACGGCCCTGAAATATGATTTCCCCCCTGCTATTTCAGACTGGTGGAAAGGGCTGCCAGTTATTCTGCAACAGTTGGGTGTCTTTCTTCTGAAAGCATAGTGCCCTGTCTGCTAGTAGTGTACCGAATCCAATTTCCTCAAGATTATAAATAAATACCCTCCACTTTATCTGACTTCCAGATAAAATGATTAAGAGTTAAGCATTACAAAAAGTTGATGCAGTCCAGATATCTGATTTTTACTTCCTTTTTTTTTCCTGATTTGTACCCTTTTACTTCTTTCCATACACAGAGTGGTGGATCGTGGTGGAAAAACAGTAAACAATCACATTCTTGCCAGATAAAAATCTACTTATTTGTCCTTGGCTGATGAACTGGAAATATCCTCCACATAGATTGTCACCAATGATAAAAGCTTCCTTTTTTGACTATGGGGATTCTCAGTCATCCAGGTCATGGTTGTCCCAAAGGTGCTTTTTCAAGAGGCAATTGGAGTTCTTCCAGTTGCCTCCTGAAAAAGCACCTTTGGGACTTCCTTTTTTGAGTACAATAAACCTTATATGTTTTTCAAAGCTTGCCTTCAGAAGTTGTAGGTGCTTCATCACTGGAGGGTTTTAAGAAAAGACTGGGCAGACACCTGTCTGAAATGGTATAGGGCAGGGGTGTCAAACTCAATTTCATTGAGGGCCACATCAGGATTGTGTTTGACCTTGGGGAGCCGGGGTAGGTATGATCAGGGTGGGCGTGCCCAGCATAACGTCACACATGCTGGGCAGTGCCTATGGTGGCCCAAGCACTCTGCCAGCGAAAACAGGCTCCCAAGCTCCGTTTTCAGCTGGGATGGCCTCCTGCAACCCTCTGCCAGCAAAAACTGAGTTTGTGGGTGGGGGGGCCCTCACGAGTTCCGTTTTTAGCTGGGATGGCCTCCTGCCAGCAAAAACGGAGCTCAGGAGGGCTGCACATGGCCCTCGCGTGCTCCATTTTTGCTGGCAGGGGCACCACAGGCTGGTCCTTCACTGTTTCCAGGGCTGCCCTGTGGGCCAGATCAAAGCACCCTGAGGGCCGGATCCGGCCCCTGGGCCTTGAGTTTGACACTATAGGGCCTCCTGCTTGAGCAGGGGTTGGACTAGAAGACCTCCAAGGCCCTTTCCAGCTTAATTCTGATTGAAATACATCTACCTAACCCACCAGAGTAGGGAGGCAGGGCATGTTACAGGTCTTAAGGACCAAGAAGAAGGGCCTTCCCTCTGGAACAGAGATAAGATTGGCTCCCACCTTAATCTTCTTTCGAAAGGTCCTGGAGACATGGCTTTGTTAGTGGGGCTGAGGCTCCCAGGGTGATATAGAGTCTATCAAGTGGTCTGTTTGATGGTTGTTACCAGAGGTGTGGAGGTTTATTGGGTTTTATATTTGGGGTTTTACTTCTATAGGCTGCTCAGAGTCATCATGAATCATGCAGCCATATAAATTTTCTTAATAAATACCACTAAATACATTGATGATCATCTCTCATATGGTTTCTGTCCCAGAAAGTATCCTGTTAATTGTGAGAGGACAAGGGTTATGCAATCGAATGCAATCCAGGTATGCTGGGATTCCCATAATTCAGAGTCTGAGAATAATAGCCTTCAAATACCTGGCAGTACTGTGTTCTGTGCCAAAGAAGGGCAGAGGAAACATAATCATTTATTATTTGAAACGTTTCATTCTCTTACAAAATTGTTTATGCCAACTATGTTTCTGAGATAAGTGTCAAGACCATCATGACACAGCAGTTCCATTTCTGCTTGGAAGACCATTTCCAAGAAGTGGGGCTAGAAGACTACGGTGAGCGAGACCCCGTAAAAATGTGTGCTGTTCTAAAAGGGCCTCATCTTTAAGCCTTATGCCCTCGATATAAATTAGCACACTGATTTATTTTCATCCAATTCAGATACATCAGTTCTGGGAATCAGATGAGAACCAATAATCAGAAACTTAACCTGGATGGAGGCACAAAGAGCAGATGACCTGTCTAACCTGGAAAGTAGCATTTAGTCTATTGCACACTTATTAAAAGTTCAGGAGTATTAGATCCAACCAAGTGCACTTGTATGCAGGGTCTTTGCACTAGCTCAAATGTCTGGAGACGGCCAACGATGAAGATCAAATAACTTGTAGACCACCTGCTCCAAACAGAATCTGACCAATCAATCTATGCTAGCCAAAAGATTATATTAGGACTTCCCACCTATTGGGAATGAGAACTTAGAAATCAGTATTCTGTGTGAGAACCTTCCCTGATGAACAGTCTGATTCCAAGCTGCACGCTTTACAAGAAGCTTGCAAATACTTATTTACAAGCCATTTCAAAGAGTTTTCAAGGTAAAATAATACCAACTAGGTTTGAATGTCTATACCACAAATCAGAAATGATTCTAGATTTAGAGTGTATCGAGAATGGTTAGACATTGTTAGATTATTATGTGCCATCTTGTTGTTTATCTAATTTTGTAAATTGCCTAAAGTCAATTCAAGGTAGGAAAATAAAAAGAAGAGAGAGTATAAGGTATGAAAAAGAAATAGGGGAAAAAGAGGAAAGATATAAATATAATGTATATTGTATATGATATAATAAGTCACTTCTAATCTTCATCATGTATATAATATGTCACTTCTAATCTTCATCACAACTTGTATAAATAAGTTTTGCAGTTCTTCTCACACTCTTTAAAGTTACAAACAGACAACAAAAGCAATAGCATTAAGACTTCTACTGCTTCATAGGGCTGTAAAGCACTAAGTGGTTTACAGAGTAAGCATATTGCCCCCAACAATCTGGGTCCTCATTTTATCAACCTCGGAAGGATGGAAGGCCGAGTTAACCTTGAGCCAGCCAGGATCAAACTCCTGGCAGTGGAATGCAGGCTCAGCCTGCAATACTACATTCTAACCACTGCTCCACCATGGCTGATATAAAGTGACCTGCCTGGATAAGGATATGTATTCAAGTCATAACCCAGGGATGGGCAATTAATTTTACCAAGGAATCATATGAGAAACTGGAACTGTTGTGGAGGGCTGCCCTTGCTGCCCTGCCCCTGAGACTGCACTGGCATTGTCCCCTCTAGGGATGCCAGCCCATCCCCTCCACCAACCCTCCACCAATGTCCTGCCCCTGATGCTGCCAACACTCAAGCACTGATGCCACCAAAGCTGTGGCCTGGAGTGGGACAGCCCATGAGCTAGATGTAGTTTGTGGTCTGTAACATGTCTGTGGTCTGTCATAACCTATTCCTTGTTGATAAAGAAATCCATAAGATATCAACTTTTCAATCTGGTGTCAGCAAACAGTCCTTAAAGGGTTCCCAGAATTTATAAAATGATGTCTTGTTTTAATTGTGATCAAATAAGCCAACTTTATATTTCTTCCTTTTATTTCTAAAAAATCTTAATCTTTGTTCAAATAGTCACAATACATGTTCTGTCTTCAATTTTTCTTTGTTCCATCCCACATGTTTCTTTGATGGAGGCTTTTAACAAGCCTCCTTTGTAAATCCAATAAAAAACATTATCAAGGTCATCACCCTTTCCCCTTTAAGTTTTAAAACTTGAGTCAGTTTCTTCCAGCAAAAAATCCTTATCCAGGCCTGTCACTTGTATTTCCATTTTAAATGACTTATGTATTCCACACTTTTTAAAATCCAATATTTCTGATTCTACTATTTCTACATCAAGCAACATTTGTTTCATATTTGTCATTCCTTCATTAACTGCTTTCTATCCACTCTATCCATGGAAACAGACCTTGTTATTGATATTATTGATTTAGTGGTTACCAATTTCTGGCCCTTTTCTTTAATATTTCAAATATTATGTGTTGTATCATTTTGTAAATTCTAGTAGTGATCAAAACGAAAGTTAAGTTTACACTTTTTTTCCTTTTTGCCTGGAATCTTTAGTCCCCACTATAATTTGCTTTGTGACTTACAGTAGACAAAAGCTGTTTTACATAATTAGTTCCAAAATTTTATATTAAACGTTTCAGTGTTTCAAATTTGTTTGGAACCTTGTTTATAATTTTCTTAGTTTAAAATCTTATTTAGCTTTTTGCCATTAAAAAAAAAACTTAAGTTCCTAAACTTCTAGTTAATTTTTCCTTTGTTCAGAAATAAGATAGGCTTTTCAAGCTTGTCATTTTGAAGTTCTCTTAATAGTTTAAGATAGATAAATAAGCAATTTCCAAATTGGGGTTGGCAAACTGTGTCCTTTAAAAGGCTCTGCCATGTTTGTGAGTAACATGATGACTAATGTCTTCATCACTCAGGGCTCAAACCTGGGGAACCTATATCATGCTGTTTCCTTGCAAGAAACAGCCTTCAGGAACATATGAGGGTAGTCTTCTGTCCTCTCCTTGTCTCGAAAGATTCTGAAGAACTGGTTAATTCACTGGTTCTTCAATCTTTGCCATGGTCATTGTACCTTGACACACTGCCCCGGAAACCCTGGTAGAACACTATTCCCAATTCCAGAAACATTTGGGTTCAGTTCCTGAAATCTCTAATAAAAAGTGTCAAGAACCAGAAGAAGGGAAGGAGCCCAAGCTGAATTGCTTGAAGTTGATGACATCCAAAACAATTTATTTGTTTATTCTAAGGAACCCCTCAAAGTTGATTCACTCAGCATCCCTTTTTTCAATATTTTAAAATACTGCTGGCTTTCTATAACAGTTTAATATATCTACCCAGGTTGCAGACAACTCCAATACCACTTGTAAGGAACTTCTACAAAGCCACAATATCCAAGTTATGATAGTTCAGCTGGCTTGGTGACAAGCAATGCCAACTAAAACACTACATACTTTATCTGCTTCAAATCAAGACCACCCATGCTATTCCATAGAAACAGGCAAATCAAGAAAGCTAGTTCAATTCCAGGAAATAAAAGGCAAAAAGCAAGTTCCAGTATACACCATGTGTGCAATGTGACCAGCAGATCAATAACAGACCAATGAGAGGCAATGTTTGTGCTTTGAGTAACTGGTGTTGAATTATGGGGTGCATGGGATGTGGGTAATTAAATTTACAACCCTATTTCTCCCTCTAATTGTAGCCACATGTTTTCCATTCATTGCTTGAAGAATTAGAGTCTGGAACCATAAAGTAGACATTTTTTCTCTCTCCACTCTCCACCCTTCCTCCCTTCCTCCCTCTCTCCTCAGACTTTAGTTACATTCAACCCTGTGCAGGTTGATACTTATCTCTCCCCACTGAACAGTTACCTTTGAAGATTGTGCCACTTGCCTACACCTAATATAAAGCATCTCTCACTGAAGGCCCAAAGTTTCTCAATATACCAATAAAGGAGAATATGTGTAGCTCAGTACTGATGATGTTACCTAGGGTAATGAAACGTCTGCAAGAAAACAAATAAACTCAGAGACCCCTCATTTCTCAATATAGTCAATTCAAATATTCACAGCTATGAGTCGCCAAGCTCCAATCACTCCAAATGGTAGAAAATCAGAATGTGGGGGCAAGGATGCCTAAACTAATCCTTCATTTCCAACAAATGCACCTCACTACTCTCGATGTCATCCAAAGCTAGAGGAGTCCATCTTAACCAAATCACCACACCTCTGGAGAGGTATGTCTTTTACTTCCCATTAGGGGACCTTTAATCAGGCCACTGCACGCTGTGGGATCATTAAAGAATCATGGTGACCCAGAAGACCAAGATGTTCACTCAAGGAAAGAAAATAAAAAGATAACCTGGGGAGGAAGTAAGCTTTTGGTAAAGCAGCAGAATCATTTGAACCTGGGTTTGGCTAAATAAAACAAAAAAATCTAAGCCCACTGGAGAGAAGGCCATCCAGATTTTCTTGAAATACAACTCCCAACCTCCAACTCTTTTAACTGTATTCAAACTTAAGGATAGAATTTAGAATTTTCTGTTCTCTGATAAAAGAAGCCATGGGCCTTTCCTAGGGCAGTTTTGATTTCTTCAAGTAAGAAGAATGGCATCTATAGCAGGCTTATTTTAAGACTTTGATTTCTTGTACCTGTAGATGAAACTGCTGAGGAGATTTTGGTCTCTTTTGTTCTAAAGGTCAGCTTTTATTAGCTTCTCTCAAAAACTCTCCTCAGGGATACTTCCCAGAAAGAAGCAAGTCCCTGAGCTGTCCCTTGTTGACAGTGACCGCCTGTGCAAGAAAGCAGGTGAAGTGAAAAGATGGAGAAACCTGACACACCTGACTCTCCATCTTGTCTGAACTGAGCATACAGTCAGTTCCTAAGCAGGAAATCCACAGCTGCAGGCTAGACTGGGATTTTTTTTCTTTTCTTTTTTCTTTAGCATGCCAGAAGAAGGTAGCAGCAAATATTTTCCATACTGTCATGAAGAAAACTGCATGGACGTATTTATGAGGTTATAAAAGGTCAAGCTCAACTCAAAGGAGATTTTAACTCTTTTTTTTTAAAAAAGCTCAGAAAACAGAATTAATATATCAGTAACAGCTTGTCCTTCCAAGCTATCCTGAGCAATTAGATTTCACTGCCTCCCTCCAATAACTGCTATTGCTAAACGTGATGTGCAGGACCCGAGTAGATTGGGGTTCCTAAAGACGACTTAATCCATGATAAAGGTGACTATTACTCAGAGAAGGCACATGCCCAGGTAGGACAGCAAGTCCTATCCACTGAAGTGGATCAAAGAGCTAAAAGAAATAGCACTGCAGTTGAAAAAAAAAATAACTTTACTCTTTTGTCCCAAAAGCTGTAGGGCAGGGCAAGAGAAACCCGGGAAGGCTGCAGGTTAAACAGGTGTTAATTCAACACCATTGGAGAGAGCCTGGGTTATTTCCACCACCACCCAACCCCACCCAACTATTCCCATATGGCTTCCTGGGTATCCATTTTGAAGCTAAGTAACAATATCAAGATCATTAGAACCTAATAATGAAATTGCAACTAATCTAAAAGAATCAATATGTAGCATAATGAAAAGGGAGTGAGTGGAAAAGGGATTAGGGATGACTACTCTGTCCCCTTAAAGAGCTTCCAACAGGACTATCAGTAAATCGGGAGGGGGAGGAGGGGGGGAGGAGGGGGGGGAGGGGGGGGGGAGGAGGGGGGGAGGGGGGGGGGGAGGTAGCCTGGATTTATAGGGGGCAGCTTCATCTGTAGGGGAAGCTCCTCACAGCAGGGACACAGGCACAATCACTTTCTCCCTTTCCAGAGGATGGTGCTATGGAAAGTAGCAGAGGAGGAGCCAGGGAAAGCAAGAGGTCAATTAAATGTAAAAACAGTGACAGTTCAGGGCCACAAACAGTGGGAGCTCAGAATCCTGAACACTTGCAATAACTGTGCAGAAGAGGGGAGTTTGGCTACGTATCTGCCCAAATAAGCCCCGATCGAGCTCTTCTGATTAAATGGAAGCAGCCTGCTGATTTGACAGCCACAACCCCACAGCCTGCCAAGGTGATCAAACCATCTCCCTTCCTCCAGCAATCCAGAAGAAACTCCTCTGGCTAGCTATTCCCTGCTTACGGTGTTGGCAAAGCCTGATCCTAATATATCAGGGCTGTCCATGGTGAGCTCCAATTTCCCAACTGGCATACTTGTACCAACATACAGAGGGGGTCCCAAGCAATCCATGATCTAGTCCATTTTGGCCAGCTTTGTCTTTAACTAGGTCACAAGCCTGCGGTTGAACCTTGGTTAATTTGAAGGAGTGAGTTTAGTTAATTGGCGATGATTGTGTGAACCCAGAAAACTTGAGTTAATTGAACCGGGTGGAGTCTCATGTTGCCACGCTTGGGCATTTGGGTGAGTGTAACGAAAGGGAGCATCAGAACAGGGAGAAAAGGGTTAACCTGGATAAAACGCCAGGGAAGACTGCAGCTGGAGAAAGACCTAAACCAAAAGAAGGGCTCATCACTGGCAGAGTTTAAGCCTGACTTTCAAATCATTGATCCAAACCAAGATGGCAATGTCACCTCCAGTATGAAAGTCAGCAATGTTCTCTAAGCTACTAGTTGGGGAACACAACGAGAAAGAGGCTACTCTACCAGATTCTGTTTAGAGGGGATTTCTGGGGGAAACTAGCAGATTTGGAGCCAATCCACGTGTTAAAACCCAAACGGACGTTCTTGAAATCCGCCAGAGATCACACACGCTAGGAGTGCGGATACTTTAAAATCTGGTGATACAACAGTTCTCAGGGATGAGCTGATGATGATGTTCCGCATGTGCACAGCGTCTGTCTTTAGCCCGCTTCCCTAGCAATGAATCGCACTGGAAATACAGGGGGAAACGCGTGTTTAGGGAGACCGGGCGTTACACGACGACTTCAGGACGAACGTCCCGAGATTAGAAAGCCCACCTAGAAAACAGATCCGAGTCAAGGTTAACCTCGGGTTGAGGTTTACTTTCCGTTCAACTTGTCATTGGGAGAAAGCAGGGCGTGTGGGGGGGGGGGAGGATATAGACCACCACCACCACCCTAAAAAAGTAGGCGCTCCCGACGTTAACCAACCTGCTCTGCTGCCTCCGGGTCGAGATGAGGCTCCAGCAACGGGACCGTAAATTGGATCTTACGGGGACTGTTGGGTTCCATGCCGGCTCCGTCGTCCCGGGAAAAATCGATGGCGCTCACCCAGCCGCGCTCGATAATATCTATACCTTTGCTCGCTCTTCCCTTCGCCCGTCCGGTCTGCGGGCACCCCGCCACTCGCTTTCCCACCCAGGGCGCTCGCACCCTCCCCTCTCCGCCTTCCCCGCGAACGGCGCTGCGATTGGTCGCTCAAGATGCCCGCCCGCCCCTCCCTGCGAGACAAGCGCGCAAACACACACACGCGCGCGCGCAAGGCACAACGCTCGCGCGCAGGGCGCCCTGAGGGAAGCGAGATGTGGAGCGCGGGGTTGAGCGATGCCCTCACAAAGACGAGCGCCGAGAGAAAAGCCGCAGACGCGCCCGACCTCCGGCCTCCGGGAGTCTTTACACCTGCTTTGCTTCTGCGACCTATATTTACCTAAGAGTAAGCCTCACTGAAAATCACAGAGGCTTACTCCAAATCTCCGCATACCGGGTGGCGTTGCAGCTGTAAACGAAACGTTCTGAGCCGTCATGTGTCTTGTTATTGTTGTTGTTGTTTTAATAAAAAAAAACGCAATCTCAGTTACTTAGCGGGATCTGCCTCCCGATAACACCAGATCCCTCAAACCTTCCTCTGCCGATTCCTCCCTGAGCCAAGCTCCCTAAGGAAACGCGAGATTCCTCCGCGCCATCGGTCCAAACCTTCCCTTGTTCCACCCCTGACTAAGCAAAACACGGACTTGACAGGTGTGCTTTGTAGCTTTTTTAATTTTTCGTCTTCTTTTTTGCAATATAGCAAGTTGGCACATGTGACTAGCTCAGTGAAGCAGAGAGAAGGCTGGCAAAAGGCAACGTAAGACGTTTTTGGATCAGCGATACTCCGAATTGGGCAATAGTGGCGGAGAACAGACCGAACGATCTGGATACCCCCACCTCTTCCCTTGCTAATGTTTAGGATCGCAGCGAAAACTACAATCTTTTCCAGTGAGATTTTCAGGCAAAAGTGCTGTTTAACTGAGGCAACTGCTGGTGCAAGGTGTTTGGGCTGGAAATGAGTTGAATACGGTTGTATCTTTATGGTTTAGAACAGGGATCGCCAACCTTTTGGACTTCAGGGACTACCAAACGCATAATTTTAAATCCAGCAAACCAGAGACCCTGGGAAAATCCCCAAAAAAGTTTGCAGGAAAATTCCCCACCCCATTTCCCTACCGATCGATCATTCTTTATTTGGGATTGCAGGATACTGTCTCCAGTTCCATTCTGGGGGGTGGGGATGGGGGGAGAAGAAAGAGAGAGAGACTTTTGGCTTCATGCAAGGAAAGCAGCAGAAGCAGCAGAAGTAGCAGAAGTCTTTCTTTCTCTCCTCCAAACTCCACCAGAAATGAGTCTTGGCTTCTTGGAGCAGGATGCCTTGCAGGATCCCAAAGACTGATTTCTGGCGGAGTTTGGGGGAGAGAAGGAAAGACTTTTGCTGCTTTCCTTGAGTGCAGCCAAAAGCAGAAGAAGAAAGAAGTGGAAAGAAGCAGCCCAGTGGCCAGGCCAGGTGCATGGGATGAGTTCCCCCCTCCGCTCTTTCCCCCCTCCCCTCACTACCTCATGTTCGCAATGCAAGCCTTGTGTTCCCACGCAGCCTGGATTAATTGCTTCGGGGGGTGGGGGTGCTTTGGGGGTGACATTTCTCTGCGGACCACCAAAATTTTCTGCAGACCACCAATGGTCCCCAGCCCACTGTTTGATGACTACCGGTTTAGAATGTAAATTAAAGTACAAACTGTGGAGTAGGTGACATACAAAGGTACCTATGTCCCAAATAGATATTAGAGAAGGAAGAAGAAAGGCATTGGGAATACCTTTCACAATCTGACACTTAGCAGAACTATATTCCCCCATCCTATAATGGTAGTGCAGTCTGGGAATAATGGAAGCTGTAGCTTAACGTGGGGTTCAGATTGTATTAGAACTCCCGAAATGCCAGAAGTGACATATTAGAGGAGGACAACAGTTTGAGGAAGGTTACTCATAATTATTACCATTGAACACAGAAAAAGCAGCTTCTGAAACTGAGATAAGAACCAGGATGAAACAATGTTTTTAGATGAGCATAGAATCCTCATTTTTATTCCACTTTATATGTGCATCAGGTCTATTGAAAGGCTCTGTATTTGGGATAGACAAACTCTGTTTATATTGAATACTGCAGTGAAGAGAACATATTGGAACAACACACTTGCAGGAACTAGCGTGTTGGGCTTTAATTTTCCAGGGAAACACAGGGAAGTTACAGTTTGTACAACTTTACTGTGATTGCAATTGTGACTAGCATTACCAAAAGACATGACGTTACAGCCATCAGGTGACAGGCACACATATATCAAGAACAGTGCGATGGTGCAGAGAATGTGGTTTGGAATCCGTTTCTGATCTCTTGCCTGCCAGCTACCAAGGTTGCCAAAGCAATAGATCAGCAGGTGTACCGAGTAGGCTTCAGAAAGTAATTTCATTAGGTCATGGTGTCAGGCACTCAACCTTGAGGCTTTAAGCCCTATCATAAATATGAAAGGCAATACAGTGGTAATAATGTCAATAAACTTTGTTGTTGTTAGTTGTGAAGTCATGTGGCTTTGATTCTGTCACCCATTTTTGCATTGATATTGCTTTTCTTCCTTTCTGTGCAAGGTCTCATGTTGTCCTTTTTGCTCCTTTAGAGTTTGGGCAGACTCTGGTGAGTTGGCCTTGATCAAATTAATAGGTTTCTAGTGCTACTTTGGGGCAATATTTTGTTGCTGTTGTTAGTTGCGAAGATGTGTCCGAGCCATCGCGACCCCATGGACAGCATTCCTCCAGGCCTTCCTGTCCTCTACCATCCTCTGGGGTCCATTTAAGCTCGCGCCAACTGCTTCAGTGACTCCATCCAGCCACCTCATTCTTTGTTGTCCCCTTTTTCTGTTGCCCTTAATCTTTCCCAGCATTAGGCTGTTCTCCAGTGGCCAAAGCATTTGAGTTTCATCTTCAGAATGAAACACCTGACTTTCTTATCTGGTAAAATAATTCTGGCTGGCTTTTCAGATTATTGAAAGGAATAACAAAATGAAATCTATGGATTCATTGGATGGTTTGGGTGGTTAAATGACCCCCTTCCACTATTTTTTACATAGCGAATGCAAGGTGGGCTCAGAGATACACAGTTATCAAAGATCTGTGTCTCTTTTTAAAGGCTCTCATTTGGATTAAAAAGGGGAATCATATTTGCTGGGATGAAAGGCACAGATTGGTGGTGACTCATTTCTTACAGTTTGTTTTCACACATTCAAATGAGTCAATTCATGTGCTGATAGCTGTTATTGACAGTTATTTAAAGATGTGTGTATTCCACCTTCTAATCTCTCTAGATTCAATCCCCATCCACCCCTACAAACACAAAAATAAACACTGCAGAGTGAAACCAAAATAAGGTTTGGGGCTAACCTGTGTTTTTTTTTAATTTATGGATGCATGAACTGTGTATACATGTTCATTTTCCAGGAAAAGCTGTTGATCAACAGTAACTTAAATTTGACTGATTTGGGGGATTTTGCCTGGGGGAGGGGGCAGGGAAACACATACACACATGCAGTTCTAGTTGTAAAAATATTTTCTCCATGGAACAGCTTCCAAAAACAAATTTCTCAAATAAAAAACATAAGCAAGTGCAGAATGAGGAGGAAAAGGAAAAAAAAGAAAAAAAAAGGCAGAATGAAGATCAATAATTGCCTTATTACAAAATAATCCTACTTATTTCCACTTGAAAGAAAATTGCATTTACTGGATTTTACTCATAACTGGATGTACTTAGGGCTATACAGTAAGGTAAAAATTGGAAACTTTTGCCCTCACCATGACTAATGGCAAGAGATGCTAGCAATTGTAATTCAGATACATCTGGAGAGCTTCCATATGATTACTGTATCTTTTATTACTAAACAGGTACAAATTTGCCCATATTCACTTTCTTGGTGACAGAAAACTATATCCCAAATTATATTAATTACCACCATTCCTTAAAAGGTAGTTTAGATGGGCATTCCAGCACGGAAGGATAGGAGCAGTTTCAGATACAAAAATCAATTGAACAAAACAGAAATCCAACACTGCGGTTTCTTTGGGCTTACTGTTTAATAGCTCTACTGTATGTAGATTTACTTTCTCATCAACCTTATGGGATGAGGTCAGGCAGGCTTTCAAATGAAAGAACATTTGAACAAGATGAAAATTGTTTGCTTTTTTATTTTTTTAAACTCTTACCATCTGAACATATTCGTCATTATGACTGTACAGTACAACACAGTCACTGATACTAAATATGCATTATGTTTGAAGAGTTTTTTTAAAACAAGCACCTAAAATTGCAACAATGGGGAAATAATTACTGTGTGTGTGTGTGTGTGTGTGTGTGTGTACACAGGTTTATTACACATTTTGCAAAGACTTTGTAAACACATGCACAATTTCATTGCATACAATAATGATATTGGCAATGGGTGGTCTGGAACAAGGTCCTCAAGCTATTACAAAAGTGATGTGGCTTTGATGTTATAGGGGAATAAATTAATTTTCTACACGTGGAATGGAAAAACAAAGGAAATTGTGTATATGGTGGTTTAGATGGAACAAGTGAAAAAACAGTGTGCAGAAGTGGCTTGGTAGAATGATAAATTCTGCAGAAAAGCAGCAAAACATATTTTAATTATATGTTTTCTTAGCACTGGAAGATACATGTAAAATGAATATATTATCCATAATCAAGATTATGCCATTTTTTTTAAAACGAAAGAGTTGCCTGCTCATAAATGTTAAATTATACATTTAAATGATCTGTGTATTTTTCTTTTGATTTATATTTTTCTTATGCCTGGTGGGGCCAGTCATAAGAAAACATAATCGTGGGAGCTGAAAACTAACTCCTTATCATTTATTCACATTTCTGAGATTTTAAGCATTACTCATTTATATCTGCCATGACTGAGCACTTGCTTTAGAAAGGAAAGCAAGTTCCTTAACAAGAATCAGGACAAAAGAGAATCATCTCTTTATACAATGCACATTAATTTAACTATGGAATTTGAGATCACAAGCTGTAGCAATGACCAATCACGTTGGTTTAAAAGAATGCTGAAACAACACATCCCCAAATAAGCTAAATGGTGGGCATTTATAGGAAAGATAAATAGGATTGTGTAATTGTCTTTTTTTGTTTGTGGACTTTTCATCGGTAGCCACTTGTATTGAATTAGGTAAGAAGATTTGTTCTCTCAAAAGGTTTTAAATTGGGAGACCCTGGCTGGGACAAGAAATTGTTAATGGTTTGGATAGGGAAATTGTGGGCAGATTAAAATATACTCGCTAGAGTCAGTTTTGCCTATGAAAAATGAAATAGAAAAAGGGGATTAGAAAATGAATTTTTAAAAAACACTTTCTTCTCTGTTGAGAAACATGTAACCTCTGCATTTTAAATAGTATTCATTTTCCTGGGTAGGATACATATAACTGAATAGTCCCTTAAAACAACTTTTTTATTTCCTTTATTCTATAAATGTGACAACTTCAGGCTTTTCACAATTTTTGTCCAGTTAGGGCTTGTGTGAATTTCTGGAAAATTTGGAACTGGATTTCATCCCTTAATCCTGAAAATTGTCTAGTTCCATTGAATTTATAAGTGCATAAAGAAAAAAAATCAGTTAGTTTAGAGGCCCCAGATAATTATTTGCAATAACCTTCTTAAAACATATTCAAGGGGCAGTGAAACATGGTTATGAAAATTAAAACTTGAGCTGTCATTAAGACTAGTAGAACACTTAATGGTTTTGGACATAGTACTACTGAATTATCTTTTGGGTGGGGAGCAGAGATGGGGAACTAGATGTTGTTAAAATGGAAATCCAGCATCACTTGCTGAGTGTGGTTATTGAGAGCCTGCAAATCAACAATATGGGAGAGTAGAAATTGATTGGCAAATACGTCTTGAAATGAAATCCTCTGATTGCGGTGTCTGCTGTTGATTAAATTTAGACAGTTCCTGTCAGCGTGTTGCATAATAAAAATCTTTCTGTGTCACATTCTTTGTTGTCAAGCTTTATATCAGCCATCATTCTGACTGATTTGTCCTGAACATTTAGGCAATAGCTGGCCTTTCCATGTTTTATACAAAGGTTGAGATTCTTATCTATAGTTTGCAAAAGGCACACATAACTGTGATTAAAAACAGCTTTACTTTTGTTACATTTTTTCCAATTGAGTGGTATTTTTTTTTCTTATTTTGCCCTTTGTCAAATATTTTTATGGATTGTAGACTTGTATTATTTACTAGAATCATTACATTTTCTTTACATCACTGTTTCCCAATGTAATATCTTCCAGATGTATAGGCAGTCCTCAAGTTATGACCACAATTGGCCCCAAAGTTTATATTGCTGAAACATTTGTTCAGTGAGTTTGCCCCATTTTACGATTTTTCTTGCCACAGTTGTTAAGTTAGTAACGTGGTTGTTAAGTTAATCTTCACTATTGGTTTTTGCTTGTCAGAAGATTGCAAAAGGTGATTACCTGTCTCTGGAACACCGCAACTGTCATAAATATGAGTCAATTGCCAAGCATCTGAATTTTGATCATGTGACTATGGGGATGCTGCAGTTGTTAGGCTGTGCTAATTGCAAATCAGTACACAAAAGTTTTGTATAACATTGTCAGTTTTTAAAATATAGAAACAACAGCTAATAACAATATGTGGTCATAGCCTACAATATGTGGGGATGCAAAAATATGCATGACCATGAGATAGCAGCAGAGGATTAGAGTTTTCTGCATAATTTTGCTGCCATCTATTGATCAGGTGGATTTTTGCAATCCAGATATAGTTGGCCTGCCTAAACCCATTTATGAAAGTCCCAGCTGAGAATTTACGCATTTTCTTTAGTTAAAATAAAACCTAGCAAAGCTGCAAGCTTTCAGTCTAGGGTTTAGCTTGTGAGATCCCAGTTATCATATGACATATTTGTTTGAGGTGAACCATCTATTATGTTTTAGCATGATAAGTGATTCAAGTCATTATAGTTTTCTTGACAAACCATGATTGAAATGCATTTGTTTAGGATTATCTGATAGCATAGCCTTAGATTTCTACATCATATGAAACCATACCGTGACTTGTTTGATCCTAGCTTAACATGCTGTGGGAATCAAGCCATAATGTTATATACTGTTTACTTATTTTATTTTAACCCCATCTTTATTACTTGCCAATAACCCAAGTTGACTAAAACACACAATACTGCTTCCACCTCCTAATTTCCCTACCACAACAACAACCCTGTGAGGTGAGTTGGGCTGAGAGTGACTGGTTCCACTGTAGGTCATTCAGTCGGTTTTCATGGGCTAAGGTAGGATTAGAACTCACAGGCTCCAGCTTTCTAGTCTGGTGCCTTAATCACTAGACCATGTTATGCACAGCTAGCATGTGTGTGTGTTGTGCATATATGTGCACGCATGCATGCGCATGCACGCACACACACACACAAGTTTTAAGGTGAATGAGCAACCAATTGAGCACAATACCATTTCCTCTTAAATAAAAAGGCAGTTTCAGCCACAAACAGCCAGATCCACAGGTATAACGCATAAACCAGCTATTTTATTGCTGAATGCCTATTTCACAGCAATCTTCTCAGACTGGATAGTTTGCCTGTGGAATGACTAGATATTCAAGGGGGCCCTCTTGTGTCTACATAATGATTCTAGGCTGATCTTCTACTTGCCCCCTCTTCCTGATTGGGACACACTCTCTCCAACACAAAGATACAGGTTGTCCTCAACTTACAACCACAGCTGAGTCCTGAATTTCAGTTGTAATTCATGGTGGGTGTTAAGCAAGACACCTACATGGTTCCTTCACCCAACAACGGCAATTCTGGTTCTCTTAGTTGTAGTCATTATGCGACTACATGGCTTAGTGAAACAGATGGAGCCAAAGAGCTGCCTGCCGAAGGAACTCCAACAGTGGGCTTCAGAAGGGAAGCTTAGATCTTCATGATCCGAGCATCTTTTCTGTAGCCCGCTGTAGAGGTTTCCCTCCTCTCCATGTACAGAAGGGAAATGAGTTTCCTTTCTCCACCCCTTTTCAGGTGTTACTGTGCAGGGATGGGTGGGGAGATATTTTGGCAGGTGGCAGCAGCTTGCAACTTTCCCTGCCGGCTTTTCTATTGACTTTCTGGAGAAGCCTGCTGAGACAATTGCAAATGGCAATCACATGTTTGCATGTCACTTGGCAACCAGTTGTAAGTACAAACTAGTTTCCAAATTCCTGAAATGCAATCACATGACTGCAGGAGAGCAGGGGGGGGCAGTCGTAACTTTGAGGATGGGTCATAAGTAGATTTTTCTTAAGTCCATTGTAACTTCGATCATCAAATGGCTGGTTATAAGTCGAAAACTTCATGTAATATGAGACAGTGAAATACAAACTACCCATACTCCTAATTTGACCACTGTAATTCAATGCCTTCCTTAAATTCCCCTTGTCCTACTTGAAAGGATATTAGCATAAATGTCCCCCCTAATTGGTTTGAAATGCTCCATAAAGTGCTGTGAAAAGCTAAGACAAATGCAATTTGATCACAATGGGCCCAAGGTTGCTCAGAAAGGATCACATAGGTCAAACAGGTTGTGTTTGAATTAACAAGTGTCCCTGGGGGCTCAACCCTCAACTGCTATTAACTCTCCCTCTCCTGAACATTTCTTCCTTTGTCCTATGGTTATGGAGTGTCTTTCTTAAGCAATAAGCAGGCAGAATTCTGACAGATTCTCTAGGGAGCATTTTTCTCTTTCCTCTGTTCAATTGTAGGTAAAGGTTTACTTTCTGGC
Source organism: Notechis scutatus (assembly GCF_049901735.1). Lineage (NCBI taxonomy): Eukaryota > Metazoa > Chordata > Lepidosauria > Squamata > Elapidae > Notechis > Notechis scutatus. Next base: position 146,094,091 of record NC_142010.1, read on the forward strand.
TGTATCATGGTCTCTTTGCTTGCAAATCCATAGGGTAATGAACCGTTCTGGTGGTCCTGGAACTCAGACCTGGTTCTGCTCTTATATTGTTGACCCAGATAAGCACACGAGGAATAAGCATTACACTCTATGTGCAGAAGACTGGAAGCACAGGCCAGGTTGCTGAATTCACCAAGCTCTTCACTTTGGGCTTGACCACAAGATGTCCTAGTCCTAGTCAACTGTATATGCTGGACACAATCATTTATTTCACCATCATGGCTGCTCTGAAGAGGTTTTGTTTGGCTTGCCCTATTCCTTTAAACATAAGGTTCACATTTCTTTGAATCAAGTTAGGTCTCCCCATATTAGTTCAAAGAGGTTCAATGATGTTTTGGAGGTCTAGTTGTCATTGGAGCTTTCTGGAGCTGCAGAATTTCAAACTTATAATGGACTGTATCTGAGCAAAGAATTCATCTTGTGCTCTGCTCATTTTGCAGCCTTGCTCTAACACTTGCAATCACTAGGAGGAATGTTTATACATGTGTTGTATAAATATCTTCCCAGAACTTCCAATAAAGGCAAAAATTTATATGCACAAACCTTTGCAGTATATTAAAATTGCTGAAAGAGGTAGTTGGATGAGGTAATGCAAAGCAATGTGGAAATTTTGCTTTCAGACATGAGAGGATCACATTGTTTCAAAAAGCAGTTTTGAAAAGGCATTTCTTTGGCTTTCACTGAAGGAAAGCACCCCTTCAAAGATCTGTGCAGCTCTAATAAAATTGAGGCAGGGATAGAGCATCAAGTATTTGGGTCAATAAGGTATCGGATATTGAATAACCAGCTGCCTAGTGAGTTTTATCTCCTCTGCTTTTGTATAATGGATAAGGGACCAGGTTATAAACTAAGAGGCTGTGAGTTCTAGTCCTACTTTAAGTGTAAAACCAGCTGAGTGAGCTTGGGCCAGTCATTTCTCTGTCACACTAGAAAGGAGGCATGGGCAAACCAGTTCTGAAAAATCTTGCCCAGAAAACTTCAGAGTTTTGTCCATGAAATTGCCAGGAGTCAATCAAGACTGACTCAAAGGCACACCCATAAAGTCCCAATAACCTCCATTCAATCTCTTATCTCCCTCCCCTTTCATTATCTGAGCTCTCCTATAAAATCTACCTCCTCCGCCCATTTTGTTTCTGCTATTTGTCTGTTAATGTGTGCTGGGTGAATCCTTTTCTTGGTGTGATATTGTAGGTGCCAGAATAAGAGCAGGAAATGCTGTTATAACACTGGAACAGCTAAGAACTTTCACCTCTCTCACTCATGGGCCAAGAAGATGATGATGGCAATAACACAGAAGAAAGCAAGATTGCAAAGACGTGTTGATACTGTGGTGTAATTGACAATAGGCTTAGAGTAGCTGCTGATCCTTCTGAACTGACAATAGCCAACCAAACAAGATTTAAAAAAATCAACCAAGCTTCTCAATAAGTTTTAGGGAAGACACCACTCAAGAAGTCTTTAGGTATAAGTGGAGATACAACATTGAAATCCTTGGGAAGTGGAGAGCAGTTCATTATTCATTGCCATTTGAGTGATCTGGAGATTACCAGCAGCCTACTCTTGATCTGGGTTAAGTGTTTCTTAAAAAGCAATCTTGGATTGCTTTCAGGCATCACACCAAGCCAAAAGGTAATTCATTTTGTTTTGGTTTAAGTTGGCATAAATGTAGCCATTAATATGTGTATCTTTATTTATGGCTTAATGTTATGAAAAGTCAGTCAGTTATGAGTTAACTATGGCTTGTTAGGTTTTGAGCATCCAACCTTAAATTTCTTTCTAGAAAGGAGTGGCTGTTTCTCATGCTTTTTTCTAGAGGATTTTTCTTACAAGGAACCAGGTGGCTGTAAAAATAAACAGACCAAAACTCTGTGCTTAGCATTGTTGGTTAGATCTTCATTTCCCAAATGACTCTCTGGAATTCTGCCTTTTCTATAACCCACATTGTGACTAAGATGCTTGCAAGGAAATGAGGAGCTCAGCAATTAGGCAGCAAGCCATAGATCCAAAGATGTCTGAAAAACACAGAAGTCACCTTTCTCTACAGGAGTACAAATTTCTCCCCTAACCCAAGCCAAAAATAAATAAGATGGATAAATGATTTTTGCTGAAACTTTTTAAAAAACTAATCCAAAATAATATATAGTAAGGAAAAGCAAAAAAGAAGAAAGCAAAGAGAAGGAAAAAAATGCAACAAAAGAAAAGTAAAATAAAAAATAGAAAACCCAAAAAGAAGATGCAAAGAAGTGGCTTCTTCACAGGAATTATAAGTAAATTATATTTTAATCCTTCTCTAAAGTTACATCATACTACTTTTTAGACATTATCCTGTTTAATCATTAAAGCCCTAAATCAAACAAATAAGGTAAATAAAGCATCCATAAAGCATTTTAAACCACCATTTTAAAACTATAATTATAAGAAAAAAATACAGCGAATAATTAATCATTTCATTGTTGTAGCTGTGATTACAAACTTGTTAACACTGTTTTGTCTGTGTTCAAGATATTCATGAAGCCTTGTTTTGCTACACAGTGGTTGGCTGGGTCTACCCACAACATGCTAACAAATCACATTATGACTTAACACTTAACACACTATTTATTGGCAAGTTTTATAGCTCTCTTCAGCCTAAAGATTGGGTAAGGGGTAACCAGGCAGTTACATAAAAACATTATTTGACCCATCCTGACACAAATGGCTCTAAGTATTTTGTTAGGATCAAGAGTATAATGGCACAGGTTTGTATTAACCACTTGGGGTAATGACAAGAGGAAAGGTGCTGTACCACCCTAGGGGAAGTGAATTCCAGAGGGGGGAGGGGAATGACAGAAAAGACTGGCCATTTAGTCCATAGGATCTGCACCTGGCACAGAAGGAAGACTCTGAGAACACCTGTATGAAATGTTTATATGTGACAGGCAGATTTAATCCCAGCAAGGCAGGGCCTGATGCATCTTAATACGATAGCAGGACTGATCTATGGTCACCTCCAGAAGTAACCCCAGGTAGAACACATTCCTGTAATCCAGTGTAAAACATGTTGGACATAGGAATGAAATTCCACCTTGGCCTGATCTCATGTTTGTGTTAAGATGGCTTCCCCCCAATTGTGACTTAAATAAACAACTTCCCTTTAGGACAATTCTCTACCAAATTCTGTTTTATTAAAAAAATATATGCTAGTTTCCCATTCTCACTATAAATTTGTGGCTAGTTCTCAAAAGGAAGGGGAAAAAATTATGTATCAAAACAATAGCCTGTTAGGTAACTCACCTGCCTAGAATTTCCCTCTACTTCACAGATCCTTTTAAGTTATAACACAATCCACTCATATAACAGAAGGCTGGTCTTGAATGTTCCTTCCTTATGTTCAGCTACCTTCCATGTGCTTTCTCCTAGCATGTACTAAGCCAGACTTTTCAAGTAACTAGTTTACCACTGGCTTGAGTCACAATTGGCATATTTATTTATTTATTTATTTATTTATTTATTTGATTTGCCAATTGTTTACAAGATAATAAGTATAAGTGTATACATAGTTGTGAATACATGAAATGGTTACATATAAGAAAAATAAAAGAAGAATAAGAGAAACAATAGGACAGGGACGGTAGGCACGTTGGTGCGCTTATGCACGCCCCTACAGACCTCTTAGGAAGGGGGTGAGGTCAATAGTAGACAGTCTAAGGTTAAAGTTTTTGGGGTTTGGGGAAGAGACTACAGAGTCGGGTAGAGTATTCCAGACATTGACCACTCTATTACTGAAGTCGTATTTCCTGCAATCAAGTTTGGTGCGGTTTACTTTGAGTTTGTATCTATTGTGTGCTCTTGTGTTGTTATGGTTGAAGTTGAAGTATTCATTGACAGGTAGGACATTGCAATGTATGATTTTATATACCATGCTTAAGTCAGACCGAAGCGGCGTAATTCAAGGTTTTCTAGTTCTAGACTTTCAAGTCTGGTGGCATAAGGTATTCTACAACGAGTAGAAGAGTGGAGAACTCTTCTTGTGAAACATTTCTGGACTTTCTCAATTGTGCTAATATCAGATACGTAATGAGGGTTCCAGACTGATGAACTGTATTCGAGTATTGGTCTAGCAAATGTTTTGTATGCTCTGGTTAGTAGTGTGATCATAAGGTGGCTGATTCGACTTGTTTCATCTTGCTTCATGTTAATTGTAGAGGGGTGCTTAGTGTAGTTCTCCTTCAAAAGACTCTGCCAAGTTGTAATTTCTTCTAAGGGTTTGCATCCTCCCCGTGGAATGGATTGGAGAAACTGCTAGGCTGTAATAAAAGTTTGAAGGGAAAGAGTAGATGAGATAAGAGACTAGATGAGGCAGGAAGCAACAAGTAGGATCCAATGAAAAAGAGACAGCTAAGGAAACAAACAAATAAATATGAAATTAAGCAGAGAAGTTGGGTCTGGTGCTCAAATAGAAACCGGATTCTGAGCACACTTTCAAGCAAGTTTCTAAACCCTAACCCTAAACCACTTTTCTTATTTGGTGAAAAATGTTCCTAAACAACAACAAATTAGCTATGATTTGTTTTCAAGCTATTTCCCAGCTAGGTTGGATACCTGCATCCGGCTTTAGACTTCAGCTCTTCAATATGAAACACAGTCAATTGTGTGCCAAATAAGTCAGGGCACTCTCTCTTGTTCTGTAGCTTTTAAGGCTATTTTAAGCTGTGCTTTTAAATTGGAATGTAGTGTGTGATTATATCAAGCTGTGGATGGTATATATGCATGCTGTCATTTTGTTCTCCAGTTCTGTATCACAGGCAAATGAAAAACAACACCACTGCTATTACTACTGTTACAACTGCTGCTGCCTTTTGCTACTAGGACTTTTGTGAAGCAAGCTCTGCCAGCTGATTCCTACTTCAGGTGATCTGATATGAGTTGTCATGAAGAGGAGGAGGAGGCTGTGAATGCAGACAGTGGGAAAGGTGCTGATCTGAGAGAAGGATCTTAAGGATATCAGCATCCTTAAGAGAAACACTGGAATGATACTTCCTTAACCGACTGTCCCTGGATTTCTGGCCATATTAATCAACTATTGCCCAGTCTCCAACCTCCACACTTTGGGGGGAAGTCTATGGAGGTTCTCAATCATCCAGGTCATGGCTGTCCCAAAGGTGCTGATGAGAAACAAAATGTTGTATTCACAAGGATGGTGTTCCTTTTATGCTGTTGACTGGGGTTGTTGTTTTTTTTGTGTGTGTGTGCCTCTTGTAACCTGCTTAGGGTCAGCCAATTTGAAACTACGTAAAAGCCCCAAGAAAAAGGCTGTTAATAATTTTGCAATGAAAAACACTTTAAAAAGTGAGTCTTTGGTGTTAATTTCTTTTGATTTTTTTATAAAAAGGACAATGATGTAGGATTGCCCTACGATCCAGACACCTAGGTGGAGCTGATGTTTCATTTTTATTTTTGTGATGTTTCATTTTTATTTTTATCAGAGCCCATTTCTACTAAGGTTTTTTTTTTTTAAAAAAAAAAAAAGTCTACTTCAGTGCCATGCATTATAGAAGAAAAACATTACGAGCAAGTGACTGGGCCTTTCCCAATGGTTCAAGGAGAAGAAAAGGGAGGAGAAAACTGGAGTGGGAATCAGTGGCCAGGCCTGAAAAAGTATGGGTGTGTGTGTGTGTGGAGCCAGAAGAGATAGAAGCAGTAGTGGTGACAGCTGTCCTCAAATGATAAGCAAATGAGCTCCAGGAATGTATATTTTCTGGAGAGGCAGCAGTTGCTGCAAAGTAGTAAATAAAATATCTAGATGTAGGCAGGGAAATTATATAGGGAGAGAGAGGGAGGCAGAGGGAGAGGGACAGAGGGACAGAGAGAGAGAGAGAGAGGAGGCTGAGGAGGACATGAGTAGGAAAAGCAGAAAAGGGTAGGCAGGCTTAGGAGAAAAGCAGGTGGCTAGTGGCCACATTTCCCCAGTATTATGCCAATATTACAACCGCCAACCCCCAGAAAACACGCAAATAAGGAAGAATAGTAACCATACTACTAGATTGAGACAGCAGGAAGACAATAATGAACGAAAGAGAGAGGGATATGTCAAACCAGGGAGCCTTCTAGGAGAGAAGCTATCTAGAACTTAAGAAGTTTCCTGATAGTTAGAACAATTAATCAGTGGAACAACTTGGCTCCTCCAGAAGTTGTGAATGTTTCAACACTGGAAGTTTTAAAGAAGGGATTGGACAACCATTTGTCTAGGGTTTCCTGCCAGAGCAGGGAGTTGGACTAAAAGACCTCCAAGGTCCCTTCCAACTCTGTTATTCCTAGACAGCACTGTCCTCAGTGGTCAAAAAGTGTTACTCGCACAGAATGGGTCTCAAATGGCTCTCTTCTCCATACTGGAAGTTCACAGAGTATTCTCATTTGCAGAAGAGGATTCTCATCCCATTTGAGAAATTGCAAGGTCACACACTCCCCCTTAAATCAGAAGCACAGAGAGAGCATTCACTGGTAACATCTTTCCCTTCGCTCTGCAGGGAGACATGCGATACCTTGCCTCAGAGACTGCTCAGCCCCTCAGGGAAGCCCCTGGACGAATCCTAAGGTGCCATATGCATTTCAGTGGGTTTTTACAGGTCGATCATGATAACTGTGTGTAACCCCCACCATGCCTCTTGCTTGCAATCACTAACTTACAAGGCACATTCACATGCAGAGTTTGTGATGGCCATTTATTTTTATGCTGGAGTTATTAATAATTTACTCCCAATCAGAGTGATGGCATTTAAGTTGATTTCAAGGTGAATGTTTAATTCTAAATGTCTCGACCAAGATCATTAGCTGATTTTCGTGTGACAGCATCTTCTGGGAAATTCCCTTACGCTATAAGGGAAAAGCGGCTTCTCTTTTCTCCCCCCCCCCCGCCCGCCTTCCCCCAATTCTCTGTTATGCAAAAGTATGTTCCATCTCAAAACTTGAGTGTTATCTCAGTTTACAAAACAAAGCTGTATTCTGAGTTATGAGAGATTGTAATTGTTTCAGGCGTTGACTTATGCTTTTGTTGTGATTTTATTGTTGCCCTAAGTTTTTTTTAAGATTAAAAAAATGCAAATAGGTTTAATTTGCATAACGCCAAATGAACCTACTTAGATTTAAGTTCTGCAATACTACGTTATTTGGCTTCTTTGTATGAATACACTTTCTCGCTTTGATAGATATAGATATTGGGATTCAGTGCAAGACATTTGTTATAGTTTTTATTTATATAACATTTTTAAAAAGTTCTCAAAACTCTTTTCATTCTTTTCTGGACTGCGGGTGAAATGGCTCTGTCTCTGTTTTCTTTTGACAGCTTTAAATTAGTTTTGTACAGTGTCCAGCATCTCTTGCTGGTCTCCGTACAAAGGAAGATATCGGATTAGATCAGAAAGGTGTTTTTCAGCTTTCAAAATTTGTTACTTTAGAAAAAAAAATCTCAGAACCTCTAATCAAGTGGCAAAGCTCCAGGGATAAAAAAAATTGGCTGCATTAACAGTCAAACTTCATAGCTTGGTTCACACAACATGCTAAACCCTAAAGGAGTTTAACAAAACAGAACTGTATGCACCTATGACATGCTAAGCTCCACTAAATCATATTGTAGCTTCATAGTATATAATTGATGTGGCTTATATGACATGCAAAGACAAAGCTTGGCTCTCAGGTTTTGAACCAAAATATTAATTAAATATTATATATATTAAATATTAGTTTCCCATTCTCACTATAAATTTGTGGCTAGTTCTCAAAAGGAAGGGGAAAAAATTATGCATCAAAACAATAGCCTGTTAGGTAACTCACCTGCCTAGAATTTCCCTCTACTTCACAGATCCTTTCAAGTTATAACACAATCCACTCATGTAACAGAAGGCTGGTCTTGAATGTTCCTTTCTTATGTTCAGCTACCTTCTTTGTGCTTTCTCCTAGTAATGAAAAGCATGTACTAAGCCAGACTTTTCAAGTAACTAGCTTACCACTGTTACACTGGCTTGGGTCACAATTGGCATATGGTCATAAGGTGGCTGATTCGACTTGTTTCAGCTTGTTTCATGTTAATTGTAGAGGGGTGCTTAGTGTAGTTCTCCTTCAAAAGACTCTGCCAAGTTGTAACTTCTTCTAGGGTTTGCATCCTCCCCGTGGAATGGATTGGAGAAACTGCTAGGCTGTAATAAAAGTTTGAAGGGAAAGAGTAGCTGAGATAAGAGACTAGATGAGGCAGGAAGCAACAAGTAGGATCCAATGAAAAAGAGACAGCTAAGGAAACGAAACAGAGATCTTACTAGGATCTTATAAATCTGTTAAACACTACAAATATGATTAAATATATGCTAATAAAAAGAGAGAGATTTAGAATATGGAGATTGATACAAAAATAACACATTGAAATAGTGAATAATTAAAGAGAAAAACTGTATATAGAGGTTAAATTTTATAATATTGTCCAATGTATTAAATATGGAAAATACTGTAAAAAAAAAAGAATGTACAGATAAAAGCCAATAAAAGATTAAGACAATTGAATTACTCCCTTCTATGCAGCAAGAACCAATAAACTTTTGCACCTTAAATACTGCTGACGTCAGGAACTTACAACTTGGCTCCTGGAATATCCTGAACGAACTGTTTCCTCATGCTATATATAAGTGATTCATGAAAGGATCTTTAAAGAAAGCTCTCATTCACTTTATCTTATTTTCCTGCTCCCTTGAGAACTGCCTGTTTACAGTTTCTGATATATTGATTTACAGTGGAAAAAATATGCTGTTAATCTGCAAGAAGGCACAAAGGTCTATAGAAATCTTTCCACAGGGATTAAAGGAAGCTTGCGATGTTATTGTTTGAGTCTTCCCAAGGCCCTGACAATTGCTTTGCTTTTGCAGCCTTGAGCTTCTTCCAGTAGAAGAGTAAGCAGCATGTGGTCAGCAAGACAATGGACCGGTGCCAGTAGGCAGGTGGGGAAAAGGTTTTCTGTGCTCTGTGCTTTTAAGTAATGCTACCGGATCAGGATCTGCAGAAATTGCATGACCATTAAATCACAAGAGAGTGGAGCTGTGGTGGTGCAGTGGTTAGAATGCAGCATTGTAGGCTAATTCTGCCTACTGCCAGCAGTTTGATTGTCACCAGCTCAAGGTTAACACAGCCTTCCATCTTTCCAAGATCGGTAAATGAGGACCTAGTGCAGTTACCTAGCGCAGTTGACCAAACTCAATTTCACCGAGGGTCACATCGGGTTGTGATAAGACTTCGGGGTAGGTGGGAGAGGGGTGTGGTCAGCATGACATCACTCATGTTGGGGGGGCGGCACATGTAGCAACCTGAGCGCTCTGCCAGTGAAAATGGGCTCCTGTGATCCATTTTTGGCTGCAATGGCCTCCTACAACCCTCTGCCAGCGAAAACTGAGCTCAGCGGGGGAGGGGGGGCACGTGTGGCCCTCGCGAGCTCCGTTTTCAGCTGGCAGAGGCACCGCGGGCCAGTCCTTCGCTGTTTCCAGGGTGGCCCTATGGGCCAGATAAAGCACCCTGAGTTCCGGCTCCAGGTCCTGGGCCTTGAGTTTGACACCCCTGACCTAGCTTGTTAGAAGCAATATGCTGACTCTGTAAACTGCTTAGAGAGGGCTGTAAAGCACTAGGGAGTGATATATAAGTCTAAGTGCTATTGCTTTTGCTAAGACAGAAACCTTTATTGCCTTAACAAAGAGTTTGAGATTTTGTGCAGTTGTTTATAGATGTCGCATTTAGTTTCGAATGGCAACTGAAAGAACATTATGCTTTTCAGCACTACTTTAGAAATCATAGTTAATATTGATATAAATGTCTTCCTTTTTTTTTTAAAGGTTTAACTAAACTTTAGAGTGTTAATACTGTCTGGTTAATACTGTATAAATGCCACTGAGCCCAAATATAGAATGTACTACTTGTGTTTTACAATAATACAATAAATCAACAATAATATTTTCTTTTTGCCTGTAATCATTTGGATTTTTGCAGCCCAGTTTTAGTATCCCTACATGTTACACTACAACTTCATGTGATTGAACTGTTTTTGACAATAGTGCATGGACTCGGCCACTGTGATCTTCATAGTGTGGTTTGTAGTTTAATTTGTTGTCTGAAGTCGTCAAACTGTAGTTTTATATAACCATACTTAACCAATTTATGATTTGGCATAGACTTATGACCATTTTTTCACCCTTATAACTGTTGCAGCATCCCTATCACCACATGATCAAAATTCAGACGCTAGGCAACTGATTCCCATTTCTGACAGTTGCAATGTCCCAGGGCCATTGGTGACCTTCTGACAAGCAAAGTCAACGGGGAAGCCAGATCTGCTTAACAACAAAACAACTGCAGCGGTTCACTTCATAACGGTGGCAAGAAAAGTCGTAAAACGAAGTTCACTTAACAACCGTCTCACTGAGCAATAGAAAATTTGGATTTAATTGTGGTCGTCAAGGACCATCTGTAGTATATTGCTCCTATTTTAGCTTTCTTTTGCGGCAGTCATAACAGTTCTATTTGCAGGTCTTTGTATTTTGTGATTTTCTCCGGTTCTTTCTCTTCTTTTCTGCTGTCTCCAGATGTTGCATTGTTCACCCTCCAGACTTTTATATCTTTCTTACCAACAATTGTTAAGCCTGGGTTGTTGTATGGAAGATGCTTGTCTGTTTGAAATTCTAAAGATCCAGAGAACTTTAGCTTCTTTGTTTTCTATTACTTTGTCTATTTTGTGGTCTCAGCAGTTCAAGCAAGTGATTATTTTTTTTGCAGATATTCCAATGCAATGCACCATTTTAAATATTTTGTTATGTCATTGCTTGAGGTCAGTCTCTGCCATGTTCTTGCAGCAGCTTACCAGCTGGTCCACTGTTTCTCCAGCTTCTTTGCAGAAACGGCATTTGCTTTCTGTTGCTGTCTTCTTGTATGCTTTTGTTCTTAAGGCTTGGTCCTATGCAGCCAGAATAGTTCTCTATCTCTTTCTTCAACTTTCCTGCTCTTAGCCATTGCCAGGTTTTGTTATCTACTTTGCCTTCTTTCTTTCTTTCTTTCTTTCTTTCTTTCTTTCTTTCTTTCTTTCTTTCTTTCTTTCTTTCTTTCTTTCTTTCTTTCTTTCTTTCTTTCTTCCTTCCTTCCTTCCTTCCTTCCTCCTTCCCTTCCTTCCCTTCCCTTCCCTTCCCTTCCTTCCCTTCCTTCCAACCTTCCAACCTTCCTTCCTTCCTTCCTTCCTTCCTTCCTTCCTTCCTTCCTTCCTTCCTTCCTTCCTTCCTTCCTTTCTTTCTTTCTTTCTTTCTTTCTTTCTTTCTTTCTTTCTTTCTTTCTTTCTTTCTTTCTTTGTCTTGCCATGTCTCTTTCTTATTCATCATTTGGTCTTTCTTGTAGGCCAGTTTGGTCTCTTTGGTATTCACTAAATCTTGATGGTATATCAGCTGCAGTACATTTTCATCACCAGCTGCCAGATATTCTCCTAATGCCTCTTTTCAACTGTCAGGTATACTTGCAATATTCCACACCCACTTATTTTCCTTGGTAGGTAGAGTCTGTCTCTGTTACTGCAAGGATGAAAGGCATGATTCATTGTCATGGTTTTGCTGGTCTTCCTATCCTGGGCTTTTAGTTCTGCTTGAATCAAATCCACTATTCCAGCTGTGTATCTAATGACTGGAATTGCCCAGGTGTTCACTGCATTGATGGTATTTCCTCCACTGAGTTTCAATTTGAAGGTAGTTTACAATGTTATGATGTGTTCACTTCTAACTTTCTTCTTGATGTGCTTGATGTTGTCAGCTTGAAGAATGCACAGGTATTTGCAGTGATCATCTTCATCCAGACTCTTAATCTTGTTTCCACAGGGCATCTTGATTCCTTCATTTTTTACTATTTTTCTCCTGTTGATAGTGAAGATGGCATATTTGTCCAGTCCAAACTCCATTGCAATATCTTGGCTGTGTACTGTATATGGACAGCATTGAGCAGTTCAGTTAGAGGGCTTTGTTCTGTCTGAGTATTGTAGTAAGTAGAGAAGAGGGTGCCTGATTTGGGAATGAATGACAGAATAACAGATTTGGAAGAAAGCTTGGAGGTCTGTTAGTTCAATCTATCTATTCAATAAAACTACACCGACTTTGGTCCAACCTAAGTGTAGTACATAAAATTATCCATTACAATGTCTTACCAATCAATGTCTACTTCAACTTCAAGCACAACAATACACAAGCACACAATAGATTCAAACTCAGGGTAAATCACACCAAACTCGATTGCAGGAAATACAACTTCAGCAACAGAGTGGTCAATGCCTGGAATACTCTACCTGACTCTGTGGTTTCTTCCCAAAACCCTAAAAACTTTAACCTTAGACTGTCTACTGTTGACCTCACCCCATTCCAGGGGTGGGATTCTACCAGTTCGCATCTATTCACTAGAGCTGGTTGTTAACATTCTAAGCAGTTTGGAGAACCAGTTGTTAGAAGAAATTACTGGCCTAATCCTGTAAGGAAGGCAGGAAGGAAACATTCTGGTGTTGCTTACAGAAACTGCCTCTCCGTTAACCCTTATTACATTCTTGGCGGGACTAGACTTCCTGTCTCTGGAACTTCTCTGGAATTTTTTTCTCTTCCTTTGCTGGTACAATGCTTGTGTGGAGTGACCATTCAAAGTTACAGTGGCACTGAAAAAAGTGACTTATGACCATTTTTCACACTTATGACTGTTGCAGCATCTCCACAGTCATGAGAGGCCTGGCGAGGAGATGCGTGCCTCGATGTGAGTGATGTTGAGTTGGCCATGCCCAGCCAGTCACATGACCACCAAGCCATGCCCACCAACTAAGCCACGCCCACATAACCGGTTGTTAAAAAAATTGAATCCCACCCCTGCCCCATTCCTAAGTGGTCTTTAACGGGCATGCATAAGTGCATCAACATGCCTACCATCCCTGTCCTAGTGTTCTCTTTTATTCTTATCCATTTCATGTATTAATAAGCATGTTTATACTTATATCTGTTATCTAATACATGCTTGACAAATAAATAAAATAAAATAAATAAATCCCCTGCGCAAACAGTTTTATTCATGTTTAATGAATAAAAGACAATAACAATAACAATAATAATCAGCAGAAGCGCCTTAGGTACAATTCCAAAACAACTGAAGCACCATTTGAACACCATTGTTATTGACAAATTTGCCATCAATCAATTGCAGAGGGCAGCTATACTTGGAACAGCTTCCATCCTGCGGTGGACAAATTGCTGTCCAATCTCTTCTTAACAAACCTCCAGTGATGGAACACTCACAGAAATGATTCAATAATGCTGGCTTCGTCTATTGCTGTCTGGTTTGCCTCTGTCTGCCCTCTGAGCTATTTCTGGCAAGGCTTTGATTTCTATGCCCTGAGTAGACCTTTGAAGTGCTTCTAATTCTGCTTCTTTGAATACTTTATGTCATATTATAAATCAGTGTTGATCTGCAAACTTTTTGTTCTGTTATTTCTGATGCTGGATGTTGTTCTTTCTAGAGTCAGCGCATTCTTTTCAGATATTCACTTTTTTCTGGGTTTGGATTTGTAATAACAAATATTGCTTTGTTTTTAATCTTTGTATATTTGTGACAAGTAAACACCTTTTTTCCCCAGTGGTCCTGCAGCTGCTGGCCCTGGTTACTCAGCCAACAGTCCTGAGTTATGTAGGCCATTTGTCACTACATATCGAAGAACTCCAACATCCAGTGTAGATTTTGTTGACTCAGGCAAGGACTGGATTCAATATGGACTTTTATGAATTAAATCTCACCATATTGCTTATTAGAGAGACACTCTTCTTCTCGGCTTCTCTGATGAGACCTGTCCAGTACGGTTAAAACATGTTACAGGTAGTCCTCAACTTACAAAAGTTTGTTTAGCAAGTGTTCGAAGTTACAACGGTACTGAAAAGAGGGAGTGATGACCATTTTTCACCCTTGCGACCGTTGCCGCATCCTCATGGCCTCGTGATCAAAATTCAGCCGCTTGGCATCTGTCTCATATTTATGACGGTTGCAGTGTCCAGGGGTCATGTGATCCCCTTTTGTGACCTTCTGACAAGCAAAGTCAATGGGGAAGCCAGATTCTCTTAACAACCATGTTACTAATTTAACTACAGTGATTCACTTAACAACTGTGGCCAGAAAGGTTGTAAAATGGGGCAGAACTCACTTAACGAATGTTTTGCTCAGCCACGGAAATTTTGGGCTGAGTTGTGGTAGTAAGTGTGTGCTTGAGGAAGATGGGAGCTACCTATATAGTTCCCATCTTCCCCAGAGCACATAGGCCCTACAACCATGCCAAAGTAGTGCCTCACTGAGGTTGTTGCTAATTATTATTATTATTGTTGTTGTTATTGTTGTTTTTTATTGTTGTTTTTATTATTGTTGTTATTGTTGTTATTAATTGCACAGTCAGCCAGATCTCCAGACCCGGTTTGGCATTTTTGTCCTCCTATCGAGTGCTTACCAAGGACCTGGGATAGGCAAATCTGGATGTTTCATGGTGTTACAGATATCACCGCAGGATGGAAGCTGTTCCAAGTAGAGCTGCCCTCTGCAATTGATTGATGGCAAATTTGTCAATAACAATGGTGTTCAAATGGTGCTCCAGTTGTTTTGGAACTGTACCTAAGGCGCTGCTGCTGATTGTTATTGTTATTGTTATTGTCTTTTATTCATTAAACATGAAACACAGTCAACTGAACATTTAAAAATGTATCACAAATGTCACTGACTGGCACTGATGGTTGATATGGGATGCTGCCAGCATCCTAGGTATCAACCAAGTACCTTCTTCAAATGTACGATGTTCCGAGTCGCGCATTTTTGCAGTTCCACTGGTGTTATTACAAGAAGCTGTAATTTCTTGATGTATTTTATAAAATTCTTTGACATGGTACTGTGCCCCAATGACAATGGGTATCACTGTTACATGTTTCATCCATAATTGTGTAGTTTCAATGGCCAGGTCGCAATATTTTGTGATTTTTTTTCCCCCCAGTTCCTTTTCTTTGACTCTGGCGTCTCCTGGTAGAGTGATGTTAATAAATTGTACACTTCAGTTTTCGACAACTGTGATATATGATGCATTGTGTTCCAAATGATGACCTGTCTGCATTCAAAAGTCCCACAAGATCTTTGCCATCTTCCTCTTCCTCCTCCTCCTCCTCCTGCTCCTCCTTCCAGTGAGGTCTCTGAATCCTGATTCATTGGGGAGACTCACACGCACCTGTGGGGATAAGCGCTCACCAAACAGCAGCACCCCTGAGCTGCCACTTATGCATTGTTTCTGTTTTTATACCAGCTGTCTTGCAATGCAGAAGGCGACCCCTTTATTTCTTGCCAGGAATGTTGCTCCATTTTGCCTTTTATGAAGGTGCCAAGTATTGCCTCATGACAGCTGAAATTGCAATTTCTGGCTGGCTGGCTAATAATAAACCAGAAGAAACCTATTTTAAATAGACCTGACATCCTGGAAAGAGAAGGCAGAATCAAGGACAAGAAGAGACAGGAGGCTCTTTTGCTGAGAACGGAGTCACCTCTGCTTCCTCTGGCTTAGGCTTCTAGAATTGTTTGCCACACTTGCTCAATCGCCATTTTGCTCTGAGAATTCCCACAAGGAGTGAAGGAGGACAATACTGCACGAGAAAGCAAATTTTTTATTTTATTTATTTATTTGATTTGCCAATTGTTTACAAGATAATAAGTATAAGTGTATACATAGTTGTGAATACATGAAATGGGTACATATAAGAAAAATAAAAGAAGAATAAGAGAAACAATAGGACAGGGACGGTAGGCACGTTGGTGCGCTTATGCACGCCCCCTACAGACCTCTTAGGAAGAGGGTGAGGTCAATAGTAGACAGTCTAAGGTTAAAGTTTTTGGGGTTTGGAGAAGAAACTACAGAGTCGGGTAGAGTATTCCAGACATTGACCACTCTATTGCTGAAGTCGTATTTCCTGCAATCAAGTTTGGTGCGGTTAACCTTGAGTTTGTATCTATTGTGTGCTCTTGTGTTGTTATGGTTGAAGCTGAAGTATTCATTGACAGGTAGGACATTGCAATGTATGATTTTATATACCATGCTTAAATCAGACCGAAGACGGCGTAATTCAAGGTTTTCTAGTTCTAGAATTTCAAGTCTGGTGGCATAAGGTATTCTACAACGAGTAGAGGAGTGGAGAACTCTTCTTGTGAAATATTTCTGGACTTTCTCAATTGTGCTAATATCAGATACGTAATGTGGGTTCCAGACTGATGAGCTGTATTCGAGTATTGGTCTAGCAAATGTTTTGTATGCTCTAGTTAGTAGTGTGATATTACCAGAGAAAAAGCTACGTAGGATTAGGTTAATGATGGTGCCCCTCGAAGGATGGGCTCCTTGAGCAAGGTGCCTCAGTATTTTTCCTGATTCATTCTTTTAAATTCAAGCAACTTTGGATGCAAAGCTTTGCATTTTCTCTTTTAAAGGGGGGAGGGGGGGTTGAATGGACCGAGATGCCAAGAATATGGGAGAAGCTTTTAAAGGAAAGAATAAAGGGGAAGGGTGTGAAAGACTTGTAGCTCTTCTCCGGCCTTCTCTTGAAAAATCTCCTTTTCTCCAGGTGTGTTTTATATTTATTTTCAGAACTTGAATAGGAGATGTTGAGTATTCAAATGAGGTGGAGGGTGGGCGGAGTTTGTAGGATAATGTTGAAAAGTAAAGTAAAAGTAAAGCATAATCTGCACCCTTGACATTTTCTCCTGCAAATACTTTCTGGGACAAGCCTATTCTCATGAAACGACATTAGGGATGTCTAAAAATCTTTGCACAGATCCATCTGGTCAGATGAGACACGATAGAGGACAAGAGAATTTCTGCACGTTTTCTGCCTGCGTTAAACAAGAAATGTCAGCAAGTCACTTTGTACTTTTTCTATTTCAACAGGTCGTTTACAAAATAATGGCAGAACCTTTTGGGACTTTGCTTAGGTCAGCCAAAGCAATTTTTCCTAGCCCAATACAAACTACAAATGTTTTGGAACTAGCTTGCATGGCCGGTTTTCAGGGATGATAGGAAGCCCAAAGCATTCAGAAGAACTGAGGCTGGAACCAAGCCACCCAAGAATTAGAGATTTCACAGACAAGCTCAGGATGAGTGGAAACAAAACGTTCCAAGGAAATGCTACATAATCTGATGAACATATGAGCAAAGAAAGAAAACAAAGTTGTGAATATCTGATGGGCTCCTATTAAAAAGAGCCACTGTGGTGCAATGGAGAGATCTTGTTTCAAATCTCCGGTTGGTGATTTTGGAGGACTCATTTCATCTCAGCCCAAGCAATTCAGAGGAATCCCGAGGAAGGTAGTGCCAAGGTTCCTCTGTAATTGACTTGAATGCCATATCCTTTACTTTTTTCTTTTCTCCCATGAAACTATAACACACACAAAGTACATTGGGTGGAAGAAAAGAGATGGTTTTTTTCCAGGGGTGGGATTCA
Source organism: Notechis scutatus (assembly GCF_049901735.1). Classification (NCBI taxonomy): domain Eukaryota; kingdom Metazoa; phylum Chordata; class Lepidosauria; order Squamata; family Elapidae; genus Notechis; species Notechis scutatus. The sequence goes on from NC_142010.1 coordinate 146,111,643, forward strand.
AATTTTTTAACAACTGGTTCTGTGGGCATGGCTCAGTTGGTGGGCATGGCTTGGTGGTCATGTGACCGGGTGGGTGTGGCTTGGTGGTCATGTTATTGGCTGGGCATGGCCAACTCAACATCACTCACATCGAGGCTCGCATCTCCTTGCCTGCCTCTCATGACTGTGGGGATGCTGCAATAGTTGTAAGTGTGAAAAATGGTTATGAGTCACTTTTTTCAGTGCCATTGTAACTTTGAATGGTCATTCCACAGAAGCAAAGTAGCAGCAAAGGAGGGGGAAAAAACTCCAGAGAAGTTCCTGAGACAGGAAGTCTAGTCATGCCAATAATGTAATAAGGGTTAACAGAGAGGCAGTTTCTGTAAGCAACACCAGAATGTTTCCTTCCTGCCTTCCTTACAGGATTAGGCCAGTAATTTCTTCTAACAACCAGTTCTCCCAACTGCTTAGAATGTTAACAACCTGTTCTAGCGAATAGGTGCGAACTGATAGAATTCCACCCTTGGTTTTTTTCCAGTATTGACAATTTTGTTTATTCAGGAATTCTAGTTGGGCTGGTAGTCAGGATGCTCCAGTTGAACTTGAGCTCTAGGTCTTCACCTTTCATTCACAAGACCTGTCAGACCTGCTCCAGCTAAGCCCTTAGGAATGAAAGTCCCTCGGGGTGGGATTGTACCGGTTCGTATGAACTGGATGTTAAATTTGCATCTGGTTCACCGAACCAGTGTTTGAACTGACCGGCTGGTCCTACCCACCCCTCTCCTCTCCTCCCAGGAGTCTCCACGAGGCCCATTTTCGATGCAGGGTCCATGCAGAGGTTCTGGGAGGGGGGAAAACGGGCCTTCTGGAAGTATCAGCAGTTCAGAAACGGGCCTGTTTCTAGCTTCTGGAGGACCTCCAGAGCTCAGGAGAGATCATTTTTGCCCTCCCAGAGGCCCAAGAGAAACATCCGGACCCTTGGGAAGGTGGAAAACGGCCCTCCCAGAAGTTCCTGTAAGCCACACCCATCCAGCAATTGGGCAACGAACTGGTTGCTGGGAATTTTGAATCCCACCCCTGCCCTCGACTCTATTTGGTTGAAGTGATGGGTTATTTTACTAAGAATTAGTGGTTGCAGCAAAAGCACAGCTAGATCTAAGTATTCCCATGTGGAAGTTACAAGTATAAAGTTTTCCCTCCCCCTGTGACCAGATCACTAGTGTCCAATAGCATCTCAATGCAATGTTTTGATAAGCGCTTTGATGTCAGGTGTGTCTTGAAGAGATTTCACATTCTTTCCCTGGCCAGGCATCCTTGAGCTGGCTGGATCTTTTGGTGCCTCTGGTTCCTGACAATGCATTTCCCTTCACATTTACATCCTCCTCCTTTTCCTCCTGTGCATCTTCCCCAAATTCCTCTATCCCCTCCCTTCATTTATGGTAGGCTGCCGGCGAACATGGCCTAGCTGACAAGATCCAAAGTTCAATGGCTAACTCTTCCAAGTTCAAAAGGATAGATTTGATGCAATGTGATGAGGATGAACAAACGATATCCACAAAGTTTAAATCAACTCTCACTGGATGACTTTAGACCAGTTGCAGTCATCCCCACTAGGAGATTGGAGCAGGAAATCAATTCTACAAGAAGGCTAAAATTCCTTTTGTTGAGATTGGCTGTAATAACGGAAGCTTGCAACTCTTTGTGTTGTACCTCTCCCTCCTTATACTCCAGTGAATCAGGGAAGCATCTGTCTGAGCCACTTCCAGATGTAATCTCATAATTCCGGACTTAAAAGATGCCTCCCCATTGTCTAGGTTAGGTAATGTTCCTCCATATCTCCATCAAGGTCATTTTCCTTATTCTCTATGTTTACTGTCTCCAAGGTCAATCAACTTCATAGTGATGGTGCATTGAAAACGGGAAGAAAGTGTTGTATACATACACCCCCATCAGGTCCCAGAGCCAAGACCTAATCAACATATAAATCATATTTGAAAGTTGGCCTCTAAAAGCTGTTTTAAAAGACATTTCACACATATTTGGGATCCCTACCGTTGTCTCTTCATCAGGGAAAATCGCCTCTCTTTGTCCCATCCTGCGTAATTGGGCTGACATTTGTCCACATCTTTAGGAAAGCTTGGCTTGGTTCCCAGCCACAGTGGTATCCTTTTCATTGCAGGTGAAGCTCACCAAGACAGCCAAGCACCAAACGGCATGTCACAATGAGTCAGGACCTGTGCTGAATGTCAGCTGTTTGGCTCAGCAGGAAGTCCTTGAGCCTCTCCCCCCTCTCCCACCCACCCCAACAATGCAAGGTAGATTGGCCTTGAATATGGTAGTATTCAGGCACAGACTGGGGAAGAAAAAGCAGGCAGAGTCAGGCCTTTGCCAAATATTGGCTGAACAAAACAGCAGGAATTGCGACTTCCGGTTTGAAGGGCTTCGGCGACAGACAGAAATCCATGATCGTGCATGGTTTCTGTCGGCTTGCTGCTGGAGCATCCCGAGCCGGCTGGTTTCAGGGCTAAACCACCCTGTAGAGGTGGTGAAGAGGGGGGAGACCGCCAGCAGGGTTGAGGAGAGTCGCATCTCTCCTCCCCAGCTGGCCATTACTCCCTTTCCGGAAGGTGGTTGCAGCGGTAGTCAGAAATGGCCACCACAAAGGAGAACTCGACCGGAAAAGAATGTGCAGGAGGAAGATAAGAAGTGAAAGTTTTGGCTGACCAGGTTAAATTGTAAAAGCAACAACTAAGGTACCCTGGAATTTAAACTTACAAAAAACGACATCGCTCCCAAAGAAGAGTCGGAAGCAGCAAAGGAAAGTGAAAAGGGAAAGGTTTGGCTTTTTTTGTTCTTCTCTCTCCTTCCCTATACTGACAACTAAGAGACTTAAATAAGAAATTGGAAAAATCCGCTTTGACATCAATAGGCAATTAAGCTGAAAATAAAACAAAATGCCAAAGGGATAATAAAGATTTCTGGACATTAAAAACTTTCTTTTTCATAAGCAGGAAGGGAGAGAAAAAGAATAAGGGCAGGATCTGGAAGAGGGAGGAGACTGCCTGGAATTAAAAAGAATCTACAGTAAAACTTCAACAAGACTTCTAAAAGATACATTTTAACTGAAACTCTGCAACTAAATAGTAACCCCAGGAAGAGAAAGTGAAAAAAAAGAGCAAAAAAGAAACAGCTTGCATGTATTTGGATTATTTGGTGATCTTTGGATTCTTGGTTATTATATTTGAATGACTAAAATCAATCGGGTGGTTGTTTAAAAATTTATACAATGGCACCACTTCTGGATGAATTGAAAATGGAACTTAAAAAGTACAAAGAAGATGCACAAGAAGGGAAGGGTTCTTTTGGCTTCGTCTTTCAATTCTTAGAAATGGAGATTTGAAACTATGAGAAACAACAAGAAATGACTGCAAAACAAGAAGACTGGGACAAAGAAGAAGCCATCTTTAACGAACAAGTAATTCTATGTGGGGAAGAAAAAGGAAAGGGGGGAAAGAGAGTGGAGAATTTAAGACTTAAAAAAACAACCAAAGAAAAGAAAAATAATTCGAAAAATAAGTATAATACTGGAAAGCAACAGAAAAGGGGAATACAGAAGAGAGAAATAGAGGTAGAGAGACAAGAGGGTAAAAAGGGGAGAGAGAAGAAGAGAGGGAAGAAGGAAAGGAAAAGAAGTTACAAAGGACCGGAGCAAGATATAGAGAAACAGGACCTATTTAGAGATAATGGGTGAAAATCTAACTGAAAAAAGGGATTCTGTAAAGGTACATAAGATTGTATTGTTATATTAGTAATAGAAATAACTTTAGAAAATTGGAAACAACGTATGATTAAAATGAGGGATAAAATAGTTAGTGTAATTTAGTGAAATGTTTGTGAATAAAATAAGTGAAATAAAATAAATGAGAAAATTGAATTAGGAAGGAATGGGAACATTTTAATTAGTTAATGTTTTATAAAATATAAGTGAAGGGGGGGGGGAATTAACTATGGAAAGCTTATAATTGTTCCCATAGAAGTATGATATTTAATTGAAAAGTAATGTTAAAGATGTTAAGACTTTAATGAATATTGATATTAATGATAGAATTGAATTGGAATGGAATGTTGTTTTAATTATATACATTTATAATTTTTCTTTTTTTAAGAATACAGTGTGTATTTTAAGAATGTACCAAGCAGAATCCGAATGGAAGTTATGTATTATATTGAATGTTACAACTTTAGGGAAAAGATATAAAGGCGTCATACTCCAATTAGTAACTACAGGAGAAATTTTGTTTAATGAGAAAAGATAATAGATAATTGAAACAGGACAGACAAAAAATATAAATGCAATGATCTGAATTGAGATGAGATAATTAAAATAAAATTGAGAAAATTAAAAGAGGGGAGAAGCTATGCAGAAAATGTAAAATAGTAATAAGATATGGAATAGAATATAAAAATGAGCATGAACCTGAATTTGTGTCTGTACGAAGAAATGTAACCCGGGATTACGCTACTTTCAAAAAAGATGTTTTATTTGTATTTTTTTTCTCTTTGTGAAAACTCAAATAAAATTTACAAAAAACAAAAACAAAAAAAACAACCCAGCAGGAATTGCAATGTTAAATATAAGCCAGTGCAAAGGGCAGAGAGTGCTGCATCCTTGGCCTTGGTTCACCTCTCTATGCTGCTCTCTTCCATTCTGCAAACATGGGGACCCTAATCTCCCTTTACCTCAGGCCTTTTGGTAAACAATAACCCTTGCGGTATCCTCTGATAGCTCTGATGACCTAAGGGTCAACTAGGGTCAACTAGGACAAGCTCAGGGAAACCCTCTTTCAAGAAAATCACTTGGTTCAACAGCTGCCAGCTCTGATAAAAGAGAACGGGACTTTTGCCTTCTTGTTTTCCACTCTCTCCTTCCACTCCCTTTTTCCGGCGATGAGTTGAAGCGATATCCATCCTTGAATTGGCAGAAAACTAAACTGCGGTGACATTTGCTGCCCCCTCGGTCAACCCCTCTTATGCCTCTGTTCGCTCTGCTTCGAATTATGGCAGCCAGCTGACTTCCTTCCCAAGTGACAGATTGTAACAGGTTATAAACACACCTGGAATAGAAGTGCCTGGAATAGAAGGTGGAGTGGGCGAATGAGGAAAGCACATCACCCCATTGTGCTGGAAGATTTGTGCCACTGTGCTGTTCCTTTCTTCATTTTGGTGAAAACGTCAGATCCTGTGGGAGGCTCTGGCCTTGAGTCTGCCCTTGGATGGGGTGGCATAAGGGACATTCATATCAGGGCACTCAAGGGCAACTGAACCAAGCCTCATTCATCAGTTGGGGACAAGGTGAAGGGGCCGCAACAGAAAGAAGCTATGGTCTCTGTACTGAGGTCATCTCTGGGAATGTGCAAATGGAAAATGCCCCTCAAATGTGACATCTGCTGACTCTTCTGACTGACAGTAGGCTACTAAATTTTAGGGAAACCCATTTTTGTAATTTTATATAAATAGGATTCTGTGAATACTCAGCACAAGCAGTAAATCCACCCCAGCATTCTATTGTAATGCAATCAAAATTCTGTGCAAGGAAAGCACTATTATAAATATTATGCTGCTATGCATGTTTTTCCTCTCTACCCCTATAATTTCTTCCGATTGACTTTTATTCTGCGGTGCCTTTTATTTTGAATATGTGAAGAAGAGAACTGTGGAGCAAAGAGTTTACCCAAAGACCTCCTGTTTCAAACTGCTTTTAGCTGATGCTGACAATATTGGGTTAAAATAACCAATGGGATGATTCCTTATAACATAATGAACATCACCAAGACACTTTCCAGGAAATTTGCAAAGCCTTAAGGGATGAGGGAGGGAGGGAGAGAGGGAAGGAGGAAAAAAGACAGATAATGTTTACAAGTATCTATATTTGAATTCTATTGGTGTTCTTGCATCATTATGCATTTCTGCAGGATTGTAAAATATAAACAATCTTTCTTAGAGGTAAAAAAAAAAAGAAGTTGTATTTGGAATTGTGCCTGCCTGGAAGAGAGCTGGGAACAAACAAAATTGAACTAAAGTTTTCCAGGGACAGTCATTGAATTTTATGCCAGACGAATGGGCCAAATATTACAGAATGTACCTGATTGCAAAACACACACACACAATTCAGGGCACTGTGCTGGTCTCCATTGGAGGTGTGCTGACAACACACATTTTTTATGGATGTAGTAAACTAAAGGAATCTAGCCAATTAACATTAAGGGGAGGCATGGCATTTTTATATTGAATGGCTCTGTGTATACAGAGGAATATTTGGCCATGCAGTTTATTTAACCAGAATGAATAAAGCAGAATTTTCTGATCTTAAGTTCTGCAAAAGAGTTTATACAATATTAGGTTGCATCAACCAAGTTAGAGTTTGCAAATAGTAGGATGTTCTATTTCGATTTGTGTTGGTCAGGCAGCATCTTAAATATCATGTTGGGAGACTTTAAGACAGATTGTGACAAACCAGAGCAGGTTTAAAGAAGGGCAGCTAGAGGATCAAATGACCAGAAATGAAAGTGTAGGAAGAGAGATGGCTGGAGCTGGGCAGTAGACTTGGAAATGATGACTCAGTGAGGATAAGCATTTTTCAGAAACTGATGACATCACCTACAAGATGATCAAGATCTTTCTTGACCTGGAATACAGTCGTGCAGAAGTCTTCAAACTCGACAGCTTTAAGACTTGTGGACTTCAACTCCCACAATTGCTGGCTGGAGAATTCTGAGAGTTGAAGTCTACAAAGTCTTAAAGTTGCCAAGTTTGGGGACCCCTGTAGTAACGCATTTGAGTTATATAGGAAGGCTAATTCTGGCTGAATCTGAGGGGTGGGGGTGGGGACTTTCCAATTATAAAAGCAATTTGAGAGTGAGTGAGTGAGTGAGAATTACTCAGAGAAGTAAATATGCTTCCTTCATAGATGTGTTCAAGTGGGGGCTGGAAGCTGTCTATCAGGGAATGTTCAATTTGGATTCCTGCCCAGAATCAGCAGTCAAACTCAGTGGCCTAATTCTTCTCTTCAACTCTTCCTGATGACTGTCTTTATGAACTCCGCTTTGCTGCCTGTGTGCAAAACTGCAGCGTAGTATATGCCACTGTCTTTCCTAAAAGGGCTGCTTTTTGGTATCAGAGATCATCATCTGCTTGCCAGCTCCAGTTAAACATGGCAGAAGTGTAGTGCCACCTTGTGGCCCTGCAGAAGCTTTCAGTTATCTTAAGTGGATTCAGTTGCAGGTAAAAGTTGTGTCTTATAAAACCAAACAGCACACCAACCATGACAGATGGAAACTCTCAGGGGTTCCACAAACCTCTCTGCTTGTAGCACTCCCAGCTCTGAAAAAGTAAAGAAGAACAAGATTCATTCCATCTGATGGCTTAATAATTATTTAATTCAATGCTCCATATACCATCCGTTCTCTCTCTTTCTCCCCCACCGGTTTTCTGTTATGTCTTTTGATAGGAATGTGGAGCTAATTTCCATTTTTGAAACCTCCAGAACAGTGGAAGAAAAGAAAGTAGGGGTACTATCTAATTAGTGTTACCTAGTAAGCAAGAAAAATATACTGTATTTACTGGACATTTACCAGACATAAATACTCTGTTGACTGAATTGCTATAAAAATCCAACAAATCAAGTTTAAACCAAAGCAGGACACACATTGCGTGTCTTCTCTCTTTCTCTCTCACACAATCATTACCAGTGGTGGGATTCAATTTTTTTTAACTACCGGTTCTGTGGGCGTGGCTTGGTAGGCGTGGCAGAGGAAGGATACTCTAAAATCTTCATTCCCACCCCACTCCTGGGGGAAGGTTACCACCGGTAACTACGAACTACTCAAAATTTCCATGACCGGTTCTCCAGAACTGGTTAGAACCTGCTGAATACCACCTCTGCTATATCTATATCTCCGTCTATCATCTTATCTTAGTCAGCCAGACAACACTTCTACTCTTTTCCTAGGTAATATAAAGAGGCTACATTCTCCAACCTTTACAGCTCTGATTGTGGAAGTTTTATATTTTGGAGAACTTCCTTTGGCAAATTCTGTCCTTATTTGAGTGTCCTGCTCTATGAGATTAAACAAATTATCTGATTCCTGAGTCATGCTTCTTTCTTTCTCAAGGAGTTTAATTCCCTTACCCAAATTATTCTGGGTGGTAGAAAATCTTATCATTCCAAGCAGTGAATCATCTGGTCCATTCTGTAACAGATCAAGAAGAACATTTTTAGGCCTCTTTTGTCTTGCTTCTCTTGTTGCCACAAACCTACACACCACTGACCATCATACAAAGCACTTATATTCCTGTCACACTTATATTCCTGTCACACTTATATTCCTGTCCCGAGTACAATCAAGATTGTACTCGGGACAGGAATATAAGATAGCTGACCCAGCCATTTCATTTGTGTTTAAACAAATGCTTGTTGGTTTCCATCACCACATTTTAGCCAAAATGGCTCCCACAGCAGCTTTCGAAGTTCATTCCCGAGGCAGTCACTGTCTTTCAGGCTTAAAACATAAAAGGCATGACATACAAAGATAAGAGAGAGCACGAGAAAAGGAAAAATAGGTCGGTGGCTTTAGTGCCACCAGTGACCAGATGGGATGAAAGTATTTCAGATTGTGTGATGGATGGGACATTCCACCTGAATGTACAACAGAAGCCACCTCCATTTTCATTCTGCTGTATATCCTGATAGAATAGCTGCCAGTTAGGTTTACAATGGAGGGTCATATCCATGCTGTGAATTCTTGGAATTATACTCTCAGCACAACTGTAGCATACTTGATTGAGAAAGGATGCTTTGCATAAGGATTTCACAATTCATGACCAAACATCTGGCTCCCAAAGGCTGGGGCCCTCAGAGTTTGTTCTAAAATGGCTGCTGAATTTTAACTGTTAATAGGGTAGAAAGATGACATACTATAGTGTGTAAACATATTGTCTGTGTTTGATTAATGAGAATTCTTATAGATGAATTTAATTGACAAGAACTACCATAAGATGGCAGCAGAGAGATACAGAATACTCTGACCCTTTGCTGCCACTTAGTGGACTTCTGGAATTTTGCAGCCCAGATATGGTACAGTGAGTTCTCGTGTCATGCAGATCACTCAAAGTAAGGTAGCCCATGATTTGAAAAGGATGTCCGTTCCTCCTCTTCACTATAACTAAATGACAAAATGTTCCTTGGTATTGCACAATAGCATTGTTTTTTACAAGCATTGATGGGTTAAAAAACCTTGTGGGTCTTCTTCTTTGAGTTCCTGTATTGGGTGGTTTCAGTAAAACACCATGTAGGATATACAACAAAAATAAAGAAAGAAATTGCCCATCCCTTCCAAGAAGTGGTGGGGAGTCATGTCAAACCCTGTAGATGGAGGCATGAAACAATGTAATGTCTGTGCCTTTCTGCTGAGATAGTTTAAGGGGACCATCAATTACCATTCTGATGGCTGTCGTGTGGGTATTTCAAGCAACCACTAGACCTGTTTCTGTCCTTCCTTTTCATTACAACGGCTCCTTCCAAGCCATTTGCTCTTTTCCAAGTGTTTCATTCACTCACCTTCAGTTTTATCCCTTCAACCATTAAGGCACTGATCCTTGGCACAGCTAGCAGTGCTAAAGGTGTCGCATCAGGGATGCTCAGATACACAGCGCAGCTTATGGTTTCTAGCTGACACTGATTATTATCCATCTGCATTTGATTCCTTTAAGCTCTGCTTTTCTCCAGCGTCTTCTTCACACACTCCTGCAGTTCACCATAAAAATGTAGCTAGCTATATAATGCCTTTTTAAATAATTTAACTACAACAAGTCCAAGAGGAGCTGATTCCCCACCCCAATTTTTGGCAAGATTTCCTGCAGTTATCCTCTGACTCACTAAAGGAGTACAAAGGGATTGAAGGGACTGATACTAAAAACAAAAGTCCAATTTCCCATAAATATGTATATCGAAATAAAAGCATCACGACAGCATGGAGATTTGGGTAATTTTGATGCCACCATCATCATAAGACAATCTCAGTTTGGCTAAAAAGACTGAAGTGACCTTGTTTTGCTAGAATGCTTTTTCAATCATTTATCAATCTCTATGAAATATCGAATGGGAATAATATGGAAATTCTCTTAAAATATGCATCCATCTGGAGGCTATGTTCATCTTAATTAGATTAATCTTTCCCCAAAGGCTTGAATTTCCCTATCTGACATAGGTCAACATCTTAGGTAGTTGATCTGTTGATTATTTTTCTGATCCCCCTCTGCTGCACATTGAACTCTTGTCAGTTGCATTTATCATGACTAACCTTTAAGAGGAATTTAAATTGTAGTCTAAATCATGCAGTACATTGAGTAAAGCTGTGGTTTGGAGTTACCATTACATGTTGTGCTTGGATCACCTTCTTCCTGACTAACGATATATGTTGTTGGATAAAAGTACCCTTTCATTTGTCTTTGGTTTCTCTCCCACTTAAGTAGAAACCACTGATATAGACTAAAAACATGCTGTTCTGTGATGTCATAATGTACAGGGACAAGGTAAAGGTTAAGGTTGCCCCTGTACACTTGTGTCTGACTCTAGGGGGCAGTGCTCATCTCCATTTCCTAGCCGAAGGAGCCAGCATTATCCAAAGATGCTTCTGCGGTCATGTGGCCAGCATAACTATATGTCGAGATGCATGGAACCTATTTATCTACTCGCATCTGCATGCTTTTGAACTGTTAGGTCACCAGGATTTGGGCCAAGTAAAGGGAGCTCACCCTGTGCACAGCACTCAGGTCTCAAACATGGACTTTTGACTTTCAGCTACAAGCTCAGCATCTTTAACCACTGAGCCATGCCAACCGCCCCCCCTCCAAATGTGTACAGTCTACTAATGTCACTAAGAAGAAACTAAACCATAATGGCACACTTCTAAAATTAGGAGCCTTTCAAATATATTGAACAACTCCAGGGTCAAAATACTTTGGAAGTTATGGAGTTACAGTCAATTCATCTGAATGATGCCAGGCTGGAAAGGGGTGTGTGTTTGTGTGTGTGTGTGTGTAAGTGCATGCGCGCACGCGCTATGATAAACAAGTCTGACTTTTGTACTACTCAGTTTGGCATGGTTAACATGATTGCACTTTAAAGAAAGAAAGGTATAATTAGACATTGGGGGGATGGGGGGAGAATGATCATATCAAATGTGGCAGCTTCCTGAGACGCAGAGAAATAGTAAATCAACAGGAGGGGCAAAGAGGAAAACCATCAAAGAGCAATCTATCTGTGTTGAAAATCAAAGAGGTAATCATGTGGCTGAGTTCCAAATAATTCCATCCTACTCTCAGATGGATTCTCTTAAGACAAACCATCACAGCATCCCCTAGAGCAGGCAAGGGTGGCATTTGCAAATGAGGTTTGTGTTGTTTTTTAGGCATTGGAGAATTTTAAGTAGCACAACAGGTTTCTTAACTCATGCAAAAACTTGAAGCACCTGCAAGTAGTCCTTGACTTACAACTATAGTGGAGTCTAGAATTTCTGTCATTAAGTCAAGATGTCACTCATGCGACCTTTGCGATTTTACAACTTTTTTTTTGTTAAGTGAATCAATTCATTCCTATGGGTATTTTGTGCTGGAAACCGGCTGAAAAGGTCAGTTTCCAGCAAAAATGCCCTTATCATAAATTGCTTCATGTGACCACAAAATGCAGCAATCAGCTGCGAAGGTGAGCCAATTGCCAAGTGCAATTTGGTCATATGACCAGTGTGTGTGTGTGTGTGTGTGTGTGTGTGTATGTGTGCATGTGTGTCATACGCACACGCACTCCTCCATCAGAATTCCAGTGTTGTAAGTAGCTTTTGGGTGGTCTCTTGTAATTTTTTTTTTTTTAAACAAGTTTTATTAATTTTTAAAACACACAAATTATCATTATTCATTACATGTTTAAACCTTTTTTCATTGTAAATTTAACAAGTCAGATAAATTATGATTCTGTTTTAAACCATTTCCATATAACATACAAAACCTCTTATTCAATTTCTCTTTACTTCTCTTTACTCTTATTCAATATCATTATTATTATTTCATCTATTTCTTTCTGACTTAATTACAATTATTCTCATTCTATATTTCTACAAGTTTTTACTAATTCTCCCCCAAAAAACATATACACACAACACACAAAACATAAAAAAATCTTTTGGAAAGTAACTTGGACCCAGGTATCTCTCTCTTCATGGACTTCAATTATATTCATGCTCATCTTACATATCATTACTTATTTTATTTACCATTCTAAGCCTTCTATATTAACTTCTCCACATATTTCACCCTTCTTAATTCTATCTTAATTAATCATCTTAGTTTGAATCATTATATTTGTATCTTTTGTCCATTTTTATCATCCTTTGTCTCATTCCTTATAAAAAAGAAGAAAATAAGTTTCTCCTGAAATCATTAATCAGAGTATGATGCCTTTCTATCTCCCCCTAAGTTAATCAAATTAATCTTTAAAATAATATCCAATACCCAATCCGATTTTGCTTGGTACATTCTATCTAACTAGTACATCCAAAATAATTAAGTACATAATTAGACAATAAATCCAAATATTAAAAAAAAATATGTCATACGCACATGCACTCCTCCATCAGAATTCCAGTGTTGTAAGTAGCTTTTGGGTGGTCTCTTGTAATTTTGAGTGGTTCCTGAGAGAACAGTTGTTAAGGGAGAACTATCTGTATAGCATCACATTAAACGTAATGACTCTGCCAGAATGGACCATTCCCCCACCCCCAGTTGGGGAAAATAGGTCAAAAGACAAAATTGGTGCCTTAATTATTTAGGTTTAAAGCAACAGTCTTTCGCCTTAAAACCCACAACACAAAAACTGGATCCAGAAATTCCATCCCTGTAATCTCTGATGAAATCACAACGCCTTTGGCCGCATTATTTTCACCCTCAAATAGGGCCCAAAGGGAAAGTGCAGTCGTTTTAATAGACAGAGTTTCTTAATCTTGGGCTTATAAAGAGTGCTGACCAAGCTTTTCAAACCTCAAGCCTGCAGCTGTGCTGGGATTATAAACTCCAGAATTTATGTGTTTTATTTTTCACGTTTTTCAACCACCCATCTCCCTCAGAGAATGATAAGCTCAGAGCGGCCACTAACAATGTGGACTGAGAATTCTGCAAATTATATGCTCTACATTGGCTGGCAAATTGTATCAATAAGACAGAAGTAGAAAAATAATCATTTAAGACAATATTTCTCAATCTCAGTAACTTTAATGTATTAAAAATAAGGGAAAAATCCTCCACCTTATTGTTATTCAGGGGGGAGAAAAATCCACCAGAAAATTCTGGATTCACTGTATAGATCAGTGGGCCGCTGGGGGGCGGGGCTCACAATGTCATCACAGTGGATCCGCAAAGGCTTGAAGAAATGTTATGATTCAAAACTTTAGTTAAGTCTTGGTGGTCCATGGCCACAAAAAGTATTTAAAGGGGGTGGGGTTGGCAGGGGTGGGATTCTACCAGTTCGCATCTATTCGCTAGAACTGGTTGTTAACATTCTAAGCAGTTCGGAGAACCGGTTGTTAGAAGAAATTACAGGTCTAATCCTGTAAGGAAGGCAGGAAGGAAACATTCTGGTGTTGCTTACAGAAACTGCCTCTCCGTTAACCCTTATTACATTCTTGGCAGGACTAGACTTCCTGTCTCAGGAACTTTTCTAGAGTTTTTTTTCCTTCTGTTGCTGCTACTTTGCTTGTGTGAAATGACCATTCAAAGTTACAATGGCACTGAAAAAAGTGACTTATGACCATTTTTCACACTTACAACTCTTGCAGCATCCCCACAGTCATGAGAGGCCAGAGAGCATCCCCACAGTCATGAGAGGCATGCCTCGATGTGAGTGATGTTGAATTGGCCACACCCAGCCAATAACACGACCACCAAGCCATGTCCACCCAGTCACACGATCACCAAGTCATGCCCACCAGCTAAGCCACACCCACAGAACCAGTTGTTAAAAAATTTGAATCCCACCCCTGGGGTTTGGGTGTCTGTGGTGAAAAAAAAGTTGAGAACCATTGCTACACATCATTAGTAAATCCATGGGGGTCTTTGTCTTTCTAAAAATAAGTTCAGTATGGTTCCCATCTTCGGAAATTCTGCCAATAATTGATTTAGCATGACAATGGAACTCTATGAAGATATCACATGATCTTCATCATCATGGTTTATCAAATCATCTATCAACATTATAGCCACCTTGTCTTGGTTATGGTCTGAGGTTCCCCTTTATTATTGTTTTTGGCAAGTCAAACTCTTTGTTTCTTCTAATTTCAGTTCTATTTTCTCTCTCAAACATATATATAGTATCTAGGTAGTGCCCTTTGGAGCGGGGTCACCAAACTTTTGGACCTCAGGGATGACCAAGCTCATAGTTTTAAATCCCGCGGACCACTAATATGAATTTTGACTGACGCTGGCTTGCTGATGTTGATGGGAGAGAGAGAGAGAGAGAGATCCGATCTAACCTCGGAGGGCTGGCGGTGATGTTTGTTTTCTCTCCCTCCCTCCCTCTCTCTCTCTCTCTCTCTCTCACACACACACACACACACACACACACACACAGGTCCCTCACACACCCCCACCCCCTCCAAGGCAGCCACATTCCTAACCTGCTTTTCAGCTCCGTTCTCGGGGCAGGGGGAGGAAGAGAGAGAGATGATATTCTGTGATCCCAAATAAAGAACAATCGATCGGTAAGAAAATGGGGGAGGGGGATTTTCCTGCAGACTTTTTGGGGGATTCTCTGCAGACAGAGACCCTGGGAAAATCCCCCCAAAAAAGTCTTCAGGAAAATTCCCCACCCCGTTTTCCTACTGATCGATCGTTCTTTATTTGGGATTGCGGGATACCGTTTTCAGCTCTGTTCTCAGGGGAAGAGGGAGAGAGAGAGACTTTTGGCTTCATGCAAGGAAAGCAGCAGAAGTCTTTCTTTCTTTCCCCCCAAACTCTGCCAGAAATGCAGTGCAGCCTCTTGGAGCAGGATGCCTTGCAGGGTCCCAAAGACTCATTTCTGATGGAGTTTGGGAGAGAGAAAGAAACTTTTGCTGCTTTCCTTGCATGAAGCCAAAAGTCTCTCTCTCTCCCTCTTCCCCTGAAAGCAGCCCAGTGGCCAGGCCAGGCTCATGGGGAAATTTCCCTCCTTCCACCCTTTCCCCCTTCCTCTCACTACCTTGTGTTGTTCGCAATGCAAGTGACGAAAGCCTTGTGTTCCCATGGGTCATGTGGGCTGCGCAGCCTTGTGTTCCCACGCAGCCTGGATTAATTGCTTTGGGGGGGGGGGTGACATTTCTCTGCGGACCACCAAAATTTTCTCGTGGACCACCAGTGGTCTGCGGTCCACTGGTTGGCGACCACTGCTTTGGAGGACAACACAAAGAAAGCTTCAGTAATGCTGCTTCTACTTGTGGCCGCATAGAAAGCTGTTCCTGGTTTCCTTGAGGCCTAACATTTCTGAGGCAATTAGTTCCTTGCTATTGCTGAATTCAGTTTCTAGAAAGCATCAGTACTGTTGCTCTCTCTGCTTAAATGGGAAAGGACCAGTCTTTTATGCCATAGAATGCACAATAATCTACCCCTCCCCCTCCCAAAGCTGGAATGTCTTAAGCTAAAAGGGAAGAGATATATTAAGAAACTTAGGGAGATTATTGCAATTTTTAGAATGGCCAGGAAATAAACAATGTTCCCAAGGGACAATATGAGAGATCCTTTTTTGAAAGTGTGAAACAATAGGCTGCAGAAATAAATATCTTCCTGAGCAAATTGGGTTATTATAAGTTTTGTTTAAAAACAGAAGAGCAAAGTTGAATGATCTTTTAATAGCCCCAAAACTCTCATTATTCTTTATTTGAACAGATTTCTTTACCAAAACCAAAACAAAAACCCTGCAAAACAATCCCTTCCTCCCGATTGCTACCCTGCCTTTCTTTGAGCTCCTGACCAATATTATTAATATTGATATTAAATTTGCAGATGACACGACAGTGGTGGGGCTCATTAATAAGAACAATGAGTCTGCTTATAGAAGGGAAGTACAAGGGCTGACACTGTGGTGTAAAGAAAATAATCTTACACTTAACACCCAAAAAACTAAAGAACTTATAATTGACTTCAGGAAGAAGAGAGATGTACATTTACCATTGTACATAAATGGTGAGGAGGTGGAGTGGGTTGGTAGTCTTAAATTTCTGGGCACTTATATCTCGGAGGACCTCTCATGGACTATGAATGCTAACATGCCTGTAAAGAAGGCACAGAAGAGGCTGTACTTCCTGAGAATGCTCAGGAGGATAAATCTATCCAGTATCTACTTCTGTCCTACTACCGCAGTACCATTGAGAGTGTCCTGACATACTGCATTCTTGTATGGTACGGGAGCAGCTCTGTAGCAGACAAAAAGGTTCTACAGAGAATCATTAAAACTGCCCACAATATCATTGGGGTCCAGCTACCAGCCTTGGATGACATCTTCGCATCTCGCTGTTTGAGGAAGTTGCACAACATTCTCAAAGACTCTTCCCATCCTGCTTACAATCTTTATGAACTGTTGCCTTCTGGCGGAAGATACAGAATGATTAAAACTTGGACCACACATTTTCTGATTAGTTTTTATCTATAGTTTTTATAGTTTTAGCTATAATTGCTCTTAACAATGAACTTAAGGTCCACCATCAGTGAGCTGTTGGACAGTATTACTTGGCCTGTTGAGTGGATGCTTGTGTGTTTTTAGGAGGCAGGGAATTTTGACGGGCGGGGAGGTGTTTGGGGATTGTCATGTGTGTGCGCATGTTGAGTCTGGTCTCTGGGTGTTATGTGAATTTCGTTGTATGTATACTGTGTATATATATATATATATATACAATGACAATAAAGAATTCAATTCAATTCAATCATTATATAGGGAGGATCCCTTGATTATAATTGTCTGAAATTGTACAGGGTTTCCTGTTTGAGCAGGGGGTTGGACTAGAAGACCTCAAAGGTCCCTTCCAACTTTGTTGTTTTGTTATAATCCCCAAATAATTTATTCCCACTCTGTGAGGTGAATTAAACTGAAGAGAAGGGTAAGGGTATCATTTGTAAAACATTTTCTTTTTAACAATCATATTGATGATGAGAACAACTTTGTGAAACATCTGCTGGATGATACATAACTTCATATGATCATATTTCACCATTATTATCAAACTTCAGAAGGCTGAAGCTCTTTAACATGCATCTAGGTTGTTGGTTGATAAAACAATTTTTAAAAATCATTAGGGTTTTTTTTGCTTTGTTTGGTGAATAATTATTTTTTTAGCTGAAGTCTTGGCTTTTGAGCAGATTCCAAATTATATGATGTTTTATTTCCTGGTTCAAATCTGTGTGGGAAACATGGTTTGGTTTTTCAACTTCCTATAAATTACTGGTTTTTGGCAGCCCTGCTTTTGGTTATTGGCTTGTTCAACAAGTAGCATAGACAGCGTGAGGTATAATTGATATTTTTGAACATGAGATATCTGAAAGAACACTGAATTATACACCTGATTTTTCTCTCCCCCTGTTTTTTTTATTAAGTTATAGAGTATTATAAAATACAAAAATAAATAGAAGAGCAGTAGGAGGGGGCAGTTGAAAGGGGGAAGTGAAGTGAGGAAAGATAGGGAAGAAGAAAAAGAAGCATTGACTTCCGATTCTCTCTGTTAAAGTAAAATAAAGCATTAACATCAAATCATAGCTTCTTGATTACTATGGCAGGTAGAGGCATCTTCAGGAGAAAAAGAAGGAGAAATTATGACGTTTCACAAAAATGCTTCGCTAACATACACTCTTGGACATTGGGACACATGAATCTAATTGTGCCATTTTCAGGATGAGGACGTCATGTTAGTGTCACTGTAGTTTATGCAGAATCTGCTGATAAGGTAGCTATAGCTGCAATCCTAGACCTCTCCTTTTAAAAGGATCAGATAAAGTTGATATCAAACATCTCACTGGAGACCTTAGGAAAACCAGGCCAGTCCAAACAGGTGTTATGAGATTAAGTGCATAGACAACTGTGAGGTGGGCAGCAAGAGCAAAATGTCAAACCTGTGTTGCAACAATGCAGTATAAAAACTCTGCCTTTTTGTCCTTGCATGTAATGTTGTAATGCATGTAGAAAGAATGGATCTGGCACTGTGACATCACAACACCTGTCTTACCTTTCTGGCATGACCGTGGTTAAGATTCTTAGTCTCCTGTTAAGGAGATACACAGAGGTAATCTTGGAAAGACCAATTGATTTTTAAAAATATATATATATATTGTTAAAATGTGTTAAGAGAATATAGCTACTAATGCAAACTAATATAATATAAGAAGTATAAAGGAATGGGAAAAAGGAAGGGAAAGCAGAAAGTGTCAGAAAAAAAAGGAAAGAAAAAAGTTAAAGAAAAATATAAAAGAAAGGGGGAAAAAGATATGAAAATACTAAGTGGTATCTTCTGATATTCTTCACAGCACTTGTAAGTACTATATTTCAGCCTCTCCTTCTAAAGTTACATCATAATAATCTTCTTTCTACAGTCTAATAAAACCATAAATCACAAATTCATTTTTCCCGATTTGATGCAAAAAAGTTCATAAGGCATTTCTAGTCAGCAATAAATGTAAATAGTGTTTTTTCTCTAATCAAAAAAAGTTTATGTTTGCCTCTCAACAAAGCCTGTCAATGTCACCAATCATTCTTCCATAGTAGGTAGTATCAAAACTTTCCATATAAAGTTCCATGTAAATATAATACCACTGCAGTAATCATGTATTGAAATATTCTTCCATGGATTTTTTAAAAAAACTGTATAGACAAACAAAACATAAAACATAAGAACATAAAACATCTTTTTTGAAAGCAGCCTGATCCCGGGTTACATCTCTTCGTACAGACATAAATTCAAGTTCATGCTCATTTTTATATACCGTTCCATATCTTATTACCATTCTACATTTTCTATATAGCTTCTCCCCTCTTTCAACTTTCTTAATTTTATTTTATTTTATTTATTTCATCTCAATTCAAATCATCATACTTATATTCTTTGTCTGTCCTGTTTCAACTGTCTATTTATCTTTTCTCATTAAACAAAATTTCTCCTGTAATCACTAATTGGAGTATGACGCCTTTATATCTTTCCCCTAAAATTATAACACTTAATATAATACATAACTTCCATTCGGATTCTGCTTGGTACATTCTAAAACTACACACTGTATTTTTTTAAAAAAAGAAAAATATATAAATATATAATTAAAACAACAATCCATACCAATTCAGTTCTATCATTAATATTAATATTCATTTAAATCTTAAACATTTTACACATTACTTTTCAAATAGGTATCATACTTCTATGGGAACACTTATAAACTTTCCATAGTTGCTTCCCCCCACTTCACTTATATTTTATATAACATTGAGTAGTTAAAATGTTCCCATTCCTTCCCTAATTCAATTCTCTCATTTATTTCATTTCATTTGTTTTGTTCACAAAAGTTTCACTAAATTACACTGACTATTTTCCACTTTTTAATCATATGTTGTTTCCAGTTTTCTAACATTATTTCTATTACAAATATAACAGTACAATCTTATGTACCTTTGCAGAATCCCTTTTTCAGTTAAATTTTCACCCATTATCTCTGAATAAGTCCTGTTTCTTTACATCTTGCTCCAGACCTTTGTAACTTCTCTTTCCTTCTTTCTTCCCTTTCTTCTTCTCTCTCCCCTTTTTACCCCCTGTCTTTCCACCTCCATTTCCCTCTTCTGTATTCCCCTTTTCTGTTGCTTTCCAACATTATATCCACTTTTCACATTATTTTTCCCTTTTTGACTGTTTTTTAAAGTCTTAAATTCTCCATTCTCTTTCCCCCCTTTCCCCTTTCCAGATAAAGTTACTTGTTCATTAAAGATGGCTTCTTCTTTGTCCCAATCCTCTTGTTGCGGAATCTTTTCTTGTTGTTTCTTGTAGACAGAGATCGCCATTTCTAAGAATTGAAAAACAGAGCCAAAGGAGCCCTTCCCTTCTTGTGTTTCTTCTTTATATTTTTTAAATTCGATTTTCAGTTCATCCAGAAGTAATGCCATTGTAGAATTTTTTAAACAACCACCCAATTGTTTTTAGTCATTCAAATATAATTTCCAGAAATCCCAAAGCCACCAAACAATCCAAATACACACAAGCTGTTTCATTTAACACTTTCTTCTTTTTTTCACTTTCTCTTCCTGGGGTTACTATTTAGTTGCAAAGTTCCAGTTAAAATGTATCTTTTAGAAGTCTTATTAAGATTTAACTTTAGATTCTTTTGAATTCCAGGCAGACTCCTCCTCCAGATCCTGCCCTTATTCTTTTCCTCTCCCTTCCCACTTATAGCAAAAAAAAAAAAAAGATTTTTAAATGTTCAGAAATCTTTATTGTCCCTTTGGCATTTAATTATATTCCCAGTTTAATTACCTATTGGTGCCAAAATGGGTTTTTCCAATTTCTTATTCAGCTCTCTTTGTTATCAGCGTGAGGAAGGAGAGTGAAGGAAAAAAAACTTTCCCTTTTCACTTTCATTCACTGCTTCCGACTCTTCTTTGGGAGCGATATTATCTTTTATAAAATTTAAATTCCAGGGTACCTTAGTTGTTGCTTTTTGTCCTGGTCAGCCAAAACTTTCACTTCTTAACTTCCTCCTGCACTTTCTTTTCCGGTTGAGTGCTTCTTTGAGGCGTTGAGTGCTTCTTCTTTTCCGTTGAGTGCTTCTTCTTTGCCCCTTTGCTCCATATAAAAGTTTCTTGGATCCCAATCTTGTTAAGCTTTTTGTTTTTAAATCAAAAACCTTTAAAATTCTTTTGCTTCTTCTTAATTTCGAAAAGAAGGCATTCATTAAGAGTTTTGATCATTACTGCTGATGGAAATATCTCTTTTAGGTTATAAAGTAATTATAGGTAGTCCTCACTTAATAACCATTATTGGGACAAGAGGCAGCTCATTAAGCAAAGTGCTTGTTAAGTGAGACTCCTAAATGACTGCTTCACTCAGTGACCATTATCCCAGCACTCCTTCTTGCAGTCACTAAATGATCCTGTCGAGGGATTTTGGACTTGAATTTTAGCTGTCAAGGTACAAGGAGCCATGGAGCTGGGCAAGGGTGGCATTCTACCAGTTTGCACCTGTTCGCTAGAACCGGTTGTTAACATTCTAAGCAGTTCAGAGAACCGGTTGTTAGAAGAAATTACTGGCCTAATCCTGTAAGGAAGGCAGGAAGGAAACATTCTGGTGTCGCTTACAGAAACTGCCTCTCCGTTAACCCTTATTACATTCTTGGCAGGACTAGACTTCCTGTCTCAGGAACACCTCTGGAATTTTTCCCCTTCTGTTGCTGGTACTTTGCTTGTGTGGAGTGATCATTCAAAGTTACAATGGCACTGAAAAAAGTGACTTATGACCATTTTCACACTTACAACTCTTGCAGCATCCCCACAGTCATGAGAGGCCAGGCGAGGAGATGCGTGCCTCGATGTGAGTGATGTTGAGTTCGCCACGCCCAGCCAGTAACATGACCACCAAGCCATGCCCACCAACTAAGCCACGCCCACAGAACCAGTTGTTAAAAAATTTGAATCCCACCCCTGGAGCTGGGCATGATTTCTTTTGGCATGGTCAGTGGATTACACCCTGTGAAGTTCCCCTATTTTTCCCCTCAACTTGTTCATTTTAAGTATTTGTAAATACAAGCAGACACACAGAGCCTTATGAAGTATACCTTATGATTGTCTCATTGTATCCACTGACTATCTCCATCAAGATGGAGGGCTCTTCCACTCTGTTTAGGAACTGGGTTCTTGATCTCAAGTGAATGGGAGAACTCAAATTTGCATGATATCTTCACTTGCAAGTCTTTGGGATTCTCTGTTTTTGAGTTGCCAAGGAAGGAGAGCTATCATTTAGATATTATTATTATATTGTTTGTTGCTCCATCAGCCAGATGTTCAGATTGGATTTGGCATTTTGTCCACCTATTGACTCCTTACCAAAGACCTGGGATAGGCTGATATTGATTTATTATTATTATTATTATTATTATTATTATTATTATTATTATTATTATTATTATTATTATTATTATTATTATTATTATTGTTGTTGTTGTTGTTGTTGTTGTTTGTTGAATTGGATAACAGGATCTCCTGCTTGAGCACAGGATTGGACTAAAAACAATTACTACCAACCTGCCTTCAATAGAGGACCTGTATACTGCACGAGTCAAAAAGAGGGCTGTGAAAATATTTACAGACCGCTCACATCCCGGACATACACTGTTTCAACTCCTTCCCTCAAAACGACGCTATAGAGCACGGCACACCAGAACAACTAGACACAAGGACAGTTTTTTCCCCCCAAATGCCATCACTCTGCTAAACAAATAATTCCCTCCAACACTGTTCAACTATTTACAAAGTGTACACTACTATTACTGTTAATCTTCTCATCACTCCTTATTACCCATCCCCTCCCACTTGTGATTGTAGGACTGTAACGTTGTCGCTTGTATCCTTACGATTTATATTGACTGTTTCCTAGTATGATTTGATTGTTGATTGTACCCTATGACTATCATTAAGTGTTGTACATTATGATTCTTGATTCTTAACGAATGTACCTTTTCTTTATGTATACTGAGAGTATTTACACCAAGACAAATTCCTTGTGTGTCCAATCACACTTGGACAATAATAAAGAATAATCACAATAAAGAATTCTGTTCTGTTCTATTCTATTCTATTCTAAAAGACCTCTAAGGTCCCTTCCAACTTTCTGTTGTCAGACAATCAACCCTATGCAATAATGGGGTAATTTTGCTCCTGGAACTCTCTGATATTGTAACCTCTGTAAAACAGAAGGGAAGCAGGATTTCTCCTCTTCCTTGAGGAAATGATATTCTTCTTCTCCATTTCTGATCTGGTATGAAGCCTTCTCTAAATGTGGGGGCAAAGGAATGGAAATTAGGGAAATAATAAATCCAGTAGATTCCCTAGGCAGTCTTCCTTTTGTCCACTTTCTCAGGTCAGAAACTCAGTCTTGCAAGGAATATGTTTATAAACGTTTACAATTTTTTTAAAAAAATATCAATTCCCTCCCTTTAGGATCAAAGATCCTTCACTGGTCTCATTGTAGCTCAGGAAAAGTAAACAGAACAAAACAAAAATTCTATGGTGCTTTGGAATCTCTTCCCAGAGAACATGGGATTGCAGGCTAAGAGGATTATTGAAATGAACCTCAGTTAAGTAGAGAGAATTATAGTTTTGCAAGCTAGTAGCATATTTCATGCTAATGAAAACCTAAGACGATTGTGATGTTTTTGTAAGGAAAATAATAAAGCTGGCTCTATGTTATAAAATGGACATTTAATCCGATCTTAAAGGTTTCAGAATTATTTATGGCGCACAAAGCATTTTGTGAATCTGTGGAAAAAGTTCTCAAATTCTCACACCTACTGGGATTTGACTCTGAATGTGTACTGATTTTAATTTCCATCCCACTCTTTCCCCAGCAAACTTAGTAGAACATATTATGATAGAAATCTCATCAATCAGCCATACAGAAAGTGTCCAGACTCAGATCTGCTTAGCCTTAGAAGAGCTAATTCTGTCATAGGCTCCTGGGCGCTCTTTCCCATGCCTGCTTGATTCATTTACTTGGAAGGCAAGGAGGAAAGAGTCTCATTTAATCACCAGTCCAAAATGCTTTCTCAATGCATCAGAACTGAATTATAAACCTTTCCTGACAGGAAGGTGAACGCAAACTTAGAACGTTACAGCAAATTCTCCAATTTCACTTTCCATTTTTCCCTGCACCTCCTCTGGGACCAGCGATGTTTAAGAAAACAGAGGGAGCTGATCAGTCTCTGGGGACCAATCTTGACAGAAACACCTGAGCTAAATACATTTTTCCTCATTCATTTTAATATGATTGGTTCTTTTGGAATAGAGTCAGCTGAATGTATCTGATCACCCATGGATGACACCACTAAGATTTTGGCAAACATTATTTCTTTGCTCCTTGTTTGGAATTCTTAAGGATAAATAGAAGAAGCAGCAACATTTGAAAAAAAGTCCAAATTTTGCATCAAAATCTGAACCAGGCATTGGGTTTAAATGAGAAACAATAGTATGATTTAGTGTTTCCATTTAGCTTGCATTTTCCTATATTGATTTTGATTAAACTGTAACCCAAATATACTTGCATTTCTAATTTGAAATTCCAGTTTAAGATTCAGTATTTGAAACATAAGTTTCCTGTAACTCTGGTCCTCCAAAGAGGGACAATAGATGATTGGGCAATATATGGGTTTTAGGTCCTGTGACAGCATCCTGAGGCTCACATATTACATAAAATACATTCATCACAATAATACAGAATGGCATTTATCATATAGAACTTGGACATTTCAGCTTTTTACACACCATGAGCACAGTTTAAGTGAACAAAAATTAGTCTTCAAAGTTTCTTGCCTCCTATCACTATCTTTCCAGACAAATTATTATTTTTGGGATAAGAATTTTCTTAAGTGGCCATTTCTGTTAGGACAATATGAGAAAAGGTGGAAGGGCTAGGAACTCTACTGTCCTCCAGGGGCTCTAGAATCCAACTGCCTCACCATTGGCATTGTGTCCGATCAGTTATAGTTCAACATTTATATACTGTGTGACACAGTGAAAATTCCTTAATCTCATGACCAACCATATGGACCAACACAACCATGATTTCACCTGGGAAACTGTCATCATCCTAGACCAAGATAAATCCAAAAATGCAGAGACTCCTGAAAGCTTGATATTCAGACAAGTCAGCCATCAACAGACACATAAATAACATTTACACTCTATTCAAAAGAGACAATAAAAAAACTAATCAGGAAATGAAAAATCAGAAGTGGAGTTTGCCAGGATTCAGCACTGGTATAAATAGGGATTAGCACCAGGATTAACACCAAACAATCAAGAATAAACAACAGCCTAATCGAAAAACTCCCAACAGACAAACTATCAGGCAATAAACTGCCTAATACAGGAATTACTGATTCAGACAAACAAATATGCAGTAAATAACAGCCTAATCAAGGAACTCCCAAGGACAAAACAATACTGCCATCAACATTGGCAAGCAAGGAATTGGATATACAAACAGGGAGCAAACCACACTCCTTGCTAATACTGAAGATGTCACCTAGTCGGGCAAAGTAGGCTACGATGCCATGTCATATTGGCCTTAAAAGAGCACTGAAGGCACTAGCACAATATTGTAAGGAAGACCAGCTCAACTATCAGAAAATCAAAATCATGGCATTTGCCAAAAGATAACAAATTCACTCTTGGAAGATAGATGGTCACAAGACTGAGCAGGTCCCCTGTATCAAACATCTGGGAGTAGTCTTAAATTCTTCTACAAATAGTAATCCCCATGGTGACTACATAGCTGAAAATGCTCAGAAGAACTCATCTGCCATCCTTAGGACAAGAGATGGCCACTAAATTCCTGCCTTATTAAAATTCTTTGAAGCCAAGCCAAATAGCATTCTGTCCTTATGGTGCCTAACTGGGTCCCTTCTCCAATTTTGTACCACCAGAACTTGTTCAGTCCAAATTCTATTAGCCCTTCAATCCCCAAAATGTATCTCAAATGCCATCTTGAGACCAGAGAAAGGCCTCATGGAAGTAGAAGCTAAAGTGTGGGGTAACCATACTCAACTACTGTCTTAGGTTACCCTTTTTTCCTCTTGGTCTTGCCCCAGTGAGGGATGATTTTCAGTTCACATGGAAAAGGACAATGACAACTAAAATCTCATCCTTGGGATTCTCTCGAGATCTACTTAGCATGGGATACGATCAGGCCAAAGTTCTCATTAAGGAGTATAGAGTGGACACAGAACACCAATTGGACAGAGCCAGGTCCCCAATGTTTATTGACAGTGAACCCAATAGGTATTCTGCCTTCCCTTTGGCATGCTTAATGAATCTTGAAGTACCTCAACATCAAAGGTAAAATGTCCACACAGCTGTCCTTGAAGGCCAATATGGGAACGTCTCCTACCTGGACAGACAGTACTCTTGTGACTCTGGACTCATTAGAAACAACAGAACATGTACATTTTCAGTGTGCATATTAGGTAGACACTTATATTAGTTTTATTTTACTATTACTGTATAAATACCCAGAGTGCCTAGGACCATTTTATACATCCCTGCTGCTCTCAGATACTAATCCTGCTACGGCATATAGGGTGACAAGGTTTTGTGCAGGAACACTCAAAATATGTCATAAAAGAATGTGTAACAAATTAGTTTTAATGAATATCTAGACCATGATTATAAAGTGTTTTTATTATGATAGTTTTAGCTTATCTTTTTAATGTCCATTATTATTTTTTATTGCTTTTGAAATATATTTTAGATTTTTTTTAGCTTATTATATACTTTTAATTTTCTGTTTTCAAAATATTTTTAACATTTTTTTTGGGGGGGGGGGTATTCCACCCTCCTTATGTTGCTCTGTGATTGTAATAAAGGTTGATTGATTGATTGACCTAGCAGTGTCAGAGGAAATGTTCAATCCCAGGGACACAAGCTATAGGTCCCCATTAAGCATTTCTATAAGTACATGCATAGTTGATGAATGTCAGTATGGATGTGGTCCTGAATCTGGAAACTGACCTCCTGCTATGGGTACATATAACAAATCTGTACTTCACAGAGCATGGAAGAAAATCCAGTAATGGAGATTCAACTTATAGAAGGAAAACAAGAGACACAGGAGTAAGATGAGCTAACCAGAAGAGGAACCAGCAAAACAGAAAAGAAGAAACAACAAAGAAAACGAAAGGATAAACAGGAAATAAAACCTAAAATATTAATGATTGTTGTAACAAATCAAAGGGGAGAATACTCTAAGGGAAAAGCAACAGGGAAGGAAATTTCAGAGAGAATATTTTTAGAGGATGGGGTAAAATTAGACAACTGGAAAAAGAGACAGTGGAGTATAGAAGAGAAAAGAGGAATGACTAAGAGGAAGGGTCAAAAAATAATAGAAAATGGAAGACAAGCTAGAAAGAGATTAATTAATGCTTTAAGGAGAGTAAGAGATGATGGCTGAAGAGGGGAAAGATAAGGATTCCATATGACGGGGTGTATTATTATTGAAGATATATAACTGTTAACTCTAATAAACATTAAATTAATATTTTATTATAGAATTACTACTAAAGATATACAATACAAATGGCTAATTGTAATAAACATAAGGTTCAACATTGTAATTGTAATAAATATGAAATCAAGACCTTATTACAGGATTAATATTCAAGATATATAACTGTTAATTGTAATATGCATGAAAATTAATATTGTATTGAAGGGAAAGAAATGACATGTGGAATTGGATGGAAAGGAAAATAACATAGTATATGGAAACAGATAAAAGTGATCGATCATATTATTATCAGAATTGTACAATCTGTCAAACATAAATGGGATGGAAATTATGATGTGTGTACTATAATGAGATTAGAAAGGGACTTTATTTTAGAAATATAATAGTGGCAAAACCAAAAACCAAAAAAGGAATAAACAAGGGACTATATAAATCAATATGAACTTATGAATGATTATATGAATTATAAAATTTGTTAAACACTGCAAATATGACTATTACTATAATATACAGAATAAAAGAAGTGAAGTTAAGAATACTGAGATGGATATAAAATAGCATATGGGAAATATTGAATGATGAAGATTGATAATATGTATTAATACCAAATGAGATAAGAAAGTTAATAGGATCAAAATGAAACTATTGACATGTCTGATTTAAAATGTGAAATAACCTAGAACCACACTGTTCACACATTGATGTGTCTGTAGAGATAAACAATGTATTCAGAAAAAAAAACACCCAAATCTATATTTCTCTTTCCACTGTACTCTGAATGACCTGGAATGTTGGCAAAAGAGAGCTGGCAAGATCCCTCTTGTCCCTCTTTAATCCAGCTTTTGAGTTTAACGGCTTTAACTTTGTCTGCCTGAAGATTTGAGTGCAGCTAAAAATGGAGCTGCGTAAATTGCATAAAAGTTGTTGAGAAACGTGTATATCCATCCTGCCAAAGCCTCTGAGTGCCATTTATTCTGTCTGGTAAACCAGAAAAATTGGAATCATCCATGGCTGCCTTATTATCCCTTCAAATGGACTTTTACCTGAATATTTGAGAAGCCTTCTGGATCAGGTGTTGCCAGCCTTTTGGATCTCAGGGACCACCAAACTCATAATTTTAAATCCCGCGGACCACTAATATGAATTTTGACTGATGGTGGCTTGCTGATGTCGGTGGGAAAGTCGGTCCCATATTCCAGAGCTGCAGTAGTCACAGGATTGGCCCTTTGGTCATCTTGTAGCAGCTGCTCCTTCAGTCCATGGCAGGCTGATGCACCCGGGTGGAGGAGCAGCTGCTCTGGGATGACCAAAGGGCCAGTCCTGTGACTACTGCAGCCCTGGAATATGGGACCGACTTTCCCACCAACGTCAGCAAACCACCCCGGGGTGGATTTCCCTCCCCTGCCATTGGTCTTACCTTCCAGTTCCAGCTCTACTCAAGGTAGCTCAGCTGAAGGATGGGCCAGCCATGTGGGCAGCGCAACCTTATGTTCCCATGCAGCCTGGATTAATTGCTTTGGAGGGACATTTCTCTGTGGATGACCAAAATTTCTTGAAGACCACCAGTGGTCCCCGGCCCACTGGTTGGCGACCACTGCTCTAGATGATTAAATGTAATCCTTTTTAAATTTTAGAACAGTCAATAAACTCATTTCAACTGACTCTTGATACACAATACAGGTACTCCACGATGAGCAACTGTTCATTTAGTGACCGTTTGACATTACAACAGCCCTGAAAAAAAGTCTTCACATTTACAACCAATATCCCGACAGTCACATGATTAAAATTTGGGCCCTTGGCAACTGGCATGTATTTATAACAGTCACAGCTTTCTGAGGTGATGTGATTGCCACTTGCAACCTTCCCAGCTGGCTTCTGATAAGCAAAATTTATGGTGAAAACTGAATTCATTTAACAACTGTCTTATTCACCGCAGTTGAACAACTGCAGTGATTTGCCTAACAATTGTGGCAAAAAAAGAATTATAAAATTGGGCACAGGTCACTTAACAATTGCCTTGTTTAACAACAGCAGTGCTGGTCCCAGTTGTGATAATAAATTGAGGACGTTATTAAAGTCATTACCCAACTGCATAGGAATGCAAGGGGGAAATTTTCTGGATTAATTTTTCTAAAGCCACAGCCTTGATCTTGGTGAATGCCATTGAGAGAAGTCACCCCTCCTAGAAGAATGAAATATTTTGAGAAATATTTAAAAAGACAGAATATTATATTTCCCTAACAGAGAAACATGCTCTTGGAAAGCAGCCCCCACCTTTCTTAATAGCCCCAGCAGGACTGGGCCAACCTATTGACAAGACAAAAGACCTCTAGCTCCAGGGTGATGGGATTAAGACATGACCCTCCAGGACATAATAGGATTATCTAGCAGCAGAGCTCACCACATTGCAAAATCATCTGGGGACATTGCATCACCTTCCAGGCTTTATTTTTATTTATTTATTTATTTGATTTGCCAATTGTTTACAAGATAATAAGTATAAGTGTATACATAGTTGTGAATACATGAAATGGGTACATATAAGAAAAATAAAAGAATAAGAGAAACAATAGGACAGGGACGGTAGGCACGTTGGTGCGCTTATGCACGCCCCCTACAGACCTCTTAGGAAAGGGGTGAGGTCAATAGTAGACAGTCTAAGGTTAAAGTTTTTGGGGTTTGGGGAAGAGACTATAGAGTCGGGTAGAGTATTCCAGACATTGACCACTCTATTGCTGAAGTCGTATTTCCTGCAATCAAGTTTGGTGCGGTTTACTTTGAGTTTGTATCTATTGTGTGCTCTTGTGTTGTTATGGTTGAAGCTGAAGTATTCATTGACAGGTAGGACATTGCAATGTATGATTTTATATACCATGCTTAGGTCAGACCGAAGACGGCGTAATTCAAGGTTTTCTAGCTTCAACCAAACTTCTACAGGGTGAGCTATGACCCCTACAACAACCAACAGAATACATGTTCTTACATAGGAACAGGAAGTTCAAGTTCAAGGCCCAAAAGAAGGTATAAATAACCCTCATTCTCAACTCCATGTGGTCAGCTGAACCAGGATCATGTGCTTGGTGGTTCTGTTCACCATTAAACCCTCTTTCCAATCAGCCTCCATGTTTCTAGTGTCTTTATCCTAGCTTGGAACTGAACCAGATGGATATTTCTTTCAACACCAACTTTCTTTTCCTGGTTCTCACTCTCCACCAAATTTGAAACTCTTCTATTTTCAGAGTGTTCTTCTGATTAGGGACAGAAAAGCAGAGACCTATATCCCTTTGTCTAATTTTTTTTTCTTTTGTTAGGTTTGAAAGAATGAAAAGTACAGCTCTCAATTTATCACCCCCTTCATGGTTTCGTGCCTTCTATGGTTGATCAAATATTCTACAGTAGATCAAATATGAACGCACTGAAATATAACTAGCAAGAAGACATTGGTTCAGTCCTCCTTTTAGTAAATTTACATGACAGTTAATTGAGTCACTCTTCACCTCTCAGCCTCGCCTATTTCTCCAGGTTGCTGTGTGAGCAAAAGTAATGATGGGGGCAGAAGGAAAGAGGCAATCTGAATTGCTTGGAGAAAAACTGGATTCATATAGCATTAACATGAGTAGTTTGTTTCAATGTTTTTAGATTCAAACTGAAATGACATGTTCTGAACTGAGCTTCAAGCATATGTTTTTAAGCCTGAAAATTTGAGTAAAAAAAAAAATACCCTTCCTTTCTTTACCTCTTATAATACATTTTACTCTCACCCCACCATTTCAATCCAAAAGGCAGCATCTGATTTCATAACTATATTTCAATATCTTGATAAGAACTAGCATTCCACTGTTCATTGCTAAGATTAGGCACAGTGTATAAAATAGTATTCCCACTGTTTTCTTCATCTGCCTCAGGGTATAACTGGGCCCTGTGCAGTTCCTATGTAAAGGATTTTCAATTATTCATGGAAATTCATTTAAGATGCCAACTGCTAAAGTAGAACTCGGTGTTTGCTCCCACCAACCCTCTAAACATTAAGCTTCTGCTTTTTTTCCAATTAAATTCAACAGCAGTTACTTGTTAGCATGTATTATTCCAGCATTGGAATCCCAAAGCTATCAAGGCAAGAAATTAGAAGGTCCAAATGCCTTTTTGATGCTTATTTTGAACAGTATCTCTCTCCTCTGGAAATGGTTAGGAGTGTCATTGCTTTCGTGGATTGACTGTTAGAAGTTTTTGCAACTCAATGATATGACTTTAGTTCTATCGTTTATAGACAGGGGTGGAATTAAGTCTTTCTTAAACTTTGCTAAGTTGCTTTCTACTCCTTGTTCTTTGTACCTGGTAAAAGGTACTGATGCAAGTTGGAGTAGCTTTTGACCATTTTTGAAAAAAGAAGTGCTCCAGTGGGTCCATTTTTTTCTAGTTTATTTTGAGTATCTAGAAGGCTTCCCTTGAGCTTATCACTTGTTCCACTAAATGTACCTTGGAGATTCCTCACTAACCACCAGTGGTGGGATTCAAATTTTTTTACTACCGGTTCTGTGGGCATGGCTTGGTGGGCGTGGCAGGGGAAGGATACTGTAAAATCTCCAGTCAGAGGTGATATTTTCCGATTCTCCAAACTACACAAAATTTCTGCTACCGGTTCTCCAGAACTGGTCAGAACCTGCTGAATACCACCTCTGCTAACCACTCTTATGAACATGTCCTCATGACTTGGACTTCAGCACATTTCCAAGCCATTGGTAAAGGTAAAGTTTCCCCTCGCACATACGTGCTAGTCATTTCTGGCTCTAGGGGGCAGTGCTCATCTCCATTACAAAGCCAAAGAGCCAGCGCTGTCCAAAGACATCTCCATAGTCATGTGGCCGGCATGACTAAATGCTGAAGGCGCATGGAACGCTGTTACCTTTCCACCAAAGTGAACCCTATTTTTCTACTTGCATTTTTACATGCTTTTGAACTGCTAGGTTGGCAGAAGTTGGGACAAGTCACAGGAGCTCACTCCGTTACACGGTGCAAGGGATTCAAACTGCTGAACTGCCGACCTTTCTTATCAACAAGCTCAGCGTCTTAGCCACTGAGCCACCATGTTCCTAAAATGTTATGATGTTAGCTAACTTCAGATGTTGATGTAGTATTTTCCATCTTCTCCCAACACAACCCTTGATTGATCCATGATTGCAATACTTTAGTAGTGACATGAAGGCATAGCAGGGGATTTGGTTAGCTCCTATTGGCCACTGTGAGAGATATAGTCCCCCCTCCTCTCTAATTTTATGTTGGGCAGCAGGAAAAATCAGACACTAGACATCTGATTATGCAACCATAATGCAGACTCTCCAACCACGCACAAAGATAAATGGCTCTACTGATAGGCAGTATTCATAAGGAATAACAATGGCTGAAGGTGTCATAAATCTACAAGGGCCTTTCAATAGTCTTTGGGCAGCTGTGTTTTTTTTTAACAAAGCAAGAAAATAAGTGTGAGAAAATAACACAGCAAGAAAAGGATGAGTGATTAAACAAGTGATGAAATACAGAGAAAGCTGATGACTGAAGAAATGATAGAGCCAGCAATGAAACAGATGATGAGGATGACAGGATGCCATCTTGTTCAACCTCTTAAACTCCCCCTTCTGGATAGTTGATGGGGAGCGGGGAGAGAGATCAAGGATCAAATGGAGTGGGCTCTTGAATAATGGCATTTCCAGCTAGTTAAGCATTTACTCTGCCTGAGGGAGACTGATGCTTTGAGAACATATGCTACCTTAATCCATGGCCTTCAGGCCTTTTCGGTCAGGACAAACAGTAAATCCATATCAAATTATCTTCCATCTCAAAGGTGGTTTGACTGATTTGATGTACTAAGAGGAAATGAATTAAAATGTTTGTGAATTGAGTCGTGAACAGAGCTTGCTTATGACTGTCTCTATCGCTCTGCATACAAAATCATAATAAAGCTCCTTCTTTTTTTCCCCCCTTTAAATTTTCCAAACTTACAATGTAGTCTGTTCCTCCGTTGGTGGGAATTCTTGCTTCACCCATCTTGCACCTCCATTGGTGGGAGCTTTTCTTTCTCCTGCCGCAGCATTTAACCTCTAGAATTTATGTTGGTAGTCTGAGTGGATTATCATGACCATTGCCTTGATGGGTGCTGAAGAACAGACACACTAGGGGCATGGAAATAGTTCACAACAGCCCTTCAACTTTTCCTTATCTGCCATTTCAACTCATCTCAATCAGCCAGTGGGTTTCTAATGTGCCCAGCACAATGAGACCTGAGGATTTCAACAAGGTTGACTCAACCTTCCATCCTTCCTAGGTGGGTAAAACGAGGAGCCAAATTGTTGGGGGCAATATTCTGACTCTGGAAACCACTTAGAGAGGGCTGTAAAGCACTGTAAAGCAGTATATAAGCCTACGTACTATTGCTATTGCTGTCTACTCAAAATCAAAAGATCTGGCTGATTTTACAATAAATCAATTCTTTTCTAGTTTGGACTAGACCAGATACGGGCTGAAAAAGTGTAAATGGACACAAGATGACAGCAAAAAAATTGGGTTTTAAGATTCCTTGTGGCCATAACTGGTACTAATTCTTAAGAGTTGCTAGTTGTGTTGTTATTTGATAGATTTATGTCTTGCCTCAGCAACAACCCTATGAAATAGATTGGGCTGAGTGAATGACACTGGTCAAAGTCACTCAGTGAGTTTCCACTGACAGAATAGAATAGAATAGAATAGAATAGAATAGAATAGAATAGAATAGAATAGAATAGAATAGAATAGAATAGAATAGAATAGAATAGAATAGAATAGAATACTTTATTGGCCAAGTGTGGTTGGACACACAAGGAATTTGTCTTAGTACAAATACTCTCAGTGTACATAAAAAAAAGATACATTCGTCAAGAATCATAAGGTACAACACTTAATGATAGCCATATGGTACAAGTAAGCAATCAAATCATACTAGGAAACAATATAAATCATAAGGATACAAGCGACAAAGTTACAGTCATACAGTCACAAGTGGGAAGGGATGGGTGATAAGGAGTGATGAGAAGATTAATAGTAATAGTAGTGCAGACTTTGTAAATAGTTGGACAGTGCTGAGGGAATTATTTGTTTAGCAGAATTATGGCATTTGGGGAAAAACTGTCCTTGTGTCTAGTTGTTCTGATGTGCATGCTATAGCATCGTTTTGAGGGTAGGAGTTGAAACAATTTATGTCTGGGATGTGAGGGGTCTGTAAATACTTTCTACAAACTGCAGCTCCTGATCAGAAGGAAAAAGGGAAATCAAAAGAAACAATGAAGTATTTCACAAAAGTGACAAGCATTTATCCAGGAATCCAGCAGCCACCCACAGAGTAGGAGTCCTCAAGTTCTTTCACTTTGACTTTGGTTGGGAAGTACAAGTGGAGAGGAAAAAAGTAAGATAATAGAATTCTTTATTGGCCAAGTGTGATTGGACACACAAGGAATTTGTCTTGGTGCAAATGCTCTCAGTGTACATAAAAGAAAAGATACATTCGTCAAGAGTCAAGAATCATAAGGTAATAGTCATAGGGTACAATAAGTACAATAATCCAGTTCTAACCTTAACCTTTAACCATCACACCACACCTGACCCTTAATAGGATGTTCCAGCAAAGATGCCCCCCTACATGTTTGCGAGATACCAAATTGGGGGAAGCCAATGTAAAGATTTTGGATTCTCAGCACCATCTGGAGATACAGTGGATTCTAACTTGCCATCTACAATGTAAAAGGGATCTGGGGTACTTCCCTTGAGAGAAAAGGCTATTTTAGAGCTAAAGAAGTGTCAGAAAAAGTTGTGTGTATGCATTAAAAATAATGAGCAAGTGCACTGAAGAACTGAAGGCTTCTCCTTACTGCCATCACTTGGCAGCTCATTAAGCATTTCCTCATTGGGGTGAGCGAATGCGGATGTAGGGCACTGTTTGAGGTTTTACATGAAAAGAAATAAGCACACACAGATGAGTACTTATATAGATAAAGTTTCCTCTTATAAACAGTTCAGCTTCCTCTGTTCTCTGCTGACGCAGATATGGTCGGGGGAGGGCAGAAGTTGGCAAGGATATTTATTAGCCCCATGCTAAGGAGCCAAGATGGATGGGACTTCTTTAGGAAGGGGGTCCAGCTCCATGAGGAGACCTTCCTGAAACCACCCACAGTTGTCCTGGATGGTAAGTGATGGCATCAGGTGAGTGAGACCGAGGTGTGGCTTTGCGGTATCTTAAGAGGCACATGCTATGCGATTTGGGGAAGAAGTTTCTTGGTTTTGATTGTAAACTTAAAACTGAGGTAAAAAGAGAGCAGGGAGTAAGGAAGATAGGGGTGGGGGTAGAACTGGTTGTGTGTAGAACAAGAGGATGGTGCCAACAAGAGGAGAATTCAGGACGGGGCTCGGAAAGGCACAAAAGAAAGAAGTTGAACTCTGATGCAAGGCAACCTTCCGCACACTTGAAATCCAAGATTTCAGTTCCCAGAACTCCAACTGTTATGGCTGAGGCGATCAGGTTGTAATCTCATCCTAGAGGATGTTTCTTAGGGGGGCATTAGCTTGGCAGGGCTATCATCAGGCTTCCCGTTCCTTTTCAGCCCTAGCAGGCCATGCCTT
This sequence comes from Notechis scutatus, assembly GCF_049901735.1. NCBI lineage: Eukaryota > Metazoa > Chordata > Lepidosauria > Squamata > Elapidae > Notechis > Notechis scutatus. The sequence continues at coordinate 146,147,585 of NC_142010.1, forward strand.
GGTTTTTAGGTCATCCTTAGTGCCTTCACATAACTAAAAAACAAACAAAATTAGAAGTCTAAATTTTATTGTTAAGTTTCCCTTCCCCGGGTCCCAGAGAAATACCAAGGGGAGATCCAACTGGATTGGTTTTGTTTGGAGAAGGGCAAGAGGATTAGAAATATGGGATTGTTTCTGTAATATTTGCTTTGTCTATAAATCCGGTTGCAGTGTGTAAGTAGGAACAATAGGGTGTTCTTGTTAGACAGCAAAGGGCAGAATTCCCTAGATTAAGCTTGGCTCTTGCTGACCACTAGCTATTTTAGATTCTCAAATTCCCATATTTTTTAAAAATAATTTTCTACCACATAGCTAAGCAACTTGATGACTGGTAGCTGCTTTGATTATGATTCCCATAATTCAACCATTGTTCCTGCTGGTTGTGTCTTTCTTCCTTCCTTCCTTCCTTCCTTCCTTCCTTCCTTCCTTCCTTCCTTCCTTCCTTCCTTCCCTTCCCTTCCCTCCCCTCCCTCCCTCCCTCCCTCCCTCCCTCCCTCTTTCCTCCTCCCTCCTCCTTTCTTTCTTTCTTTCTTTCTTTCTTTCTTTCTTTCTTTCTTTCTTTCTTTCTTTCTTTCTTTCTTTCCATTCTTTCTCTCTCTCTCTCTCTCTCTCTCTCTCTTTCTCTCTCTTTCTTTCTTTCTTTCTTTCTTTCTTTCTTTCTTTCTTTCTTTCTTTCTTTCTTTCTTTCTTTCTTTCTTTCTCCGCCCATCTCATTTTGAAGCAATTCTGGGACTTTACAGTTTTGGGCAGCTGGAGTCAAGATCATCTGAAAAGCATCAGGTTGCTTTAGCCCCATCCTGTATTAGCATCCCAACAAAAGTTTCAGTATTTTATTGTGTGCTATAGCCAGCTAGCACGCAGATCATTTACTACCCCAGATTCAAGTATTCCCTTTTTCCCAGCCATTCATGCCCAGCATTCTTAACTTTCTTAATCCTGTGGGTGAATTGTTCAGTTAGAAATAGCCACTGGCTAGTTTCACTCAACCCATTAATCCCTCCACTGTAGGTTGAGAAAATATTGCTGTGTTCAAGTAATAGGCAACACCCTAATATGGCTTAATGTGAAGACGTGATGCACAGAATGCACTCCAGCACCGACAACGGCCTGGTCCCATTCTAGCCTAATGTAGCATGTTGTGCAAACTTAGCTACTGTGATTGATATTGGAAATGTTGACACCTGTTGGTCCTTGCTCTCTTCTGGGGTCATTGTATAATAGACACAGACAGACAACTTGATGCCTCCAAAGTTTTTGAACTTTGAACCCCACTGGCCCCAGTCAACATGGCATTGGATTTGGAAGTATCTCCAGTTAAGAAACATTTGGAAGACCCTAGCCTTCCCAACTCTGAAATAAGCAGATTGCTTAATCTTGAGGCAGAGCCCTTGTCATCTGTTTATAAGCTCCTAACCCTCTTTTCCTGTAGCTGTGAGGTAGGTATATGAAACCAAAAGTGAACTGGGACTGACCCTAATATGGAAAAAAAAGAACTTCCTCCTCTCTGTCTGTAGATGGCAACTGCTGATGCATAAAGAGTTAGGTTGAGTCTAACAGAATGTATTTTTCAAGAAAAGGATTGGACCAGAGTCTCTGTGATAGTATCCTAAGAATGATGGACACATTAATTTATATTGTATAATTTTATTTCCATGTTCTGTTTCTTCTGCCATGTATTATGGTGTCTTATTCAGACCCAAGACTTTAATTGAGGCTGATCCATCATACGATGTTCTTTAGGCCACCTTTGTCTTTCCAGATATGTTTGAATCTTAATTCTCAGCAGCTGTGCCCAGCTTGGCTCATGATGAAAGATGATAGCAGTATCTCGAGATATCCTGTCTTGATCCAGAGAGTGCTGGAGCTTAAGACCACTATCTCTGCTAATCAGCTACTTATCACCCCAATAAGAGGGTTCTAATTTTGCTTCAATCATATTTTGTTGATTTAATAGTAATGCAAACAGGAAATTCTTTGTACTTGCTTGCTAAAGGTGCAAGGATTAAAAAAACAACTTTTTATTTTTATTGATCTTACTATGATCCAGAATTCAAATCAACGTTTGCTACCATTGTAAACAGCAGATGGAGAGGTCGGGCACTTCTGACTTGGTGAGGGCAAAGAATTAAATCTACCACATACCATCCCACAAACGTTATTTTTTTGTTTTAAAAAAAACCCATAAGTACATGTATTCCATGTATAGTCCATGTATAGTCCATGGGACAAAAATGGTGTCTAATTTGGCCCCTCCCTCCAAGATGGCTGCTGATCGGTAAGGTTTTCTTTGTTCTCCTACCAACGATCTGCTGATTTCACTGCTAAAGCTGGTTTTTTGGCATTGGCATTGGTGCTCCCTGGTTTTGAATGGAAGCATTTAGGAGTGACCCAAGACAACTTCTGGATGATTGTGGTTCCAGTGGGGAAGGGGGTGTCGAAGATTCCAATTCCCTCTGGAACAGTGGTGGGATTCAATTTTTTTTTTACTGCTGGTTCTGTGGGCGGTGGCTTGGTGGGCGTGGCAGGGGAAGGATACTGTAAAATCTTCAGTCAGAGGTGGTATTTGCCGGTTCTCCGAACTACTCAAAATTTCCACCACCGGTTCTCCAGAACTGGTCAGAACCTGCTGAATATCACCTCTGCTCTGGAAGCGATTGAAGTCACTGGGCATATCCATCTTCCTGTCAAGCATTTCGTTTTCGAAGCATGCCAAAATTTTAACTTTCACTTTTTGATTTTATTGTTTATTTTGCTCTTCGCTTTAAAAGTTGAACAGTGGTTGAATGCTGATTTATTTCAACCCCTTGCTGGATTCTAATTGCTTTCTCTCTCTCTTTTTCTCTTCGATATATGTTGCTTTGGATAACCTTTGTCCCTTCCATATGGAAAACACGGCAATGATTGGGCTGGTGGTGAAATGACATTAGATTTCCACCACTGGATTCGGTATTTTTTTGAATTTGCAAAATACCTGGAGATTATTTCTATTGAATTTTTCTCCATAATTTTGGATTGAAATATAGAGGAAAACATATTTTTGTTGTTCTTCTTTGTTCCCTGATTAAGTTTCACAGATTAAAATGGCTAAACAGTATCTGAAAAATGCTGTCCACTTTGGATGTAAAGATAGCAGGGCATCTCACCCAACTCTTGCTGCAGGGTTTATCAAGAATCTGCAACTTTCCGCTGAAACTGCACACAGGAAACAAACTTCTCAATGTCTTGACTGCTGCTTGTGATAAGGACATTGCTTGTCATTCTTCAGTAGGATGAACGCAGTTCATATTCAAGGCCAAGTCTCTAAAGCCAAGTTATAAATCTATTTCACAGCATTTTTATCCGAACAGACTCATTTGGATCGGAATTGTGTTTTGGATTCTAACTGGAGGTGGTATTCAACAGGTTCTGACCAATTCTGGGGAACCGGTAGCGGAAATTTTGAGTAGTTCTGAGAACTGGCAAATACCACCTCTGACTGGAGATTTTACAGTATCCTTCCCCTGCCATGTCCACCAAGCCACACCCACAGAACCGGTAGTAAAAAAAAATTGAATCCAACCAGTGATTCTAACTCCTGTTACTCCCAGCCACTCTGAGAAGGAACACTGGGATATGTAGCCAAGAAATTTGGATGTCTACAAGTTGAGACAGGTGAGTTTAAATCAGAAAAAGCCGCACTGAAGTTTGTAGTAGACAGACTCTGCTGTCATTTTGGAAAGCATCTGTTATACGGATATACAGATGATATGATAGAAAGGAAGGACAGCTGCAACATGGATGAGCAGCTGCTAATAGATTCTCCACATCACTTTTCATTGGGAATCACCTACTGTTAGTAATAATAGCCACATCATTATTTACTAATTACACTTACAAATAGTGAAGCTGACTCTGGAAAGGATCAAAGTTAATCCTGAAGGATCAATGGTGGATCAACAAAACCTTTTTTCATACAGTCTGTCACACACTATACTAAGCAATGAAAACTCATTATTTTTATTTAGCTTATGTTGGATGAAAAAGCACCGTAAACTTTAACATTCTTTTGGGGAGTGATATTTGTTATGTTTCCTTCCTTTTTTTCCCTTTCTACAGGGCAGTAAATCATAGTAAAGTTTCACTTAAGATGCTCAGAGAAATATTGGAGGTGCTATGATTTCTTTCCTTCTCTTAGATGCTAGCCATATTTGTTATTTCACTGTTTCAAAGGCGATAAACCAGGTTTGCTGGCTTGGGCCTGCTCCTCCTCAGTTTTTGAGTGGGCCTTTGAAACCTCAACTTGAGCACATAGTTGATTACCAAAACTATTTTTCATGAAGGCAGCCCCCTTTCAGCTCCTAATAATTCCAAATATAAATGGTTCCACTTCTCTCATTCTTTGGTACTCCAAAAGACGTGGCCAATTATTGCTTGCTGATTAAGTCGTTATTTTGAACTGTTTATGTTACCCAGTTCCTGATCTAAGAAGCAATGATAAGCAATCATGTTGTTTTTTTCACAAAATACTGCCTTGAGCTTCGCAGGGAGTTTGTTTGTTTGTTTGTTTGTTTGTCAAACATTTACAAGATAACAAGTTTAGGTATGAACATAAACATGAACAAAGGAATTAAATACAGATAAATGGGGACAGTAAGACAGGACGGTAGGCATGCTGGTGTGCTTATGCACGCCCCCTTTAAGGACCTCTTAAGAATGGGGTGAGGTCCATGGTAGACAGTTTGAGGTTGAAGTTATGAGGGGTTGAGGCTGTAACAACAGATATCTCCATTTCAATCTGGCGTGTCCCAGAATCATCAGGAATTGGGAATAATAACGGTTAAAAAATCGATGTCAGTGGTTGAACAGTCTGACCTCATTATTAGAAAAATATCAAATAGATTAGTAGCTGATTCAAATGAAAGAATGGGAAATTTTGCCAAACAGGATCCATCAGTTCTCTGATGGTTTCTTTTTTTAAATCCGTTCTTAGATTCTCACGAATCATGGAGAATTTCATTTTATGGCTGAGCCAGTTTTCTTGGGAGAGGCAACAGGCAGAGCCTATGCAGATCTGCATGGTGTACTATAGGTGTACAACAGAAGTGGAGTAAGATTGAAGGTTTTCCTTGGAGAATAGTCTCTTGTAAAGTAGGACACCTACATGTATTGTATACTATATTCTGGAAAATTAACCTAGCCACTGGTTTCTTTATATCTCTCTTCTCCCTAACCCTCCCTACAAAATTCCTATATGTCTTAGAAGATGTATTTGCATAGTACAATATTCTCTGTGATCTATGCTGTGGCATAATGCTGCATAATGCTGCATCTAGAATTGCTCTGGGGAGAAGATGCCTATAATTTCACGTAGATACCTGCAGTGCCTGATGATGAATGGCTAGCCTAGCAATGTTCCCAGGCCATTTTTATCTTCTTCTCCTTTTAGAAAAGCCTTCTTTAGAACAGTAACAACACAACGAAGGAATAAAAACGGCATCATCATAAATAGAGTATTTTTCCTGTTTATATGGACATCGTGTCTGGGATGGGTGGGGATAATGAGAAGGGAGGTAACATAATTTGCATTGGTGGTACATGTGTCACTTCAGAAATGAAGTCTTTCGTATTTCATGCCTCCTTGTTTATATTCTACAAAACAATTGAACTGGGAGTGATTGGTGAAGTAATAATGTGATGTATCAGGAGGATGCCACTGGAAAAAGTTGCTAGGGGTTGAATGTGAGGAACTTTCTGAACCATAGGACACAAGGCAGAGGTGGTATTCAGCAGGTTCTGACCAGTTCTGGAGAACCGGTAGCGGAAATTTTGAGTAGTTCGGAGAACTGGCAAATACCACCTTTGACTGGAGATTTTACAGTATCCTTCCCCTGCCACGCCCACCAAGCCACGCCCACAGAACCAGTAATAAAAAAAATGTGAATCCCACTACTGGCACAAGAGCTTTTAGTCTTCACTCCAGTGTTTCTTCATCTCAGCTACTGTTAAGATGTGTGGACTTCAACTCCCAGAGTTCCCTAGCCCACATGGCTGGCTGGCTGACAGAATTCTGAGAGTTGAAATCCACACATCTTTACTCTTTGTGCAGACTACCTAATGTTGTTTTTTTTGAAAATTTTGTTGATTTTAAAGACAAACATAAACAAACAAAACATAAAACATAAAAACATAAAACATCTTTTTGAAAGCGGCTTGATCCCGGGTTACATCTCTTCGGACAGGCACAAATTCAAGTTCATGCTCATTTTTATATACCATTCGCTATCTTATTACCATTCTACATTCCCTATATAGTTTCTCCCCTCTTTTAACTTTCTTAATTTTATTTTATTTATTTCATCTCAATTCAAATCATCATACTTATATTCTTTGTCTGTCCTGTTTCAGCTGTCTATTATCTTTTCTCATTAAACAAAATTTCCCTGTACACTGATTGGAGTATGACGCCTTTGTATCTTTCCCCTAAGATTAAAACACTTAATATAATACATAACTTCCATTTGGATTCTGCTTGGTACATTCTAAAACTACACACTGTATTTTTTTTTAAAAAAAGAAAAAATTATGAATATATAATATAATTAAAACAACAATCCATACCAATTCAATTCTATCATTAATATTAATATTCATTTAAATCTTAAACATTTTACACATTACTTTTCAAATAAATATCATACTTCTATGGGACTACCTAATGTTGTAGCCCCAATCTAAGGGCTTTTTCCTGGGAATTAATCCATCCATGTATATCCCTCCCTCTGGATCCCTGCTCAATTTAGCTTGTAATTTCTAGCTGGATTGGTGTTAGATACAGTTTAGGTAACGTGAAAACAGTTGAGGGAGGTAGGATATTTTTCTGTTTAAGGAAGGTAAATTGTATGTGACTTCTCATTCAAAATCTTACCTTAGAATCCTCAGAGATGGGTAATTATAGGTCACTATAGACAAATGTAGGTCAGCCTTTAACATTCTACCAAGGCACCCAAGGCTATAAAGACCATTATTTACATGAATGAAGTGGATTATTGAGATAGACAGTTTAGAAATAGACAGTTTAGAAATAGGAAAATGACTAATGACCTAAAATTGAAAACAAATAATAGATGAATAAACATAATTTAGTAACAATGTTCCATACGTCTTGGTGTACAGTCATGCTGGCCACATGACCATGGAAGTGTTTTCAGACAATGCTGGCTCCCTTGGCTAGGAAATGGAAATAAGCACCGCCCCCTAGAGTTGGACACGATTAGACAGGGGAAATCTTTACCTTTGCCATTAGATTATTAGTTGTACAACTGCAAAGACCTGGCTGTTTGGAGAGCAGCAATGGCATTTCTTTCTGACAGTGAGAACAGTCAACCAATGGAACAGAAGTTGCCCTCAGAAGCTGTGGGAGCACCATCACTTGAGACTTTCAAGAAGAGATTGGACTCCCATCTTTCAGAAATGGTGTAGGGTCTCCTGCTTGGGCAGGGAGTTGGACTAGATGACCTACAAGGTCCCTTCCAACTCTGATTATCTGTTATCTGGTATGTGTTGAGGACAAATCTCCCATAGCTTGGAAGGGATGCAGGAGAAGTGCTCTGCAGTCAGTGCTCTGAAAATTATGAGCATCTTTCAGCAGGCTTGCCCTGTTGACTTAATGCCTAAAAGGTTGGCCCTACATCACATAATCTTAACATTCATTTCTTTCTGTTTTGAGAGCTTAAGAGAGGGTGGCCTCTGTATGCCATTCTGACAGGTTCAGTACAGGCAGTTTCCTATTCTGTAATGCGGGAATGGATAATATCTGTCCTCACCCTGGTTCTAACACGTCACAAATGCAACCTTCACCTGTCTTCTCTACATATGTTCACTCAGCATTTCACCTGTTCCAGTCCTGTATTCATGCCAGTTTTACTCAAATCTGTTTCAAGAAAATCTGCTGAGAACATGGAATCTATCAGAATGGAGGAGAAGAAGAAAATATGTTGTCTCAGGTCACTTTAATTGTGAGTGGAGAGAAAGTAGAAGGCAACATTCCTCTCTCTCTCTCTCCCCGCACATATCTGTCTGTCTGTCTGTCTGTCTGTCCATTATCTATCTATCTATCTATCTATCTATCTATCTATCTATCTATCTATCTATCTATCTATCATCTATCTGTTGTAATGACGAGGCAGTCGAGTTGTTTGATCATGAACAACTGAATCATGATGATCTTTATTGGAGTCTAGTCTTGCATTTATACACATTTTTAATTATCCTCCATCATTGGTTAACTTTCGTTACTGTTTAGCACAGTAATTAATACAATTAATTATCTCTAGTTAAAGTCTAACATATGTTTACTTTCTCTCTCTAATCCTCCTTTAGATTAGTGACTTTGTTTACCTGAGTTGTATTTGCTTGGAAACATTCTTTATCTGAGGTTTGCCATCCGAGATTGGAACAATTGCAATTACAACTCTACATCTACCTACCTACCTACCTATCTACCTACCTACCTATTATTGTCTCCCTCTTTCTAGCTACCTAGCTATCCCTATCATCTATCCTTCCTATCAATCTGATTCATATGACTGCCCTTCTTAGGTGCTGAGAGGACAGGAGTTTGGTTTTATTGTTCTTATTGTTGTGAGCCACCCACAACTGTACTTTATTATGGGGCGCATCTTGATACTTTATGTGTTTTGTTCTTTGTTTTGGGCTTTTCAAAGAACAGAATCAATAAAAGAAAGTGTGTCATGTATTTTCATGTTTCAATCACCAGAGGGAGCAATCTCAGTCTAGAAATGGTTCTGGAGAGAGAGGCAACTGAAGGATATGGAGAAATCCTGAAACAACAAACCACACACATCCCTAAATATCCAGATTTGACCTCTCTGACTTCTCCCGCCACAATTTCTTACTAGAACAATCATTGCAAATAAATCAGGTCAGGTCAGGATGTCTTTAGAGCAGTTATCATGTGTCTTACTGCTTTCCTAATAAATTATCAGAGCAATTGTATAGATTTTTGTTTATAAGTAAGCCATATTCAGTACAGGAGAACTAATTTAAAATGAACATATCTAAGATTTTGTGAAGGATGGCTTTGTTTGTTCCTGAAAGCTACTTACCTATACTATGTATCTTTAGGTATAAGTAACAAGTGGGAACAACAGAGTAAATTTAAAGCAAAAAATAATAATAATGCAGATAGGAATTTCCTGTCTTGTCTGTTTGTCGAAGTACATGCTGCAAATTACTGTGTGTAATCTTTTCATTTTGAATTTATTCTGTTGCTTCCTCTTGAGACTTGTATGTGAAAATACATGATACTCTCTCTTTTATGAATTTTGTAGCATGAAAAGCCCAAAGGAAGCTTATAAAAATTATGATAGAACACCCTTAAACAACAACGAACCACATTAACCCCAAACCAACCCAAACTCAAAAAGTACAAAAATAAAAATACAGCAAATATAGTTATAACTTTTTTTTTTTTAAAAAAAAGGTACTTCTCAATATTTTAAATAATGAATTAAAATTTGACTTATAGATGGCTGCTTTTTTCATTCTCACATTAAGCACAAGATGAAGTTAAAGTGATTGCCCTGGAATGAAATTGCAAGGGGATTTGGGGAAAACTTCAGCAGTATGAATTTTCATTAATATGAAGACAACTTTTCTAGGTTTTTTTTTTTTTTTTTAGCGGGGAGGGGAATCAGAAAATAATCTTGTCCCAAATTGTGCCATCATCAATTATTGCACTCTGCAACATATAACCCACAATGTATAGCTCTAAACACAAAATCTGTGAAAGAACCCAATACAGAGAAGAATGCTTGCTTCAGTTTAATTAACTATATTGTCATGACTTTACATATGTATAAACAGAATACCCCACCCTACCATGTTAACTTCCTCCAAATTCCAAGGCCTACCACAGAACAAATTTCACAGATTTTCAGAATCCAGACTAAGTTGAATTTAAACTATATACACACTAGCTTGATACCCGTGCTTTGCTACGAAACTATGTGGTCGGGCTTAGTTTTTGGGGAGGAAAGTAAGTAAAAAATTTTAAATCTGCCTTTGCCTACCAGAAACTGAAACAGTATTTGCTGTGTGAACAAGAACGAGACAGCAAGGAGCCTGGGTATGGCTTAGCTCAACTGTTCTGTACTAAAGCTGCTTGGTGCTGTGAAACTAAAACTGAAACAGAAACTCCTCTGCTTGTGTTTTGCATTTGGAACAGATTTCTTTTAGGTGGGGAGGGGGAGTAGAACTCCTTAGCATCACAGCGTGTTAATAATAATATATGAAATACTAATGCTCTGATGGTCATTTCAAAAAATCCTTTCTTAGTGAGCATCTAGACGCCAAGAGGAACATACATGCCAAATTTCAAGTTTGTAGGCTTTACAGTTCTGAAGATTTTGTGATGATGCATGAGTGATATTTTGCTTATGTATATATCTATATCTATATATTGATTCAAAGTTTGAAAAATTGTGAAACTTTTAAGTATTTCCCCAGTGGATAAACCATGGATAAAATATTTGAATTTTCTTAAAATAACATTCGGAAGAAAATATTGCTTTAGAAAATGGGCAGCATTAAACTTCCTTCCTTCCTTCCTTCCTTCCTTCCTTCCTTCCTTCCTTCCTTCCTTCCTTCCTTCCTTCCTTCCTTCCTTCCTTCTTTCCTTCCTTCCTTCCTTCCTTCCTTCCATAAGATAGCTTATATGAGGATGTACCCTAATTCTATCATGACAATAAACCAGAGGTACTTTAGGCTGAGAGAGTGTGATGACCCAAAGTTACTTATGTGCTACATGAAGATGAAGATGACTTCCCAGATGAAGTCCAACACATTCCTACACCCAGATGACACACCAAATGTTTGAGTGACACAGAAAAGCATTTCTGCACATGTTAATACTCATGCACCCCATTGTGTCCTTCCTTGTCCCCTTTAGTAGTAGCAGAAGGCCCATGACATCTCAGGAGACAGGAGGAAAGAATGAAGGCTAAGTCCTGAACTTGGGAAGACTTGAATTCTAAGTTGGAGATTCAAATTAAGGGAAAGAGGGAGGACTACTAGCTCCCATAATTGGTGATGTTGATAGAAAGAATAGCAAGACAGCAGGCAGGCAACAGAGGAGACAGGCTTGGGGAGGAAAGTGCTGGCTGGGTACAGGAGAGGAAGGGGATAAATTGAAGGGGATGGAAAGAAAAAAGTCAAGAAGAACAGGGACGTAATGGGCAGCAAGTAAAGAGTAAGAAAACATGATGCAGACGAGAGAAATAATTGGAAGACAAGGTAAAAAGTAGTAAGTTGATCTGCAGACATACAAGGAGAAGATTGAAGGGTACAGAAACTCTTAAAAAACCAACCAAAGTCAATGTGAAAAATCAGGTCCACATATGACAGGTCCAATTAAACTCATTAATTGCTACCCATGTCCAATTAAACTGATTTATTGCTACACCCAGGCATAGGATCTTCTCAATTAATATATTAGCACCTGCTTAGAGTTAGTTTAGGGTCAATGGAATTCAAGGGAGGTTGGACTTAATTTGCTTGAGACTATGTAGGGATTACTGATCCTTCTTTTTACCTTGACCCACAGGTTCTGCCACTCCTTCTCCTACAACCAACCAATTGAGATATTTTAGCTCTATTTAAATTCCTGCACAGAGTCTCAAAGCTGGGCTGATCAGGAAATAGCAATAGCAGTAAGCACTCAGACTTATATATCACTTCATAGTGCTTCACAGCCCTCTCTAAGTGATTTACAGAGTCAGCATATTGCCCTCAACAATCTGGGCCCTCCTTTTACTAAGCTCGGAAATAATGGAACCCTGAGTCAACCTTGAGCTGATCAGGATCGAACTGCCAAACTGCTGGCAGCTGAATTACCCTGCAATACTGCATTCTAACCACTGGCGCCACTAGGGCTCACTGTAGATATCTAAATCAACCTGGCTGAAATTGGATTTGAGTCATTCTGATGTTTCCATTTCCACCAAGATTTTTTTTTTAAATCAGAACCAGCTGAAGACAGCATCCATAGTTGACCCCTTTGCCATATTTTGTCCTAGATGAGTACTTCTGCACTGGCTGTATCTATCATTTTATTTTATATAATGGTGTATTTTCTGATTCTAAGGATTGGTTAAGCTTTAATCTGTAGCCAGGTTTTACTTATTTATTAGATTTATATGATCAACGTTCTTACCACACATGACTCTATTTTTATTTATTTGATTTATTTGATTTGTCAATCGCTTACAAAATAGTAGGTATAAGTATAAACATGAGTAAGAATACAGAAAATAGGTATGATTAAATGGGGACAATAGGACAGGGACGGGAGGCACGATGGTGCACTTTTCAGTGTGTTCTTTTCAGGCTGGTCATTTGTTATTTCCAGGCTGGCCCTGTGGGCCAGATTTAAGCACCCCCGCACACCAGATCCATCCCTCATGCCTTCAGTTTGACACCCCTGATCTATAAGTTTGAGCCTTGTGGTTGCACACTGTGACCAAGTGCCACTTGGTCACAGTTTTAAATAAACTTTTTTGCCATCTATGCCTTGTTCAGAATTACTTCTTAAGAATGTGCTGGTGCAGCAGAAGTTTCTTCCCAGCAGAGGAGCAACAGAGCAAATCATTGAGAGAGCTGATGAGAGGCAGGACAGGCTTCTCGCTACTTCCTCCTCCCCTTCTTTCATTTGTGTCCTTGATCCCTGACTCAGCAGCACCACCGAAGGCGAAGAAAGCCGCCATTTTTTTTTATTTTTTTCTTTTGCCCGGGTAAAGAGTGCCCACGGGTTCGGCACCGGTCCGAAGGCCCGGTGGTTGGGGACCCTGTTTTAGAGTACATCGAAAGCCATGCCATTTTGTAGGATGACTTGCATACCCTCTCTTCCTAAAAAGGTGACTTTTATATGCATTCTTCTCTCTAATACTTATTTTAATTTTTCCCAGATATTGTCCTGGATATGAAGTCAATAACTATTTTCAGTTTTTTCACAAAAGCATCCATGGTTTGTCCACTGGAGGGAGCCATTGTATAACTAAAAAAGAAAGAAGCATGCAATGTAATTGGGGTAAAAAAGTATTTGAAAGAGGCATAGTAGCTGATTTTGCAAGGCTTGCTCTGCTGCTTCAAGAGCTATCCCTGACTAGCTTTATATTTTATTGATTTATTTATTTGACTTGTCAATCACTTACAAGATAATAGGTATAAGTATAAAACATGAGTAAGAATACAGGAAATAGGTATGAATAAATGGGGACAATAGGACAGGGATAGGAGGCATGATGGTGCACTTATGCACTCCCCTTACAGACCTCTTAGGAATGGGGTGAGGTCAATAGTGGTTAGTTTGAGGTTAAAGGAGTGGGGGTTAGAGGATGTAACAACAGAGTCAGGTAGTGCATTCTAGACATTGACCACTCTGTTGCTGAAGTCGTACTTTCTGCAATCGAGTTTGGAGCAGTTTAACATTGAGTTTGTATCTGTTGCGTGCTCTTGTATTGTTGTGGTTGAAGCTGACGTAGCCATTGACTGGTAGGACATTGTAGCAGATAATTTTCTGTACTACGCTTAAGTCCAACCAGTTCAAGGTTTTCCAAGCCCAGAATCTCAAGCCTGGTGATATATATAGGGTATTCTGTTGCAAGAGAGGAGTGTAGTACTCTTCTCGTGAAATACTTCTGGACATTCATAGCCTCTTTGCTTCTCTTGGGATCCAGGCAAAAGCGCCCTATCTCTACATATAACTTTGCATGGTGGAGCTGAACTCAAGGGAAGTTTTACTGTTTTATTCAGAAACACTGGTAAGAAGGCAGCCTGGCTGTGAGGAGCAGCCAAGAACTTTCCTAGCAAACGTTTGCCCAGACTGAAAAACAGGAGGTGTTTGGATTCTTCTGGGTTTTGGGCATTAGCCGAGAACAGTCTGCCCAATTATTGTTGCTGCAAATATATGCAATTGCAAGCATAGAAAGGAATATGCATTGGTTATTTTTGCAGTCATGCAGGTGGAATGCATATGATATAGTGAGATAGATTGATCCAAAAGTGTTTCCCAATAGTTACTAGCTTGTTGTTACTGTTTTCTTTACCCTATTTCCACCCCAGGAAGAATGGCCCAACCTGGTGTGTTTTAGACTAGAAAATAGTGGCTTCTGGGATTTTGTGTTAGGATTGCCATAAAACTGTGGCAGAAGAAGCGAAATAATTAATGGACAGTATCAGAGCCCCAATGCTTGATGACTAAGCAAAGCTTTGCTTGATGACGAAACAAAAAGTTGGTCACAGATTTTCACACTCAGTGTTATTCTCTCTCTCTCTCTCTCTGTCTCGCTATCTATCTATCAACTATCTATCTATCATCTACCATCTACCCATTATCTTCTTTCTTTCTTTCTTTCTTTCTTTCTTTCTTTCTTTCTTTCTTTCTTTCTTTCTTTCTTTCTTTCTTTCTTTCTTTCTTTCTTTCTTTCTTTTTTTCTCCGTCCGTCCCTCCCTCTCTCCCTCCTTCCCTGTTTCTCTCTCCTTCCTTCACTCTCTGTTTCTCTCTCCCTCCTTCTCCCCTTCTCTCTCTCTCTCTCCCTCCCCTCTCATATTTATATAGCCACTCAACTCACATCCAATGACTCCAGGTGGAATACGACATTAAACATTGCAAAAATATAACCAGACAATCCATTTGATAATCTCCAAATGGGGTCCCCAAGCTCACTGAAAAAAACCCACGTCTTTAAGGCCTTGAGGGAGAGCAACAAGGTGGGAGAGCAATCTTATCTCTGAGGGAATGATGTTCCAAAGGGAGGGGGCCACTGCAGAGAAGGCCTTTTTCTCTATGTCCCACCAGATGTACTTCTTTGATAGTTGGGACCTGCAACATGCCCTTCTTTCCTCCTCTGGAGGGCTGGGCATTGGGGGGGAGGGTAGGCAGTCCTTCAAATAACCTGTCCACAAACCATGTAGGCCCTTAAAGATAATAACCAGCAACATGAATGTTCAGAACTTGCCTTGCAGCATAATGTCATCTTTTCCATTCAGAGGCATGAAAGTCTTGACTTAGCCAAGCTGAGATGTATTATTATTATTATTTTTTATAAAGTTAATTATTCAATGTTTTAACAACTAAAAACAAATTTCCACACATTGCAACATTACTAAAGCAGTGTTTACATTTGTAAGTATCTTCTATTAACGTGTTATACATCTCTGTATTTGCTTCTTCGTCATTCTAGGAATTTTATACAAATATACATTTTATTGACATTTATTTACATGTAGACCTTATTGTTTTATACAGGGGTGGGATTCAAACATTTTAAGAACCGGTTCTGTGGGTGTGGCTTAGGTGGTGGGCGTGGCTTGGTGGTCATGTTATTGGCTGGGTGTGGCCAACTTAATATCACTCACATCAAGGCACGCATCTCCTCGCCTGGCCTCTCATGACTGTGGGGGTGCTGAAACAGTCATAAGTGTGAAAAATGGTCATAAGTCACTTTTTTCAGTGCCATTTGTAACTGTGAATGGTCGCTCCACACAAGCAAAGTACCAGCAAAGGAGGAAAAAAAACTCCAGAAAAGTTCCTGAGACAGGAAGTCTAGTCCTGCCAAGAATGTAATAAGAGTTAATGGAGAGGCAGTTTCTGTAAGCAACACCAGAATGTTTCCTTCCTGCCTTCCTTACAGGATTAGGCCAGTAATTTCTTCTAACAACCGGTTCTCCAAACTGCTTAGAATGTTAACAACTGGTTCTAGTGAATAGGTGCAAACCTGTAGAATCCCACCTCTGGCTTTATAGTATTACATAGATTGTCATTTGACGCCTTCATGTCATTTTCTTATCCATTCATACCAAACATCCCATATTTTATAATATTCTCTTTCTTTCTTATCCTTCAATAGCTTCATTAATCTATCAATCTCTGCGCATTCATATACCTTATTAATTACTGTGGCTTCTGGGGAAGTCATAGCCTGCTTCCAACTTTGGGTGAAAATGATTCTGGCAGCCGTTATGATATGGAGCATCAGATATTGGTGTTTTCTGTTCGTGTTAGGTTCTAATATGCCTAATAAGAAAATTTCTGGTTTCAATTTTATTCTCTGTTTCGTAATTTCCTCTAACCATGATCTGATTTTTTGCCAGTATCTCCGTGCGTGGGGGCAATTCCACCACATATGGAAGTATGTTCCCTGGTTATGGTTACATGAAATTCATTTTTATGTGGGTCACACAGTCAACCAGGTGTTCAGAATGGATTTGGCATAGTTCCTAACAGGCCATGTACCAGGGATTGGAGACCCTTGTATTAAATTTTTCAAAAGCTTCACTTTTTAAATCTCAGCCTCATTTTGCTCTTGGATGCTCAGATAATGGGCATTGTACTTTAAATGCCAGTAAGGTTATTTTTCCAAAATGGAAGGGGAATCTGACTAGGACAAAATTAGGACATTAATTGATATGAACATTAGGTTAATCAATGTCATGGAACAAGATCCATATAATCTCTGCTCTTTATAGAAGCTGCTTGGTGCCATTTGGCTTCCTTAATGACAAAAACTTCTTTCTCTTCCTCTTTCCAGCAATGTTACTCCTGGAGAACACCAGAGTAGAATCCAGGTAAGAAAGAGAAATCAAGCAAATGTTTATGCAAATCCACTGAAAAGAAACTCCTGTTAAATTAGATGGCATTTTTCTGCAAATAGAGATAGTTATGTATCATGCATCCAATATCCTTAACCTACACTGGATTTCACTTCCATAATTTTGAATGATAGAACCCGTATTTGCTAACAAAATGGAAACATAATTTTAGTGCTGCTACTCATAATTTAGTAAATGTGCCAACTCTTTGACAGTTTCTGAGGAATGCTGCTCTAGGCTCTAAGGGTATGAATGAATCCCACTGAAGTGAATTTTTTTAAAAATTATGGTTAGGTATATGGAATCACAGTATAATAATTTATCTTAGTTTTGGGAATTGTGCTAAAATTACTAAGTTAACTGAGTTAATTGATGTCATTGTTGGTCATTTGGAACTTCATGCATTTGATTATACCCCCAAACTGGGATATTGATCACCCTCAGAAAGGAAACTATTATTCTCAAAGTTGCCTTTAGTCAGAACAGGAATCCAGACAACTAGAAAGTGGCCAAGAATGATAATTTTCAGTGTCTCTCTCTGCTGCCATCGAATGGTTATCTGCATTATTACTGGCCAGATTTGATAGCACTGTACTTATTTTGTTTTTAAAGGTATTCAGTAGTACTGTACTTATTTCATTTTTAAAGGTATTCAGTGCATTTGATGAAAATGAGGACAATTGCTTTGACTACACCACTACTCTTTTTTAACTCATCCCTTCCCCCAATAATGCTTCTTTTTAAATGTGGCTATTGGTTAACTACAAGCCTGTTCATCTTCCTTCTTCAGCAAATGTTTCCTACAGGGCAGATGATCCAGGGCTTCTCTTCACTGTCTTTCTTTTATGCCAGGATTCCCAAAGGTTCTGCCTGGCCTTTCAAGCCGGGGATCTCTGTCTAGATTACAAAATGGCTTCCGATGACATGGCAGACAGCACTAACAAGACCAGTTCCAGGTGAGCCTGAAGCTTGTTTGTAGATGGCTTGGCCTTGGCCTGAATAAAAGGATAAACATCTTTTACCATATGTAAGTGGAGACTATTGGCCAAGGATGCAATCAAGATCTTATAGATCCTTTTGTGATAAAATGTAGCAAAGAGGTATCCCAAAGGTGCTTTTTCAAGAGACAACTGGACCTTCTGGTGGGTTGTTTTTTCCTGTGAAGGTATTTCATTTCTCATCCAAGAAGCTTCTTCAGCTCTGACTGGGTGGTGGAAAATGGAAGGATTTATATTCCTTGCAGACAGCTGGTTATTTGCATTCTTTTAGAGAGTCATTGAGGCCACCTGGAGGTTTATCTGTGTCATCAGGGTCACTTGAATAGTGCAAATGGGTGTGTAGCCTTCTTGGAATTGTTGAAAGGACTGTGTTGTAGACTGGAAATAGATGATGTCGTATCCCTCCTTTTTTGTCCATTTGCATTATTCAGATGACCCTGATGACACAAATCTGATGACATAAATCTCCAGGTGGCCTCAATGACTCTCTAAAATAATGCAAATGACCAGTGCCTGCAGGGAGTATAAATCCTTCCATTTCTCACCATTCAGTAAGAGCTGAAGAAGTTTCTTAGATGAGAAGCAAAATGTCTTCAAAGAAAAGCCAAAAAAAGTCCAGTTGCCTCTTGAAAAAACACCTTTGGGACAACCATGACCTGGATAACTGAGAATCTCCATAGACATTTAGTGGGGAGGTGGATCCCCAGAGGGGAGGATCCTGCATTCCAGGAGACTAAGAGACACTCAGTCCAGATATTTGGTGTGAGAGAAAGAGGGTGAAGACAGCCCCTCCCTAATAGTATCAAAGTAAATGGTAGATGCAGATAGCAGTGCTTAGTGTGGCAAGTTTGATGACAGGCCCCCAAACCACTGCTTCATTCTTTCAAGCAAAGTGTTTATTGTGTCCACACTTATCAACTGAATCTTGTCAGACAAAGCATTCTACTATGTGAATTTTTAGGGAGGGGCTGTCTTCACCCTCTTTCTCTTACACCAAATATTGGACTGAGTTGTCTCTTATTCCCCTGGAAAACACCCCCCTCCCACCCTGGGATCTGCTTCCTCACCACATTCCATCTCTTCTTCTTTGACAAGCACATATCGCAACCTATTGTAAGGATACAATTGGGAGAAATAAAGCTTGTGTAAGACTGCCAATGTGGTGCAGTGGTTGAGGTGTTGGCGTGGGACTGGAAAGAATCTGATTCAAGTCCAATCTCATCTATGGATGCTTACTTAGTGACTTTGTGGAAGCAATGCCCTTCCAGATGAAATAATTTCTGGGAGGGGTTCTTGTTGTGGAGATAAACTGAAGGAAAGAGCACTAAAATAATATTAATCATAATCATAATCATAATCATAATCATAATTATTATTATAATAATAATAATAATAATAACAACAACAACAACAACAACAACAATAACAACAATAACAACAATAACAACAATAACAACAATAACAACAACAACAACAACAATAATAATAATAATAATAATAATAATAATAATAATAATAATAATAATAATAATAATAATTAAAAACCCAATGATTAATCATTCCCTGAATTCAGCTTCTTGCCATCATCTCCCCTTTAGCATTTCAGAAGTGTTGGACCTCTGTCAGGTTGATGCTGAGACCATTCTTGGCAATTTGGGATTCACGGAAGAATTAGCACAGGCTGCCACTTGGATTCCTGATCGGTTCTTCTCTGTTCCATCCCAAGCTGAGGGCATAAATTTCCATCTCTTTCTAAGAGCTCAGGTCCAGCGGATCGAGATGGAGGATCCTTGCCTGATGTTAGTAAGTAAGTGTCTCTTTCACGATTGGAGGTTCTCTTTTTTTGGCAGTAACAGGCCATTGCTCAATGGCAAAACATCCACTTTGGATGAAAAGGGTCTTGGGTTTGATCTCTCTCATTCCTGGAAATGATCAACAGGCAGTAGGTGAACAATTCGGGAACAGGGTGAGGAATCTGTGGTTGATCAGATATTGAGGAAGTACTACTCCCAATAACTCCAATCAGCACAGCCATGATGTAAATATCACAAACAGAGCCATTTGTGCTGGCACGCGAGCCGCAGGCAAACTTACCTCACTGTGCATGCACGCACCTCACAGCTGACTTTTTGGCTGGTTTGAGGCCTTTCTTGGCCTCCTAGAGGCTTAGAAAAAGCCTCTGCAAGGCTTTTCAGGCCGAATTATAGGTCTGTTTCATCACTTCCTGTAATACCAGAAGTGACGAAACGGGCCTATAATTCATCCTGAAAAGCCTTGCAAAGGCTTTTTCCAAGCCTCAGGGAGACCGAAGAAGGCCTCAAACCAGCCGAAAAATCAGCTGTGAGGTGCAGTGCAGGTAAGGGGGTGGTGGTGGGAATTGCACGGGCATGCGCAGGGAGCGTGGGGAGGGGGCGCACGCATTGCATTCTGGGTGCTGGCACACACAGTTTTTTGGCACAGGAGCCCAAAAAGATTAGCCACCACTGGCCTATAGCATGTAAAGCTGGTTCAGCAACAGGTGGAAGATTATGTGTTTCCCACCTTTGAGTAAAACAATAAGCATGCCTAGGGTTTAACACTAATTTTAAAATGATTATCCCCAGATGTATCTCTGTGCCTCCCCAGTCTGCACCTATATCTACAAGTAGGCCTTGACTTACGGCTGCAATTGAGCCCAAAATTTCTGTTGTTAAGTGAGGTATTTGTGAGTTTTGCCCCATTTTACAACTTTTCGTGCCACTGTTGTTAAGGGAATCACTGCAGTTGTTAAGTGAGTAACTCTGTTGTTAAATGAATCTGGCTTCCCCCATTGACTTTGCTAGTCAGAAGATCGCAAAAGGGGATCACATGACCTCAGGACACTGCGACGGTCATAAATATGAACCAGTTGCCAAGCGTCTGAATTTGGATCATGTGACCATGGAGATGCTGCAAAGGTCATGACTGTGAAAAATGGTCACAAGTCACATTTTTCAGTGCTGTTGTAACTAAATGAACTGTTGTAAGTCGAGGACTGCCTGTATTTATATGGCATAGCTCTGTTATAATCTACTTTATTCCAATAGAAATGACAACATGGTGGGCTGTTGACAGGAAGAACGACGCAAAATCATTGTTGAGGATGCTGGCAATTATGGAGTTGTAACGGTTGGGGGTGGGGAAAGTGCCTTAGAATTTGTCTAACATCATGCAATAGTATGGTTTGTTTATTTAGTTATGTATTTTTTACTAAATATATACACCTCCCATCATGACATCTAGAGCAAGTCCGGGTGACTTGGCTACAAATTGCAATGATGAGATTGCAAATTATATTTAATAACGTAGAAAGGAGAAGCGATTTGGAAGGGATGTGGAGACCCACAAAATGTTGGGGAGGAACCCCCATCCTTCCTGAGACTCCATGACTCCTTATAACTTTGGACAGTACCTCCCAAAGTTATCCCTAAGCCATCGTCTTTAATATGAAAGGTGGGAAGAGGGAAATCATTACAGGTGCAATTTTAATCATACAAACTCTTATTAATTTTAAGATAACACTAGCCTGGAACTTGGTGGATATAACTTGGTTATAGGATAACAGCTTCCTATGATGTTCCTCAAAAGATATGCAAACAGTTAGTAGGAAAGCATAAAACCTGACAATCGTTAGCTACTTTGAGTTACCTGAAATATCATTTCAACAAGGTGGAGCACCAGGTTTAACCTTATACGGGCTCAGCAGCTAAGCAGGATTAAGCCTGGTTAGAACTTGGATGGGTGATCACCCGGAAATACACGAGCTGAAAATTAGATTGGAAAAGTGAAGAACGTTCTGGAAGAAAAACAACCATAGCTTCCATATTGCTGACAGGAAAGCTGCATGGATACACCATGTGTTTACCAGAAATCAAACTTTATTCTAGAATATTAGGATCACTATTTTGGGTGCAAAGGAGTGCTGAATATAGGAAAGGACATTAAAGGGTGGTTCTAAGTTATGCCAGTTGTGATTTATACAATCTTGAAGTTGCACAAGGAGTGAAAAACAGAGGGGGCTTTTTTTTTGGTCACACATACTATGGTACATACACAAACAGAAGTCCATTCACTCATGCACAAAAACCATTTTTGTTTTTTAAACACATTTATATGGCTGCCCAATTCACACCCAGTGACTAGCTAACCTATGCAAAATCCAGCATTTGCAAGGAATCCAGAAATGGAACAGAGATGGGAATCACATTGTTGCTTTTGTATATTAATTTGCCCAAACCATCCAAGGTGGACATAGTGCTATTAAATTACCATTGTTTAAATAAGAGTGCAAACTATTCAAATATTTGTCATCATACCAGTATGTTTACTCTCAGCTGGCAATGTGCACTGCAAAGTCTGGCCTGCAAATATGAAAAATCAAGGAGCAGTTAGTACTTTTTTTAATCTGAGTGGCTTTTTTTTCTCTGACACATCTCTCTGCTCCTTTTTCAGGTCGGTTCAGAGATGTCCAAACCCTGAGTGAAACAACTGATGATTGCTTCTGCCTCTATTCATATATATCTAAGACACCAGTACAGGAAATCTCACCTGGACACTTGTTCTGGGCCTTTCCAGAAATCCCGGATTCCTGGAATATTCCTTCCCAGCCAGTGTCTTTATCTTCACTCCATGCCCTGCAAAAAACTATGTGCTTGTGTACCTCATCCCAGAAAGAATGGCCCCTGAGAGCTTTCAGTATGCAGTCTCCTGTGAATTGCCTGGAACAGGATATGTGGGAGGTGATACATAAGGCTCACAAAGGTCGATTTCCATTTAACATGGAAGACCTGGAGGATGAAACTCAAGCAGTGCCCATGAAGGATTCAGTTTGTCACCGTAGAATGGGCAGAAAGGTAGCTTCTTCAGGATCTGCCCTCATAGAGACACCTCCAGCTATTACTCCCTGCAGCTACTGTGAAACTCCATATTATTCGTGGAAAAGTGCAGAAATATCCTTGCCAGGATGGCTTTCTTTCCATTTTGATGGGACAAGAAAGAAGACGTTGGACAATGTAGGCCCCCAAGAGGTAGGCCATTTTGGACATCATTCTTCACCAGAAGCTACCTCTCCAGATGAAACCAGTGAAGAATCTGATGAAGAGTAACCCATTGAGAAGAGAAGAGGACTGTATGGATCTCTTGATAGAATTCCTGGCAAGGAATTTAGTGTGTGCACAAAACACAGGTATCCAACTTCTCCAACATGATCTTAATCATGTACACTGTGGCCTAATTCCACGCATTAAAGCTCTAGCACCATATTGGTGCTCTGAAGATTAATAGTAGAGACCTACTTTAAATGGATAACATGAAGATGACTTAACTGA
Source organism: Notechis scutatus (assembly GCF_049901735.1). Classification (NCBI taxonomy): domain Eukaryota; kingdom Metazoa; phylum Chordata; class Lepidosauria; order Squamata; family Elapidae; genus Notechis; species Notechis scutatus. The sequence continues at coordinate 146,170,614 of NC_142010.1, forward strand.
CGGTAAAATTGCTTGAATTCATTAATTATTATTTGTATTATTACATTCAGTAGCTTTTGGAGATCTGAATTCAGCACAAGTCTTTGCTGGAGGATGGACACCTGCAGATAAACAAAATATTACTAATAATGTTGCTGAATATCCTACTCAAAGAAAAAAATGCAAGTATTTATACCAGTGACTTGGATGCAAAACATGGGTCTAGTCCAGCTCTATGTGAATGCTAAGAAGCGTTTACTTTATCATCTCTGAAATAAAAGCTGAAGTAATGAAGAATACATGAATGCAAAAATAAAGCCTCATTTCTATCAGAACTACATCTTGGAGAGAGAGCAAGAGACTAAGAGGCTAGATGAGAAACAGGTGCAAGAATTATGGAGATGCTTCCCTTTATCTATCTAGTTCAAGGGTGTCAATCTCACGGCATCACATTGTCATCACATGACGTATTGTGACTTTTTTCTGCTTCACTAAACCGGACTTGGGTATGGCCAGCACATGATGTATCTGGCCTGTGGGCTGCGAGTTTGACACCCCCTATCTAGTTCAAATAGCTTATAGGCATAAAGAGATATAGCCTCCAACAGAAATATTTTTGAGTAGTGATGAAGGGATTGGGAAAACCTTCAGAAACTTCTGAAATCACACAACTATAGTTCAATGATAAATTATCACAAAATGGGGGGTAATTTCCAACTGTTCTTTCTTAACAGGAAAGAAATATGTATAAGACATTCGAAAGGAAAAAAATATGTTGAAAAAAGTTATGTCTAAAACAGAGACCCCTCCAAAAACAACTCCTTCCTTACGTTTGGTTGAAATGATAGAAATGTCACATTTGGTTGCGTTGACTTTTTTCTAGGGTTGCTTCAGGCCATTTCCCCAAACTGTGTGAATAGGTCACAGTATTTCTATAATGAAAAGAGTTGAATTGTGTTTTGTCCCAGATCAGCACCCTTTTATCAATATGCCTTAACAATGAATGAGTAATGAAATTAGGATTCCTGCCTTTGCTTGACCAGCAACCCTGAGGTGCACCCAAAATGCACCATTTCGCAGAACTGCTATATTTGCAATTTGCATTTGTCTTTACATTACAGCACAATATAAAATAAATTTAAAAATAGCACCAATTTTACGGTGAAATCAGTGCAGTTTTTTGGGGAAAAAAGAAGCCCAGAGACTATTGCTTCAAGTAAAACTATTTGTGGTATACGTGTAATTAGGTCTAATTTCAATGGGTTTAAGGAATTTTGAGATACATGTATGTTTGGGTTCCCCTTATCCCACAACCATAGAAATGTGGCTGCAAACGGTGATGGTGAAAGAAGAGGAAAATATATTTTAGGAGAAGTGGCCTTTTGCATTATGGCAGGGGCCCCCAACCTCTGGTCCATGGATCAGCACTGATTCACAACATTCCTGAAACCAATCCGCACAAACAAACGAAGCCTCATCACACTCCCACTCTGGTCTGCAGGAAAACCTCTCTTCACAGAACTGGTCCCTGGTGTGCAAAAGGTAGGGGCCTCTGCATTCTGGGACCAGAAGAGCACCTTTGTTCATACAGTACAGTTTTGCTTATAAATAAAAATAAAATAAAATCCTACTTAGAAAATCCTATTTAGTCTCATTGACTAATTTATTTATTGAATTACATGGAAATAATAATAGCTTACCAAGAAAAATAGGTCGGCATGGAATGTTACAAGTACCCCAGAAAGTTGAAAAGGAAAAAATGGGTGTTGGAAGCAATACATTAAAACATAGATAGTTCTAACTCTAGAAAAGTATTGCACTATATGTAGGTAACTGCCTGACAATATAAAGAGTAATGTCAACTCTACAAAGCCTATAAACTATATAAAGATCCAGGTGTTAGTGTTTGGGGATTAACCCCTAGTAGAGTATTGCAGCAGTAGTCAAGCCAGGCAGCCAAAACGAGAGTGGAAGGGCCCCAGAGTATACACACACTGAACACAAACACTGTTTGTAGTTTAAATAGTTTTTAATCCATTTAGAGTTTAAAGCATTGTCATTCAGTCCATTAAGTCATTCACAGTATTTCCATCCAGTAAGACTCACTAGTATAGTCCAAGTTAAGAGTCCTTGCAATATCTTTATCAGCCGATAAAGATATCTTCTCCTCCTCCAGTGCCTCTCTCCAGAGGAACAAACGCTGGATATTCAACAAGACGTTCAAACAGTAGAACAGTAGAATTACGCAGTAAATCAGCAAACAGTAGCAAACAAGAACAGTTCAGTCACAGGCACTCACAGTCAGTAATCACAGTTAGTCACAGTAAGACACAGTTAGTCGCAGTAAGCTTTCCAGCTTCTAATGCTTCCTTATATTGTAACTTCTAACCGCACCCTTAATCGGCTAATTGCCTGCAGCATTGTGCTTAAAGTGATAAGCACTTAAACCATGATATCTAAGTTTTATATATTTATTCACCCAAACCATATTTGGTATCAATGTTATACCTAACATACTCCCCTTTTGGGTGAAATAAATATATAATACCTTTACAATCTAACCCCATATTTTTCACAACTCTCCTGGTGCTTACTGGCACCTTGGGCTTTAGTAAAATTATCAGCTAAATTGTCCTCCGACATACAGTACTCTAGCTGAATCATCTTACTTCTTACAGATTGTCTCACGTTTAGGTATCTTAGATCTGTATGTTTGCTCCTTGTTTTTACTCCAATATTTGTGGCCATTTGAATTGCTGCCTGATTATCTTCATGTATAATTATAGGATAATCCACAGTTATACCTATATCAATTAACATTTGTTTATACATTATTAATTCTGTACATAACAGTGATAAACAGGAGAATTCTGCCTCCATAGTAGACAAACTTATATGCTGTTGTCTTATTGACTTCCAGCCTATTAATGTCTTACCCAGCATTATGGCTGTTCCTGAAGTCGACTTTCTAGTGTCTCTTTCTGATGCAAAGCTAGCATCTGCATAAGCACTCAGAATTAAATCACCTTTTGGCTCTAAATACAATGAATAATTCATTGTCTTTTTAAGATATCTTAATATCCTCTTAGCTGCAATCCAGTGTCTTACACATGGTGCAGAATTGAATCTAGCCAACTGATTCACACAGTACGAAATATCTGGTCTAGACCAATTACTAATATAACTCAAACTACCAATTAAAGATTGATAAATCACCTTATCAAACTCCGGGCTTTGTTCATCAGTGTTGCTAAACTCCTGACTCATTGGAGTCTTAGCCGGCTTACAAAGCTCCATCTTGTAATCTTTTAGCAATTTGCTTATCTTATCTTCCTGAGATATCTTAAAACCTTTCCGTGTTTTCTTTATATTCAAACCGAGATACTTCTTTATCTCCCCTAATTGCTTGATCTTTATTCTCTTTCCTAATGATGCTATTATTTTATTTGCTTCATCATTAGTTTCAGTAATCAATGCAATGTCATCTGTGAATAGTAATAATAATGATACTTTCCCATTTGTCTCCCTCTTAAACAGACATGGATCGGCTAAACCAGCTTTAAATCCTATATTGTTTAGTTCCTTTACAATATACTGGTTCCATTCATAGCCTGATTGTTTAAGACCATAGAGGCTTTTCTTTAACAACCAACAATCATTATTATTCTTATTTTCACTTTTAATACCAACAGGTTTTTTCATATAAATAGTATGTTTTAATGGGGCGTGCAAGTAAGCAGTTTCCACATCTAGATGGTTAACTATATAGTTTTTACTAGCTGCCCACACTAAAGCTGCCCTCAAGGTTGCTGCCTTAAGACTAGGTGCAAACACCTCATCGTAGTCATTGGCATTCTGCCTAAAACCTTGGGCTACTAACCTTGCCTTATGGATTAAATTACCATCTTTATCTATTTTTACCTTAAATATCCATTTGCAGCCAATGGATTTCTTTCCTACAGGTAATTTGGCATTCTCATACACTTTCATATCTCTTAATGAATTCAGTTCCTTATTCATTGCTGCATACCAACTTTCTTTTTCCTTAGTAGGATACTTTTTAATTTCTTCAACAGAATTAGGAACTTGATTAATCTGGCACACTGTGTTAGCCTGGTATCTATCAGGCGGTCTAGATACACGTGTAGTTCTTCTGGGAATTACAGGGCTTACAGGAGGACTTTGTTGAACTACTACCTGTTCATCTTCCTCATCCTGTTCAGCTATTGAATCTGTTTCTTCCTTTATGGGCACTGTTTCATCCTGTATTTGTCTCTTTACTTTATTTTTAAAGTTACAGGGATAACTAATGGGATTTCTATAGGATTCAATAATTACATCTTTATTGGCATCCTGTTCTAATTTCTCCCATCCTTCATGTTCTAGAAATTGGGCACTAGCACTACATAACACTTTAGATGTGCCTTTCTCCCAAAATCTATATGCCCTATGGTTTGCCTGATAACCAACGAAGAAAAATCTTTTAGCTCTATGTTGCCCTTTTTTTCTGAGTTGTGCAGGAATATGCACCCATGCTGGTGCACCAAATGTGTGCAGGTAACTTAGGTCAGGTTTCCTGCCATGCCACCTGGTGAATGGTATTTCACCTGTTGTTGTATTAACAACGTTGTTCAATATGTTATTAGCACACATTGTAGCCTCCCCCACAAAGAATCAGGTAACCCAGAATCATTTAACATTGTTCTAACCATTGCCTGTAGTGTTTGGCCTCTTCTTTCAATAAAAGCGTTATGTTCTGGCCTGTATGGAGCAGACTTCTTATGCTCTATTCCAGCTACTTTAAGTCTGTTCTGGAATTTGTTATTAATAAATTCCGTGCCATTATCTGTCACCAGGGTTATCAGTTGCCGTTTAGACTTTCTTTCAGCAAACTTAAGCCAATTGAAAAATGTTGATATGTTTCAGTTTTGCTTTTCATTAAATAGCAAAACCCATATCTAGAATAATGGTCCATAATGCTCAGTATATATCTAGCACCCCCAATACTGGGTTTCTTTGGACCTATTATGTCTGCAAATACTACTTCTAAAGGTTCTTTTGTTTTGAAACCATTTAGCCTATTTGCAGGCAATACTTTGCTCTTATCTTCACAGCAAACATTACAACGCAAATATTTATCACAAGGTTTTAACCTTATTCCTTCAGATAACTCAACTGTACGTTTTAGCATTTTAAAATTTACATGCCCCAAACGCCTATGCAATAAATGGATACATTCATTATGAGGTTTTATATTATTAAATACAGTTTGTGCCTCCCTTTCTTACTATTGTCTAAGACATATAATGTTCCATTTAAAGCTGCAGTTACCCTTTTGTTATCTTTTTCAATTATGCAATTATTATCTTTAAAAGTAATTACATAACCTAATTTATCTAATACCCTTACTGAAAGCAAATTAAACTTTAGTTGCGGTACATACAACATTTTTATATCCTGGTTTATGCACGGACAATGTGCAAAACCTTCACCTTTCGCTTTAAGATTCCAGCCGTTTGCAAGTGATATATGTTGAGAACTTGTAGACATTTTTATAAATTTTGTCTTATCTCTTGTGATGCAGTGGGATGCGCCACTGTCAACCACCCATAGATCATTCTTCACATCAGAGTTGCTAAACATGGCTAGTTCAAATGCTTTCTTTGGCTTTTTTACATTCTGGCTTTTTCTCTTTTTGCAGAATCTTGCCAAATGTCCTCTGCCTCCACAATTAAAACACTTTTTAATTGTGTATGCCGTCGAAGATAAATTCTCTTCTTCCAGGTGCTGTACTTTGCTAATCTGGTTTCTTTCAAGCTTTGAAGATAATTTCTCTTCTTTCTTATCTTCTCTCAGCTCGTCACGCTCACGCCTTCTTCTGGCTTCTTCTAATAGCCTGCCTGTAATCTCGGTTAATGAGAGGCTTTCTTTTGGCAATACTTCCAACGAAGTCACATAGTCATCATAGCTTTGATCTAATGAAGATAATATTATGTAGACTTGTTGCAGTTCATTAAATATAAGCTCTTTTTCTTGCAATTCTTGAAAAATGCTCTTCATACAGTTTAAATGAACTAACATATCTCCATTCCTCTGAAGATGTGTTCGAAAAAGCTTCCGTGTAAGATTTATATGTGCTCCTACACTGTCCCGAACATAAATCTTCCTGAGGTTCTCCCAGCAGTTTGCAGCATTTTCTTCTCCACGAATATGGACAAGCTGCTGATCACAGAGAGTCAGTCCTATGATGCATAAAGCCTGCTCATTCTTCATTTTAAAGTCTTGTAACTTTTCGTTATCATCAGCAGCAGCAGGATCCCAGCTACTCACATCTGGTGGGTTTGCTATAATGTCCCACAAACCTTCTTTACGTAGAAGTAAACTACATTTCATTGACCATGAAACATAGTTTGTTCCATCCAGCCTGGATATCATGGACAGTTGTGACAAATTTACTTGTGCCATTACTCTTCAGATATTTTGACTATTTTAAACTAATTAAAACAGTTTGTTTTTACAGTAATGTGCAACTCACACCAACTCTCTCTGCTATATCCTGGTTAGTTAGACTATGCTGCTGGGCCCATAACCAATGTTAGTGTTTGGGGATTAACCCCTAGTAGAGTATTGCAGCAGTAGTCAAGCCAGGCAGCCAAAACGAGAGTGGAAGGGCCCCAGAGTATACACACACTGAACACAAACACTGTTTGTAGTTTAAATAGTTTTTAATCCATTTAGAGTTTAAAGCATTGTCATTCAGTCCATTAAGTCATTCACAGTATTTCCATCCAGTAAGACTCACTAGTATAGTCCAAGTTAAGAGTCCTTGCAATATCTTTATCAGCCGATAAAGATATCTTCTCCTCCTCCAGTGCCTCTCTCCAGAGGAACAAACGCTGGATATTCAACAAGACGTTCAAACAGTAGAACAGTAGAATTACGCAATAAATCAGCAAACAGTAGCAAACAAGAACAGTTCAGTCACAGGCACTCACAGTCAGTAATCACAGTTAGTCATAGTAAGACACAGTTAGTCGCAGTAAGCTTTCCAGCTTCTAATGCTTCCTTATATTGTAACTTCTAACCGCACCCTTAATCGGCTAATTGCCTGCAGCATTGTGCTTAAAGTGATAAGCACTTAAACCATGATATCTAAGTTTTATATATTTATTCACCCAAACCATATTTGGTATCAATGTTATACCTAACACCAGGTCTTGATGGGTTTTTGCAAGCAATATAATGTAAGACTTTAAAAAATACCTTGGTTAAATCATTAAGTCAAGGAATGGATGAAATTCAGGGATGTGAAGATCTTTCTTCCTTACAAAACAAGTTTTGTCCAAGTGGAGTTTGAGACTATGGGTTTTTGAGGATTGGTGTCAGAACTGCCCCAATATGATCCCTTAGGAAAGAAAAACCATTGACTCCATTTGGTTGAAGCAAAAGGTTCTTTTACTAAAAAGATTTTGGCTGCAATAAAGTCAGGCGACCTCTGGGTTTCCCATGCTCAAAAGATATAGAAAGCTTTCCCCTCATCCCAGCTCTTCCCCAAGACCATTCCATCTTCATCCAATCAGAACTTGTCGAAGCATTTTGAGAATGCAGTGGTGTTTTGGGGTAATCCAAATTTTTTTCTCAGGGTGCCTGGCCTTTGGATGCTGGTACAAACTGGCTCTGAGCTTCTCTGGTATTTATTTATTTATTTATTTATTTATTTGATTTGCCAATTGTTTACAAGATAATAAGTATAAGTGTATACATAGTTGTGAATACATGAAATGGGTACATATAAGAAAAATAAAAGAATAAGAGAAACAATAGGACAGGGACGGTAGGCACGTTGGTGCGCTTATGCACGCCCCTACAGACCTCTTAGGAAAGGGTGAGGTCAATAGTAGACAGTCTAAGGTTAAAGTTTTTGGGGTTTGGGGAAGAAACTGCAGAGTCGGGTAGAGTATTCCAGACATTGACCACTCTATTGCTGAAGTCGTATTTCCTGCAATCAAGTTTGGTGCGGTTAACTTTGAGTTTGTATCTATTGTGTGCTCTTGTGTTGTTATGGTTGAAGCTGAAGTATTCATTGACAGGTAGGACATTGCAATGTATGATTTTATATACCATGTTTAAGTCAGACCGAAGACGGCGTAATTCAAGGTTTTCTAGTTCTAGAATTTCAAGTCTGGTGGCATAAGGTATTCTACAACGAGTAGAGGAGTGGAGAACTCTTCTTGTGAAATATTTCTGGACTTTCTCAATTGTGCTAATATCAGATACGTAATGTGGGTTCCAGACTGATGAACTGTATTCGAGTATTGGTCTAGCAAATGTTTTGTATGCTCTGGTTAGTAGTGTGATATTACCAGAGAAAAAGCTACGTAGGATTAGGTTAACAACTCTTAATGCCTTTTGGCTATGTAGTTGCAGTGGGCTCTAGCACTTAGATCATTAGAGGTGAGTATTCCAAGGTCCTTTACAGAGCTTGGGTCATCAACAAGATCTTGACTATTCAGCTTGTATTTTATTTTCTGATTTTTTTACCAATATGTAAGACAGAGCATTTATTTGTTGAGATTTGAAGTTGCCATTTGTTTGACCATTCTGATACATAGTCAAGATCTTTTGTAGGGTAGCAGTATTGTCTGTGGTATTGAACAGCTTTACATCATCAGCGAAGAGAACGCAATTGCTCTTAATATGATCACAGAGGTCATTTATGTAGAGTATGAAGAGAGTTGGTCCTAGAACACTGCCTTGGGGGACACCACTATTGACAGGTACTGGATTTGATAGACGCTCCCAATTTTGACCATTTGTTGTCTGTTTGACAGGAATGCTTCTATCCAGTTATTCAGTTGTCCAGAGATACCATCGGATTTTATTTTTAGAGTAGTTTGTCGTGTACCACTGAATCAAAGGCTTTACAGAAGTCTATGTAGATTGCGTCTATTGCTTTGCCCTGGTCGAGTTGTGTCGTCCATATGTTTTTGCAGTGTAAGAGTTGCAGATTACAGGATAGTTTTTTTCTGAAACCAAATTGTTTATTGGAGAGTAGGTTATTTGTCTCTAAGTGGAGGATGATGGATTGGTTAATAATTGATTCCATGACTTTACAGGTGACGCAGCATAAGGAGATTGGCCTGTAATTTTCAACTAGGCTAGGGTCTCCCTTTTTGAAGATGGGGATGACTGTGGCTTGTGACCATAGGTTAGGCAAGGAGCTGGTCCTGAAAGATTTTTCAAAGATTATGCTTAGAGGTTTGGCTATGGCAGTGGATAGCTTTTTTAAGAAGTAGGCACATATTCCATCCGGTCCAATAGATAGGGATGGTTTTAGATTGCGTAGTGCTTTTTCAACATTGTCTTCTGTGAAATCGATATGTATTAGATCATTGTTATTATCTGTGGTACGGCTAGGAAATACTGGGCATGATCCATTGCTGTTTACAAATACTGAGCCGAAGAATGTGTTAAAGATGTTGGCTTTAATGGTGTCGTCGTTGCAGTCTTTACCATCAGGTCCTATCATGGGAGGGATGGACCTTGAGTATCTATCACCTGTCATTCCACCCTCCCTATTTCCCATCACATACACACAGATATTATTGCTCATCTATTCCCTGCCCCCTCTTCTAGCCTTTGATGGCAGGATGCCTATGAGGCATCAAGCTGAACCCAGCAGACATTTAAGATTTTAACTTGTGGGTAATGCACTTTACAGGAGTATCTGGAAGCAGCAGCTGGTTCACAATATAGCAGTGCTGGCAGATGTTTACTCCTTAATCAGCACATGTTATATCTCTGCTCTGTAAGCTGCATTGGTCGCCAGTATGTTGCTAGGCTCAATTCAAATGTTGGTTATGAGCTACAAAGCCCTTGATATTACTTGAGGAATCATCTTTCCCTGGTTATATCCACCCATCCCATCAGGATCAGCAGTAGAGATGTGCTGCTGGTCCCATCTAAGAAAAAGTGATATCTGGTGGGATCCAGGAAGAACCTTTGTTGTGGCAGCCACTGTTTGGAATAGCATCTCCCTGGAAATCAGAGCAGTCCTCTGTTGGCCCTTCCTAAGGCTTTGAAGACATAACTCCATCACTGATCAGGGTGGGTGGGATGAATGGCAGATTCTGTGAGATGATTATGTTGATGATGGATTTTGATATTTGCATATATCCTGGCTTCTGTTTTAATGTTATGCTCCTGTTAGGTTCTATTTCTTAAATTCATCCAGAGTCACAACAATGAGGTGGGGCTGTGATGCAAACTGAAATAAGTAGATAGCATTCTATGTAGGGCTGCAATATGGTGATATAATCAATTGTACTTTACTAAGAAACTTGTTCTATTCTAAAGTCTTCAGTGTTTGCATCCAGGATACTTTTGCACTCACTTTTTCCCCCCGCGCACTTGAATAAGCTATGAAATGCAAGACCTTGTACAAGTTTCTTATTGCTATTTTTCTTGGCTTAAGAAATTCATTTTTAGAAAGTTGGGAGAGATATGTTTCAAAATGTTCTGCATATGGCTATTCTGATCGCAAATAATCAGACTGTTGGTCTACACTTTCAAGCTGAAGTCTTTTCCTCGGTGCAGATTCAAAGACAGTTAACTCCAGTGGTGGGATTCAAATTTCTTAACAACTGGCTCTGTGGGTGTGGCCTAATTTGTGGGTGTTGCTTGGTGGTCATGTGACTGGGTGGGCGTGGCTTGGTGGTCACGTGACCAGCCAGGTGTGGTTTGGTGATCACGTGACTGGCTGGGTGTGGCCAACTCAACATCACTTCTTTGCCCTCATGACTTTTTTAAGTGTAAAAAAAAGATATGCCAAAATAAAAGGTAGTTTATTATTTCATGTCTTTAATGCTTAAATAATTAAAAAGGTAGACAAAACTAGATTGTTAAATGTTTTAAAATATTAATCAAAACTATTACATAACAAAACTTTACAAAAAACAATAAAACTTATTTAAAGTACTGCCAAATTGCTTTTTTATTGGCGTCCTCAGTTACAGTTTTCTTTTGTTTGACACGAGCATCATCAGCTGTGAGATATGCCCATAACCATTTCTTTACTATAGGAACAGGGTCCCATTCTGGCAGAGGTAAGCCAATTAGATTGATTGTCAGCAAGTTTGTTATATTGGAAACTATTAGGCGACTTCTGCCCTCTGAACATATTACGTTCATCTGTGAGTTTTGCCTCTGCTGAGCTGACTGCAATAGTCCTAACAATATCTCTAGCCTTTTTAATGCTGCAAGAAATTGTATATTTTTCTGAATCTTTTAATACATTTTCTATGAAATCGCGATAACCATTAATATTGATTTCATAACTGAAAATTTCACCAAATGCAACCAATTGTTCTTCAGCTGCTTTCCATGGAACCACCACTTCTTCAATGTTCCAGTAATCTGGCTCCAAATAATTTAGAAATTCTAATTTACAGTGTCTTTAAATTGGCAACCTGTTTTTAAATGTTCACAATCCATCAATCTTTTCTTCAAATTAGTTACAATGCTTTCTACAAGTCTTTCACAAGGAAGTCCCACAAATCAATGATTTTGTACAAAATTTATATTTTTGTATCCATCAACCTTTTTTTAAAATATGCACCCTTTTCCTTTATAAGCGTTTCAAATGATTTAATTGATCTTACCACAAGTTTTTCAGCCTTTATAATGTCTATGTTTCTCACTTGCAATGCATTAGAAAGAAAAGATATTTCACTTAGGACATCAATCATCAAGGCCAAATCAGTGAGAAAATATGTGTTTTCAAGCCATACCTGAGTATTTTTTATTTGAACAGAAAAACTGGTGTAACAAACTCATACAGTAGTTTTAAATCCCGAGGACCACTAATACAAATTTTAAAAAAAGAATATATTTAATCAGGAGTAGGATTCAAATTTTTTAACAACTTTCCCTTGCTGCCTTTGCCTGCTTCCCAGCCTAGGAATGCTGCCTCTTTTGCTGCCTCCCCACAAAAAACCCTTTCTTTCTTTCTTTCTTTCTTTCTTTCTTTCTTTCTTTCTTTCTTTCTTTCTTTCTTTCTTTCTTTCTTTCTTTCTTTCTTTCTTTCTTTTCTTTCTTTCTTTCTTTGTCCTTCCTTCCTTCCTTCCTTCCTTCTCATCTTCCTTCCTTCCTTTCCTTCCTTCCTTCCTTCCTTCTCATCTTCCTTCCTTCCTTCCTTCCTTTCCTTCCTTCCTTCCTTCCCATCTTCCTTCCTTCCTTCCTTCCTTCCTTCCTTCCTTTCCTTCCTTCCTTCCTTCCTTCTCATCTTCCTTCCTTCCTTCCTTCCTTCCTTCCTTCCTTCCTTCTTCCTTCCTTCCTTCCTTCCTTCCTTTCCTTCCTTCCTTCCTTCTCATCTTCCTTCCTTCCTTCCTTCCTTCCTTCCTTCCTTCCTTTCCTTCCTTCCTTCCTTCTTCTTCCTTCCTTCCTTCCCATCTTCCTTCCTTCCTTCCTTCTCATCTTCCTTCCTTCCTTCCTTCCTTCCTTTCCTTCCTTCCTTCCTTCCTTCCTTCCTTCTCATCTTCCTTCCTTCCTTCCTTCCTTTCCTTCCTTCCTTCCTTCTCATCTTCCTTCCTTCCTTCCTTCCTTCCTTCCTTCTCATCTTCCTTCCTTCCTTCCTTCTCATCTTCCTTCCTTCCTTCCTTCCTTCCTTCCTTCCTTCCTTCCTTTCCTTCCTTCCTTCCTTCCTTCCTTCCTTCCTTCCTTCCTTCTCATCTTCCTTCCTTCCTTCCTTCTCATCTTCCTTCCTTCCTTCCTTCCTTCCTTCCTTCCTTCCTTCCTTCCTTCCTTCCTTCCTTCCTTTCCTTCCTTCCTTCCTTCCTTCCTTCCTTCCTTCCTTCCTTCCTTCCTTCCTTTCCTTCCTTCCTTCCTTCCTTCCTTCCTTCCTTCCTTCTCTTTCTTCCTTCCTTCTTCCTTCCTTCCTTCCTTCCTTCCTTCCTTCCTTCCTTCCTTCCTTCCTTCCTTCCTTCCTTCCTTCCTTCCTTCCTTCCTTCCTTCTCATCTTCCTTCCTTCCTTTCCTTCCTTCCTTCCTTCTCATCTTCCTTCCTTCTTCCTTCCTTCCTTCCTTCCTTCCTTCCTTCCTTCCTTCCTTCCTTCCTTCCTTCCTTCCTTCCTTCCTTCCTTCCTTCCTTCCTTCCTTCCTTCTTCCTTCTCATTCCCATCTTGTTCCGGAGTTTGGCAAAGCTGCCGGTGGCCCTGCTTACCATGGCTGTGGCTTCTCCATGTGGGGCTGGGCAGGGGTGATCCCAGTGAAAGGAAAGCATCACAAGTTGCAATGCCTGGGATTTTTGGCTTTCCTGCCCCCCAGAAGCCTTCTGCCAGCCAGAAACAGGCAAGCCTCCCTGGAGCCTCAGGAGACCCAAAACAGGGCATGGGGGGGCGCACCCCTCACATGCACCTTATATTTGGCCTTGCAAGCCTCCTGCATGTATCTGGGAGCCAGAACCAGGTGTATGGGGACTCCTAGGAGGTGGTGTGTGTGTGTGTGTGTCTGAGCTGAGGGGCCTCAGGGCAACTGCCGCTGGGAGAGGCAGAGACAGAAAGGGGCAACAACAGTCCCCTCCCCCGGTGCCTACTGTCAGCTCTCCCCATTAATTCTCCAATTTTGGATTGCTCCTGCCTCTCTCTTTCTCTTTCTTTCCCTCCCTCCCCAATACCCACCTGGAGGAAGGCAAGGAAATGGAGATGGAGCATTGCCAACTTCACAAACCGATACAAACATTGATGCCACCAGATAAAGACTTAATGCACCAATTATCACATTAAACAAGAGGAAAACCTTCTACGCACCAATTCCACCTACACTTTCTACAATTTTGTAAACAACAAACTAAAAGATTCAAGGTCTATCCCACCCCTGATAGGACCTAATGGTAAAGACTGCAACGACGACACCATTAAAGCCAACCTCTTTAACACATTCTTTGGCTCAGTATTTGTAAACGGCAATGGATCATGCACAGTATTTCCTAGTCGAACCACAGACAACTACGATGATCTAATACATATCGATTTTACAGAAGACAATGTTGAAAAAGCACTACGCAATCTAAAACCATCTCTATCTGCAGCTTGCCTTTGGGAGGAGTTTTTCCTGTTACAGAGGGGAGTTGTGGCTCCCCTCAACCCTCCAGGCAATTCCCCCCCCCAGGGTGGTTCTGATCTCAATCAGGACCCTCCTGCAAGTGAGCTCGGGCAAAAAAGCGCATGATCGCGGATTCCATTCCGACGACGAGCAAACCGGAAATCCCTAAGTTACATATTTTAATGCTACTTTTATTATAAGATTATGGAAACAAAATCTTCAAAGTCTGAATGTGCTTTACTCTCCCCTCCCCCCTTATCTTTGTGAGAACTAGGGAAGGTCTTGCCTGAGAAGCTTGATCAGGTTACAAATCTGCCCCAAAGTCAGATGTTTTGTTCTATCTGACCATTAGCGTGGCTCTTCCTCCTGTTCTTTAGGGTTGTTGCTTCTGCTTATTATGTGATAACGATTGTTTTGTTATTTCTATAGCTAGCAAGATACTTGTGTCTTGATCCCAGGGAAGCCAAGAGCAACAGACACAAGATTATATTGATCTCTTACGGAATGTTCATCAAAGTTACTCTGACCATTCATACAATTCATTCAATCCTGTAGAAATGATCAGTTCAAAAAATGATTTCATATCTGCATATTATAAGCTACAGAAACAAGTTAGATGTCACACATTTGAGTGTTCCTGAACCTTTAGAAACTTCTCTATTTTTCCCTTTCCAGAATCTTCACCTTGGCTGGATGTTTAGGATGGGTACCAGTTCAATCTATTGGTGGTATTGACTTTCTGGATTGTGCCAACAGGAAGATACATTTCTTTCAATAATTTGATTGGAATTCATGTTATTTCCCATGACTGGGATGGTTCAGTCATGGTCACATTTTGTGGAATAGAGGGAAGGATTGTAAAATGGTTCTTTTTTAAATTACCTTTGCCTGTTTTTATTATGATATCTGTTTTATTCTGAATTATGTCTACTTGTATGTTCTTTGTCATTTTCATTCATTTATGTAAAAATGACACATATCTAGAATGGTTGTTTATGAGAGATGTTTCCATATAAATGATTTGAAACAAAGAAAAAATATTTTTGCATGCAAAGGCAATACAAGCAGGAAGGGACAACATAACAACCTATCAATGGTTTGATAAAGCCTGTTTTGCCCCAAAGCAGCACTATTGGAATCCTATATTAATTTCCTCAAGCCCAACTCACCAGATCCCACCCAAATTCTAAAGGAGCAAAAAAGACAATATGAGAAAGAAAGAAAAGCAAACAACTCAAGAATCTTGGGAAAGTCTAAAAAGTATGATCACAGAAGCCCAGACCAGCACAATACCACTGAGAAAGAAAAACAAGAAATCCAAGAAGAAACCAGCATGGCTGCACAAAGATTTCTCTGGCAAATTGAAAGAAAAAAAGGACAAGTACAAAAAATGGAAAGAAGGACACACAACTAAGGCAGAATATCAGCAGATAGCCAGAATCTGCAAAGACAAAGTCAGGATAGCAAAGGCTCAGAACGAACAAAGACTTGCAACAAAAGTCAAAGATAGTAAAAAAAAAAGTTTCTTCCAACATATAAATAACAAGAAAAAAATCAAGGAAACAGTTGGTCCACTAAAGAGAGAAGACGGCAAGGAAGTAACAGGCAACAGAGAGAAAGCAGAACTGCTTAACTCATTCTTTGGATCCGTCTTCATGCAAAAAGAAACTATAGCTCAAAAATATACCAAAAATATAACTGTAAAAGACAGACCAGAAATAAAAGTTAAAATAAGCAAAAAAAATAGTAAGAGAACACCTGTCTGATCTTGATGAACACAAATCACCGGGGCCTGATGGATTACATCCCAGAGTTTTAAAGGAGCTGGCAGAGGTAATCTCAGAACTACTGCACCATATCTTTCAAAAATCCTGGAGCACCGGGGAACTACCGGAGGACTGGAAAAGAGCTGATGTGGTTCCCATCTTCAAAAAAGGGGAAAAAAAAACAGACCCAGGAAACTACAAAAGCAGCAGGGTCACCTTGGGCAAGTGTCTTTGTAATTATTCACTCTGGAGATTCTGCGTCGTACATGTGCTTTGAAAGCAGAGTTATGAATAATGCCCACTGGAGCCAAGGAAACTTTGTAGAAACTGGACTGACCAAAATGGGCCAGTAAGAGAAGGTTTCAGGCTTCTGTGTTCATAGCTGGACTGCCAGTAAAAAATGGGATAGCAAGGTTTGATATAGATTGCAGAATGGCTGTCCAAGTAGTGAATATGGAGGAACTGAGCATTCCAATGAGGCCTAAACACAAACACACATACACATTTATTTCATTACTGATTGTCTCGATGGTGGTTTCTTTGTTTTGCTTGAAGACATTTTGCTTCTCATCCAAGATGAGAAAAAATAGTCCCGCTGCCTTTTGAAAAAAACTACCACTGAGACAACCATGACCTGGATGACTGAAAATCTCCATAGACATTCATTACTGATCAGAACAATAAAGGGATTGGCCAGCAAATTTATATTATAAAAATATAACCCAATAAAAGACAACTTAAGATAATACATAATGTTTTAATGAGGTAGCATGTAACATAACTCACTCTGGGCTTTGCATTTATTTTTCATAAACTCAGAACTAATTCAGATGTAACTGCTTGCAGGTTTTAAGAGTTGCAGCACAAAGTTTAGCTACCTTTTGTGTACCCTCAAATTGCTACCAATAGAGCAGGGGTGGGATTCTACCAGTTTGCACCTATTTGCTAGAACTGGTTGTTAACATTCTAAGCAGTTTGGAGAACTGGTTGTTAGAAGAAATTACTGGCCTAATCCTGTAAGGAAGGCAGGAAGGAAACATTCTGGTGTTGCTTACAGAAACTGCCTCTCC
This sequence comes from Notechis scutatus, assembly GCF_049901735.1. NCBI lineage: Eukaryota > Metazoa > Chordata > Lepidosauria > Squamata > Elapidae > Notechis > Notechis scutatus. The sequence continues at coordinate 146,187,528 of NC_142010.1, forward strand.
GTTAACCCTTATTACATTCTCGCCAGGACCAGATTTCCTGTCTCAGGAACTTCTCTGGAGTTATTTTTTCCCTCCTTTGCAGGAATTTTGCTTGTGTGGAGTGACCATTCAAAGTTCCAATGGCACTGAAAAAAGTGACTTATGACCATTTTTCACAGTTACGACTGTTGTAGCATCCCCACAGTCATGAGAGGCCAGGCGAGGAGATGCGTGCCTCGATGTGAGTGATATTGAGTTGGCCACGCCTAGCCAATAACATGACCACCAAGCCACGTCCACCCAATCACATGACCACCAAGCCATGCCCACCACCTAGGCCACATCCACAGAACCGGTTGTTAAAAAATGTGAATCCCACCTCTGCAATAAAGTCTCCAGACACATCAAGGAGACATATTTTGATATTCCTTTCACTTGAAGATAAAAGGCCATTTTTAAAAAATGCACCAAAAATCTTCAATGACTATATTTCATGTGGCAGTTGACTATGAATTGTGTTCCAATGTATAGGCTTTAGTGTTTGTACTCAGAAGCACTTTTGCACTCAGTATTTTTTGGCAACGATAGCTATTATTCACCCAAGATTGTGTTATTCCAGCAGCAGTAGCTAAAATAATTTATAAATCTATGTACCCAATGAGTCCTTTGAAGCACTTTTCCTTCTTTTTGTTTGTTCTTCTTTAAGTAGGATGGAATCAGACCCCTTGCAAGAAGGACTTGTTTGTGCCAATCTCCTCCTTCTTTGTGTGTGTGTCTATACACAGACAAAATTCTGTTTGTTCTGGTTCTATTCATTATGCAAAAGCCAAATGATCGTATTTATAAATGCTAACTCTCTGACAGGGCAAAGAGGATTGCTATCATTCACATTAAATCTTCTTGGGATACAATAGAGGTAATCCTTTGCAAGTTAAATTATTCACTTCAGCTACAACATGTTGCTGTCTGTCTGGGACATGATTGAATGGAAGAAGAAAAGAAAAAAATGTCTGAGACATCATCTGATGGAGAGCTGTGATGGAAATTTGCGTTATTAATTTACTGGGACATTTCAAAAAGCAGTAAACCATCTTGCTTAGCATAAAGGAACATTATTCGTCCAAAGTTTCACCACTTTCATATATATATATATTTTAGTCAACCTTCTGTCAAACCCAAGAACAGCAGTACCCAGCTGAACCTAGCACTCAGCCTGAGAAAGAAAATTTCATGATTGGTTACCTTCAAGTCCTGATCATGAAAATAGACAGCCCATGATGAACCCACCCATGATGGCCTACCACGACTTTAGTGTTGCCTAGTCAGGTATTCTGTGCAGAGTGGAGTTCACAAGCACTCTTACAAAATGCAGTGGTTGCTGTTCCAGACATAATTAAATTGCAGGGGACTAGATGTTTTCAGCGAAGAGTGGTGAGCCTGTTAAAAGATCCCGAATCTACATAAGAGACGCCTTATCTTGGTGTCAAAAGCTCCATCCCACAGAACTGGTGAACTTTAATAGAGAAGCCCTTTCAATGTTTTGAAAAATGTCATCAAGACTACGAAAACAAACTGAATGATGCAACTATGGGGTTGAGGAGGTGGGATGGACCACACACAGTTATATATATATATACACACAAATACATATATATGTTTTCTTAATATAAAATTTATATTTAATATAAAATTAATTTAATTTAAATTAAAATTTTTATATTAAATATATTATCTTTTAAAAAAATTGATATTAATGGTCCTCAGGGTTTAAAATTATGAGTTTGGTGGTCCCTGAGGTCGAAAAGGTTGGCGACCGCTGTACTAGTCCAACCCCCTGCTTAGGCAAGAGACCTTATATCATTCCAGACAAATGATACTCCAACCTTAAAAAAAAAAAAAAAAACTCCAGTGAAGAAGCATCCTCAATTTCTGGAGATAAGTTGTTTCACTGATTATTTGTTCTCACTGTTAGAAAATTTATTCTTAATTTTATGTTGTATATCTCTTTAATAATTTTCCATGTGTTCCTTCATTTATAGTTAGATAAACATATAGTGACTATATGTTCATCATAAATAACAGTTTATCTCACTTCTCCTCCAAAATCTTCAAATGATGTACACAGTACCAAATCTTATAAGTACTTATTTTCCCACAACAATTCTACAAGGGAGTTAGTACAAACATTAATTATTTTTAATGTCTCAGGTATGGAAGATTATAATTTCATATTTTATATATCGTTTCAGGAGGATTTCTAGGCCTTTGAATAATTTTTAATAAACCTGTCAGGCTAAAATGCTATTTATTTATTTAATAAATGAACTATGATTTCTGATCTATAATCTATTATCTACTTGGTGCTTATATGTACACTGTGAGTTTATGCACTGGAGACAAATTCCTTGTGTGTCCAATTACACTTGGCCAATAAATAATTCTGTTCTGTTCTTTATTTATTAAATTTATATGCCACCAATCTTGCTATCTAAAGTGACTCTGGGAAGCTCATGTTAGAATTTAGAATCAGAATTTCATACAGTCTGAGGCTCTAATAAAATAGGATCTGGTCACATCCAGAACTATATTTGCATTAACAGCTATTTATTAGAGCCTCAGACTGTATGAAATTCTAATTTGATATTCAGGCATCAACAAGTAAGATATTTTGCCTGGATAAATTCAGGTAGAACAATGAATGGAGCAGGGTGGACATGAGATGCATCAACAAGCATTGCCCCTTCCCCAACAAATTTCAGCCCTCAAATGTACCTTGAGAGACTTTTACACAGAACTTGAATCAAATCTGCTATAAAAATTAAGATGTGAAATTACAAAGCTGTGTCCTGATTAATATGGACCTTACTTCATACTTAAGTGGTCAGTAGAGGGGGCATGCATAAGTGCACTAACGTGCCTATTATCCCTGTCATTGTACTTTTATTCTCTTATTCTTGTTCTTGTTTTTCTTTGACAAATTCCAATAAATAAAATAAAATAAATGATATGACGAAGTGGAAAATCTTCTTTATATAAATTTAGTGAGAAGACTCCCAGAATTTCTCCAAGATTAAAATTTCTCTCCTGCAATCAGAATGGATAGCAACAGTAGTTTGGCCATTGACAATTGGAAGCTATTGGGACAATGATTATAATTATTATAATTATTAATCTGGTATTGGAGGAAGAACTGAACATAATTATTGGGTTGACAGAATAAACATTAGCCCTGCTTGGCATAGTGTTAACAGTTAGTCCTTGGCATTGTATTTTAAGAAAATAAATAAATAACTTCTTATGTAACGAGTATTGCAAGTGTGAATCTATTGAGCTACAATTAACTGGAAAACGGAAACAACCAAGTGATCTTGAAGAAGATACTGGATGTATAGGATAAGAACAGAAAATTCCTTAAAGGGCAACCATTCGACAATAATATCAATAAACCTCTACTCATTCTCAATGGCTGACTGTCATATTAGTCACTTGTTTATTTATTACTGATTAGAATTTCTTCTCTCCCACAAGTCAGGGCAACAGATCTCTGGGAATGTCTTAATAGCTACCCAAAGATTTGTAAATAAAAGACAAAATGAACATTCTGGAAAAACAAAAAATAATAAATACATAGAAATGTATTTCTAGGGAATAATTCATAATAAATTGTTAGAATTGTTAGAATTATGTTTCTCTTTTTTAGAGTGAGGATTCTTCTGTTCCTGATGATTTATTTGTCAAATTTTAAAAAAAATCACCAATCACCCAAGCAATAGGGCAGGGGCAGCAGCAGAGTAGGTTCTCTTCTTGACCACACCTGTCGGAATTCTGTGGCTGATGGGATCCACAAGATAACTTCCCTGCCTGACCAAGCTGATGTAACAGCATGAGATTCCATAGGTAATTTGGCACCGTGATTTAAAGATCATAACCAACACCTTGAATTTGAGCCGGCAGCAATGCAATGCAACTCATGCAGCATTCCTTGGGTGCTCAAGATTGTCTGTTCAGCAAGATTGGTACCGGCTGAATCTTCCAGATAATTTTCAAGGGTAGCCCCTCTCTCTCAGACCAACCCACCTCACAAGGTTGTTGTTATGGGAAAATTAGGAGGAGGAAGCTGTGTTGGATATGTTCGCCCACTTGAGCTATTTATAAAAATAATAAAGGTGGGTATAAATACATTTTTAAAAATAAATACATTTAAATAAATAAATGTTGTAAAGTGGTTACTTTATGGGACTCAACAAAATAAAATAGCGAACTAATTCACCAACTAATTCACTACCTCCCATCTTTAGAATGGATAACAGAATAGAGAGCTCAAAAAAATGTTCCTGAAGGGGTACCGCATCCTTCAGAAAATTGAAATTCTTTAAATCATCTACCTCCTCTTTTTGCAGAAAAACCTTGATCTGACTCCATTATATAATAATTATATAATAATTATATGCTATCCAGTTACTTTGTGTGAGATAGGCAGCCATACAAATATAGAAATAAAAAAAAGTATAACCATTTTCCAATTTTTTCTTCAGTCTTAACTTTGAACAGAACAGAATTTATATAGAAATGTTTGTATGCTGTAGCCTTTTCAAGTTTTTAAATCTTATTGGTATTTAAAAACAAAGCATCAACCAAAACAGGAGGAAGAGAAAATATTGGCATTAAAAGATCCATACTTGGCTCCCAGGTTAAGATATCTTGGGTAACTCCTTTAATCTATGTGTTTTAAAGACTACAGCGATTTTATTTCTTAAAAATGTTGTTTTTCTTAAAACTTTCCAACATATATTAATAATTTCTCAGTTTACCTGTCATATATTTGGGACTTCCATTGCTTGTTTGTTTATTAGTTGAAATGCTGAAGAGATCATTTCAAATTCGTAAACTCCATTTTCCTCATTAAGAGATTACAAATTAAAATAGTGCAGCTCAGCTTTAGCTTGCCAATTTTTAAATTGTTTTTTTTTTCAAACCAATTGCAAAGAAAAGTTTGAAATAAAAATAGATCCATTGGTACAGCAGACGGTTTAATAGCTATGATTTTACGACCAAACTGAATTTTCTGTTTTGTTATGATCTCTTCATATTCAATATAATTGTTTTCTGAACAGAGTCATTATTAGTTGGGGAAATTATTTGTAATTTGTGTACCGAGTTAATGAACTTTTTGGAAGAGAGCAAGTATTTCTATAGATTTAGAAAAGAGTGCTTGAATATCAGGAGATATATGGAAAAACATGTGGTTGGATATTCTAAAATTAATTAGATTAATTAATTTTGATTAGTTCTGTTAATCAATAAACTTTTGCAAAGTTTTGTGACTCTAAATTTTAAAACTGCTTGAAAGTTATTATATAAATAATATATTATGTTTAGCAATATATCTTACTCCTTTTATTCTGTTACTTTCCCTTTTTCCCTCTTTTTCTTAAAGCTATTGCTGATTGTTCCATAAGTTACAGAAAAAGCAGTGGGCGAGAGGACAGTCCACTTATTAAGAATATTTCTTGTGAATTCAAAGAACTAATTATGGCCTATGAAAGTTATAGACTAGACCTATAATTTTCAAAAAATGCAAATCAAAGTACATGAAGAATAACTTTCCAAAGATTCCAGTCTACGTAACCACTGATTGATTTACATAAAATGCAACACTTAATAATTTTAATTGTATTGGTAATATTTCTATGAAAGCAATTTAATCTGAATCAATACATTTACCAATTATGAATTTTTACTTTCCAAAAGAAGGAAATATATATACTTCAGTGTTAACTGTGGAGTCCTTGGTGGTCTCTGAGTTTTGTTGTTGCTTGCAGATGTTTCATTACCCAACTAGATAAAATCATCAGTGGCTGATGATATATATCATGGTATGAGTCTGACATAATTTTAATCTCTTTGCAATTAATTAAGCAAAGAGGCTTAAATAATTTGTCCAAAGGAAATTTGTCTAAAGGAAAACAGGACTCTAGGCATATATTATGAGTTTGGTGGTCCCTGAGGTCGAAAAGGCAGTATTTGTTTTAAAGACAGTTAATGCACCAAAGTCTTTCTTCCTGAAACCTGAATCTGTCCTTGAAGCTAGTAGAACAGAAAATATGTAAGAATCTACTAGCCCTTTGGAATTTGCTCTGTTGGAAAACTTATTTAATAAAATTTATAATTTTATAATATACCATATTTGCCGGCGTATAAGATGACTTTTTTGCCCCGAAAAACATGCCTCCAAGTGGGGGGGGTCGTCTTATACGCCGGTATATCCACTGCCGGCTTTCGGATGCTTGTTGGACGCAGCGAAGGCACCTCTGGCTTCCTGGATCCCCTGCGTCGCTTCCGCTTCATCCCGCTCGCCTCGCTCCGCCCGAGGCTGCAGCCTTCCTGCTCTTCCCACGGCCCCTGGCACTCTGCCCTGCCGCTGCAGCCCCGGGGATTTCTGGAGGGCGTTTCCGGTGGTGGTGGGGGGTCGTCTTATACGCCGGGTCGTCTTATACGCTGGCAAATATGGTACATTTAAAATAAAAATTGTTTTTAAAAAATACCCCAAAGATCTTGAACAGCCACTATTGGCAAATTTGTAAACAACTCTTTTTTTATGTACTTTTAGTAACTAAAGTCTTTTAGTTATACAATTTGGGATGAACACTCTTTGAATGGTGTGGGAGAAGAATGGATTTTCAGAGGAAAAATTGCAGACTACAGGAACCAGGAGCACTACTCAGATGATCCTGAAGACACAGATAAACCTCCAAGTGCTTCAAAGACACTCTAAAAGGATGCAAATTGCCAGCTGTCTGCAAGGAATATAAATCCTTCCATTCCCCGCTATCCTGTCAGAGCTGAAGAAGCTTCTTGGACGAGAAGTGAAATGTCTTCAAAAGAAAAAAACAAGAAAGTCCAGTCGCCTCCTGAAAAAGCAGCTTTGGGACAACCATGGCCTGGATGATTGAGAACCTCTACAGACTTTGAACAGTGATGAAAGAGTAACTTTTCAACCAAATCTCACATTATAACTTACAAAGTGTGTAAAGCAAAGGAAAATGGAAGTAAGACTATAAGAACAGCCTTTCACTTTGAAACAATTTAGTTTAATGACCGAGTTGCCAGTTCCAATTGTGGTCACTTAAAAAAAGGCTAACCGTATAAAGATTTTAGTGTTCTTTTCTGAAGTTTCTTCAAAGCCTATAAATCTTAAATTCAGACTGTGGCTCTGAATAGATTCAAACATAATTTCTAATACAGTTTGCTACTCCTTTAATTTATTAATGCTTCAAGGGCTGTTGTTCCAATGTCATCAGTTTTAGTAACCACAATACAACATTCCATCTGATTATATTATTTGCTTCACTTTTGATTTTTTTGGCCCAAACAACTCTGATTTAATTTTAAGGAGCAGGAAGTGCCTTCTTCATAAGCACCACAGTTTCTTCTGGTGATTAAAACAATCGAGATAGTTTTGCTACTGCCTTTTCAGAGCTGATTACAACAAAACGATGAGATAAAGAACCTCCCCCCCCCCCCAAAAAAATAGCCTTTTAATTAATTTTATTTAGATATATGAGAACTTGAAATCTTACTATCCCATTGGGAAAAAAGAGAAAAGTGTTGTCCTACGCATCAAGGGTTTAATGTTTTAAATGTTGTAACAAATTCTGCCTTACTTGATCTCTTTGATCAGCCAGGCACCTCTTTGCCAACCTGCTTTCTTGATCTGGTTACTAACTGTAATACAGTAACCAAACTCTGACTTTTTTATAATAGAAACTAGAGATGACTGAGGATCAAAAAGTTTGCATAAAAGTTTGCAAAAAGTTTGCACCGTATCAATTTCTAGGCATGTTCCTCTTCTGATAGTAATATTTTTTAGCATGTCTGGGGATGTAGATACAGATACAGATAATCAGAGTTGGAAGGGACCTTGTAAGTCATCTAGTCCAACCCCCCGCCCAAGTGGGAGACCCTACACCATTTCTGACAGAGGGCAGTCCAGTCTCTTCTTGAAAGCCTCCACAACTTCCGAGGGCAACTTCTGTTCCATTGGTTGATTGTTCTTCCTGTCAGAAAATTCCTCCTTATTTCCAGATTAAATCTCTCCTTGTTCAGTTTCCATCCATTATTCCTTGTCTGGCCTACAGGAGCTTTAGAAAATAGTTTAACCCCTTCCTCCTTCCTCAAATATTGGAAGACTACTATCATGTCTCCCCTGGTCCTTCTCTTTACTAGACTAGCCAAGCCCAGTTCCTGCAACCGTTCGTTGTATGTTTTAGCCTCCAGTCCCCTAATCATCCTGGTTGCTCTTCTCTGTACTTTTTCTAGAGTCTCAACATCTTTTTTATAATGTGGTGACCAAAACTGGATGCAGTACTCTAGGTGTCGTCGTACTAAGGCTTTATAGAGTGGTATTAGTACTTCCCTTGATCTTGACTGTATCCCTCTGTTAATACAATTTAGGATTGCATTAGCTTTTTTGGCGGCTGCTACACACTGCTGGCTCATATTTAGCTGGTTGTCCACTAAGACTCCAAGATCCCTCTCACAGTTACTGCTATTGAGCCTGGTTTCACCCAGACTATATGTGTACTTTTGGTTTTTCTTGCCTAAGTGTAGGACTTTACTTTTCTCTATATTGAATTTCATTTTATTAGATATGGCCCAGTGTTCTAGTCTGTCAAGATCCATCTGGCTCTTGAGCCTATCTTCTTGGGTGTTAGCTATTCCTGCCAGCTTAGTATCATCTGCAAATTTGGTAAGTTCCCCTTCTATTCCCTCAACTAAGTCGTTAATGAAGATATTGAAGAGTACTGGGCTTAAGATGGAACCTTGTTGCACCCCACTGCTTACTTCCCTCCATGTAGACTTAGACCCATTAAGGACTACTCGTTGAGTACGGTTTGTCAGCCAGTTGCAAGTCCATCTAGTGGTGGTGCTATCTATTCCACTTTTTTCTAGCTTACTAAGAAGTAGGTTGTGGTCTACTTTGTCGAATGCCTTGCTGAAATCTAAATATATTATGTCCACAGTATTTTCCTGGTCTACTAATTTAGTCACTGTGTTGAAGAATGAAATAAGATTGGTTTGGCATGATCTGTTTTTAACAAACCCGTGTTGACTGCAAGTTATTACTTTACTTGTTTCTAGATGTTGGCAGATCTGTTTTTTTATTATCTTTTCCAGTAACTTTCTGGGTATTGATGGTAGACTGATTGGTCTGTAGTTTCCTGGGTCTGTTTTTCCCCCCTTTTTGAAGATGGGAACCACATCAGCTCTTTTCCAGTCCTCTGGTAGTTCCCCAGTGCTCCAGGATTTTTGAAAGATATGGTGCAGCGGTTCTGAGATGACCTCTGCCATCTCCTTTAAAACTCTGGGATGTAATCCATCAGGCCCCGGTGATTTGTTTTCATCAAGATCAGACAGGTGTTCTCTTACTATTTTTTTGCTTATTTTAACTTTTATTTCTCGTCTGTCTTTTACAGTTATGTTTTTGGTGGGTTGAGCTATAGTTTCTTTTTGCGTGAAGACAGATGCAAAGAATGAGTTAAGCAGTTCTGCTTTCTCTCCTTGCCATCTTCTCTCTTTAGTGGACCGACTGTTTCCTTGATTTTTTTCTTGTTATTTATATGTTGGAAGAAGCTTTTTTTATTTTCTTTGATTTTTGTTGCAAGTCTTTGTTCGTTCTGAGTCTTTGCTTTCCTGACTTCGTCTTTGCAGATTCTGGCTATGTGCTGATATTCTGCCTTAGTTGTATGTCCTTCTTTCCATTTTTTTTATACTTGTCCTTTTTTTCTTTCAATTTGCCAAAGAGATCTTTGTGTAGCCATGCTGGTTTCTTCTTGGATTTCTTGTTTTTCTTTCTCAGTGGTATTGTGCTGGTCTGGGCTTCTGTGATCATACTTTTTAGAGTTTCCCAAGATTCTTGAGTTGGTTTCCCCTTTAGGATTTTCATCCATGGAATCTTTCCCAAGTTCTCTCTGAGTTTATTGAAATCAGCTCTTTTAAAATCCAAGATTCTGGTGTTATTATGTTCTGTTGCTTGTGTTTGTGTTATGCTGAATTCTAGTATGACATACTCACTCTCACCCAAGGTTCCTGCAGTTTCAACTCCCTCTATCACTTCTTCTCTGTTTGTAAGAATTAAGTCCAGTATGGCTGTCCCTCTAGTTTCACCCTCTACCTTTTGGACCAGAAAGTTGTCAGCTAGGTTGGTTAGGAACTTATTTGATTTCTCACTTGGTGCAGAATTAGTTTTCCAATTGATATCAGGATAATTGAAGTCTCCCATTACTACTCTTGTGTGTTTCCTGCATATGTTTGTTAGTTGGCTAGCAAAAAGGACATCTATTTTTTCTGCTTGATTTGGTGGCCTATAATATATGCCTATGGCCATGTCATTCTTTTTTTCTTTTATATTGACCCATATGCATTCTAAGAGGTTTTCATCTTTGGTTTCATGCATTTCTGTAGCAATATAGTGGTCCTTTACATACAGTGCAACTCCACCTCCTCTTTTATGGGGTCTGTTTTTTTTGAATAGCTTGTATCCTTCTACCAGTATGTTCCAGTCATGGGTTTCATCCCACCAAGTTTCTCTTATTCCAACTATATCATATTTACCTTCATGTATTCGTAGTTCGAGTTCACCCTGCTTGTTCCCCAGACTTTGTGCATTTGTATATAGGCACTTGAGATCTTTATGTCTGACGCTGTATTTACTGTCTACATAATCTGTATTGTGCCTGCCTGTCCCTACTTTCTTGCCACCTGTTTGATTAGTGCACATGGTATGGCACTCAAATGGTTCTGCCATATGGAGATTGGCTCCACAGACTCCCCTATACAGATAGAGTAGAAAAAAGAACTCTTTGGAGGCAACACTTTAATTTAAAAAATATTATTCATTTCCTGATTGTGGTCTCTTTTCTAAAGGGAAGAAAACTGTACTATAGCTGATATCATGCTTGGCTCAGTGCCTGCAAATCCTAAGCTGCGATTTAATTGAATGTTTATCTAACTTATTTTTGCCTCAATTACGTAAGCCATTATTCTCCCCATTCTTTATCTCCTCCCACAGGCAGTTCTATAGGCTATTTAACATAGGACGGTTGACATATGTTCTGTACTATCCTTGCTTCCCTCAATCTGTTCTGAATTACCAGGCACCTGCAACTAATTTGTGATGATGAAGATAACTGGAACTTATATACTTACGTATATGTTGGTATTAGGAGGTATGTCGGCATCTCGTCATAATTCTATATCCATTCTCGTTCTTGGGGTTAATTTGATGTAATACCCTGATCTAATCATGGGGATCTGAGAGATTAGTTGGGTATGCTTCAGGGAGTAGAAGGAAAACTAAATAGATTTGGGGAGTGATCTAGTCGATCTTTTCTTATATATAAGAGCTGTGATGATGCAGTGGTTAAAATGAGATATTGCAGGCTAATTCTGCTGACTGCCCATTGCCAGCAGTTCAGCAGTTTGGATCTCACCAGCTCCAAGCTCAATTCTATCCCTCTAGGCTGCATAAACAGAGGGATAGAATTAAGATCACATGAAGTGTTAATATTACTTTATAATGCCTTGATAAGGCCACACTTGCCATACTGCATCCAGTTTTGGTTGGCATAATATAAAAAAGATGTTGAGACTCTAGAAAGAATGCAGAGAAGAGCAACAAAGATGATTAGGGGACTGGAGACTAAAACATATAAAGAATATTTGCTGGAACTGGTTATGTCTAGTCTAATGAAAAGAAGGACTAGGGGTGACATGATAGCAGTGTTCCAATATCTCAGGGGCTGCCACAAAGAAGAGGGAGTCAAACTATTCTCCAAAGCACCTGAGGGCAGGACAAGAAGCAATGGGTGGAAACTGATCAAGGAGAGAAATAATATAGAATTAAGGAGAGCTTTCCTGACAGTTAGAGGAATTAATCAGTGGAACAACTTGCCTCCAGAAGTTGTGAATGCTCCAACACTGGAAGTTTTTAAAAAGATGTTGGTTAACTATTTGTCTGAAGTGGTGTAGAGTTTCCTGCCTAGGCAGGGAGTTGGACTAGAAGACCTCCAAGGTCCCTTCCACCTGTGTTATTCTATTCTATTCTATTCTATTCTATTCTATTCTATTCTATCCTATCCTATTCTGTCCTGTTCTGGTTCCATCCTCCTGAGGTCAGTAAAATGAGGATCCAGATTGTTGGGGGCAATATGCTCCCTCTGTAAACCACTTAGAGAGGCACTGTGAAATGGAATATAAATCTAAGTGCTATTTCTATATGTATTTACTATTATCGGATTTTGAGCTTTGGCATAAAAAAGAAGTAAGGGAAAATAATTATTTCATTGTAAGACCTGCTTTGATGAGTTCATAAAATATGACCAAAAATTGTTCAATTCAAAACTATTCAAGAAAAGAAATTAGTAAGGAATCATATTCTTATAAAATAGGAGTGAAGTAATTGGAAAGAAAAGTAAATCAAATTAGGGTACTGCCTTCATAAACGATCCTTACCTTGTAAGTAATTGGTATGTTTATACTCCAAACAAGACAATATGGGAGCTTGTTGAAGTGAGCCAGGAATAAATTAAATAATCACTGCACTTCCTTATAAACAACTTAATCCAAGCCAATGGTGAGACCACAAGGGCATCCACTGCAGATGATATTAGCCTGAAGGGTGGGAGGTATTTTGGCAATGTTTTTTTTTAAAAAAAATACTTTGATCTGGAGCAATTTGGGGCTTCCTAGATGCCAATATTATATTCATTGTTCAAGAACTTAACATTGTATAGCATGTTGCAAAGTTTTTTTAAAAAAAGTTTTTATTTTTTAAGACAAACATATACAAACAAAACATAAAACCATCTTCCAATTTACATACATACTGTTCTGTCTCACCTGTGCCCACGAGGTGAGAGTCCAAGTTTCCAAAGGAATATAAACAAGCAGACAAGACCAGTAACGACAGGGTTAAATTCCTTTGGCTAGAGAAGTCCTTGGCAGTCTCCCACAAGCTGCCTGCCAAGTCCGATAATAAAGCAAGAACATAAATCACAGGCAAACGCCACACACAGAATTTGTCGAAGCTTCTATCCCAAATTAACAATTTGTCCCGAGCGAGAATCCAGAGCTAACACGCCCACTTTTATTCCCTGAGGGGCGTGTCAGTCTCTCATCTCAGTCCCTGATTTGTCCTTTCCTTCTGCGTTGCATCTCACGCCTATGCCTGCGTCTTTGCCTCGCATCAAACCAACATTCCTCAGTTTGACCCTCAGCCAGAGGCTCCACTACGCTCTCCTGATTATCTGCCGACACCTGAGGCACAACCAGGGAGGAAGGTCCTGGGGAGGAAGGCAATTCCAAATCCTCCAGCAAAGCAGGCTCAAACCTCAGAGCCAAATCCTCCTCTTCCTCATGGCTCAAGTCTGTGTCCTCCAGCAAAGCAGGCTCAAACCTCAAGGCCAAATCCTCCTCTTCCTCATTGCTCAAGTCTGTGTCTTCTAACAGAGCAGGCTCAAACCTCCGAGTCACAACACTATCCCTCACCGCAGGGCTGATGATCCGGATGTGGTTTCAATGGAAACTGTTCATGGAATCTCCGGATAAGGTCCGGGGTGTGAACCGTGGAAGCATCCACCCAGGAAAGAGCCTCCGGTCCATCACCTAGCCTCTCGATGAAGTATTGAAATCATCCTTTCAGCCAGCGAGAATCCCGAATGCTGACCACCGTGTTGTCAGCAGCGGGATCATTGCCAGGTACGGATGGAGAAACCGTACCAGCGGGGGAACGGAGAGCACACGATGGGGCATCAGGAACCAGAAGGGAATGGTGGAAGACAGGATGAATGCGCATGGAGCGCGGTAGGGTGAGCCGATAAGCAACGGGATTGATGACCGCCTCGATAGGGAAGGGACCGATGAAGCGATGGTCCAACTTCTTGACCGGACGGTTGACCTGTAGATGCTTCGTGGATAACCACACCCTGTCTCCCACAGCCAACGGAGGCGTCGCCCGATGCGAACGATCCGCGAACGATCCGCGAACCTTTTGTAGTCCGCCTTAGCCCATTCCAATTGCTGTGAAACCAATTGTGAACCAAATGCAGTTCCGACAAAAAGTCCCGCATCTTGGGAACTGGGGAATCCAAGATCGACAATGGGAAAAACCTCGGATGGAAACCCACATTTGCGTAAAAAGGTGTCATGTGAGTGGAGGTGTGCTGAGAGTTATTGAAGGCAAACTCTGCCAAAGGGAGGTAAGTCACCCAATCGTTCTGTCGGTGGTTAACAAAACATTGTAAATATTGGGCGAGGATGCCAATCACCTTCTCCATCCCACCATCAGTCTCCGGATGGTGCGCCGACACCAAGCACACCTGCACCTGCAACGCGGTCATCAGGCTCTTCCAAAATTGCGCGGTAAACTGGACACCGCAATCCGAAACCACCCTGTCTGGCAGACCATGCAGACGGAACATGTGTTGCAAAAATAACTGGGCAGTAGTACGAGCCGACGGTAACCTCCGACAGGGGATAAAGTGAGCCATCTTAGTTAACATATCAACCACCACAAGCACCGTCGTATACCCTGATGAAGAGGGCAAATGCGTTAAAAAGTCCATGGAAATTGCCCCCCATGGTCTGTCCGGAGTCGGCAGTGGTTGAAGGAGACCAGGAGGCACACCCATCACGGCTTTCGCTTGCCGGCACGGTACACAGGACGTGACGTAGGCATAGACATCATGTCGGACTCGAGGCCACCAAAAAGTCCGTGTGACAAGATGAAGGGTCTTTAAAAATCCAAAATGGCCAGCAGCAGGGTTGTCATGACATTGAGTCATGATGAGGGCTCTAAGTGTCCTTGTGGGCACGTATAATCGGCCCCGATGTCATAGTAAGCCCTCCTCCAGAGTCCATGGGGAGTCAGGTCCAATTTCCCCCATTCTCTGCTGCGACCAAGCATCTAAGCGCTGCACCTCTCGTATCCGAGTCCGCAAATCCACTGGTTCCTGGATAACGGCCAAAGATTCCAGTGGCAGCACCGTACGTGGAGGAAGAGGGTCCTCGGGACAAAGGTACTTAATGTGACAGGGCATCTGCTCTCCGATTTTGACCACTGGGGATATAAGTCACAAAAAAGTTGAACCGAGCAAAGAACAATGACCATCGAATCTGTCACTGGTTCAACTTCCTCGCAGTGGACAAGTGCTCCAAATTACGATGATCCGTCCAAACCTCCACCTTGTGCCGAGCCCCCTCAAGGTGATGTCACCAGGTCTCAAACGCAGCCTTGATAGCCAGCAACTCTTTTTCCCAGATAGTATAGTTGCACTCGGAAGGAGTGAGTTTCCGAGAATAGTAAGCGCAGGGAAAAAGAGGGGCGCCATCTGCTGGGGCTTGCAACCACACAGCCCCAATAGCCACGTTGGATGCATCCGTCTCCACCACAAATGGACGATGTGGATCAGGATGCCTCAGGATAGGTTCTGCGACGAAGGCCTTCTTGAGAGCCTCAAAGGCCTGTTGCTGCAGTGGCCCCCACTGGAACGGGACCTTCTTTCTAAGGAGTTGATCCGTCAATTTGGCAAAACCCGGGATGAAGGTCCGATAATAATTAGCGAACCCCAAGAGACGTTGAACGTCTTTCACTCAACGAGGGGGTTCCCAACTACACAAAGCCTCCACCTTACGCAGGTCCGCAGTGATGTAAAAACTAATGGCCTCCTCATGGTCCCCAATGACCAGGCGCAATGGCTGGGTAGCGAAACAAATGGGCCCAGCACGAAGTTCCCGCACATCAATCGTTTCCACCTTGATTGGAGGCTCCACCGCAACCAAGGGGACATCAAAATGCGTTGCAAAGGCCTGGTCCATAAAATTAGTCGTAGCCCCCGAGTCCACCAACGTAACCGCAGGAATCCCCTCCGACCGGGACAGCAAGAAAACCCGAGTGTCTAGAAGTAAATGTTGAGGGGGCCCAGAGTCCACCTCCACCACTTCAGGCGGGTGGTTGATACGTGTCTGGCTTAGAGTTTCCCCGAGACCAGACCGACCTTGTTTCCCTGACTGATCAAGTCTAGATTCGGGCAAGTGGAAGTGGTACCTATTAATCTACTCACATTTGCATGCTTTTGAACTGCGAGGTGGGTGGGAACTGAGGCAAGTAATGAGATCTCAGCCTGTTGCATGGAGCTTGGGTCTCAAACCTGGGCTCTCAGCTTTCCAGCTAATAAGCTCAGTGTTTTTAACCAGAAAACCATCATGCATATGATGTAGCAGAAAAACCAAATAGAAAGAACTAAACTGAATGCTCCAGAACACTGGCTTTCTTTCAGATAATCAGGGTTATCATAATATATGAAGCACCTTATCTCTCTCTCTCTCTCTTTCTCTCTCTCTCTCCTTGTTAACATAATGAACAACCAACTATGCAGTTATTATGACTGGACCTGCCCTATCATGTTAGCCTTTGGCATCACTTACTCTGGGAGATTTAGCACAAAATCCACGTGTCTCATGATTTGAGGTTGCATAGATTTTAGGTTTTTTTTTATTCTCTGACAGATATTTTCACCTCACCATCCATAGCAATGGGTTTTTCTATCTGTCATTCTTCATGATGATGATAGCATAGATGGAATTGTGTTTACTGAAAAGAAAATGAAGAAAAACTATCCCAACAAAATGACTTAGGTTTTTCTCCATCCTTTCTATTGATTCAGGGAATTGGAAAAATGACTTTTGTCAATGGGTTGAAAGGCTTAAAATAATTTATAAGTCTACAGCATCAAGGTGAAAAACACCACATACAGAATTGGCAGATAATACATTGGGTGAGTATAGAAATGAAGAGAAAGAGCATAATTGTTAAGCCTGAATTCCCCAACGAGTGTTAAGGAAAACAAACTAAACAGAATGTGTAGCGTAGTCAGATAGGCAGACAGGTAAATGTGTGAGATAAGTTTGTATTTTAGTTAACACGCAGTAAAAATACAGATACGCTTGTGCTATCAAAAATATAGTTTATTCCATTAGGAATTATAGCATAGTCAAAATAAACGGTCCATTAGTCATATATCATTTCAGTCAGTCCAGTCAGGGATACTCAATTTGCAAAGTCCGTGTTGAATAGCCAATGTCAGTTCACTTACAATAAATCAGTCCGTATTATCTCTTCTCTCCGTTGAGAAATCAACACTCCTTTCTCTCCTCCCTTCCAGTAAGGAAAACACAGTCATCAATCCATCCAGTAATTAGGGATCATTAAGCCAGAGAGAGAGAGCTGCAATTGACTTGCTTCTTTTATGGTGCTTTTACAACCACACCCTTAATTACATTCTTGTAGTTAAAGTTACAAACACTTTAACCAACAAACCATGATAACTTATTTATTATTTTTTACCCAAACCAGTTAGGGTAAACAATGTTATCCCTAACAATAATGACTGGGAAAAAGTAGGAATAAAGCAGAGGTAGCTCAAGCTCTTTTACATTTTTTTAAAAATAAAATGAAACAAACACAAGTAAAAGATCCTTCAAAATACAATGGAAAGAAATGGACTTGTCTGCCTATCATTTTTTCAATAATACTGTGTTTAAAAGAAGAAGCATAGATTTGCTTTCCACAAGCATATCTACGAAGAAAGCATACACATTTTTTTAACACAAGGCACCTTTGCATTCTAGTTTTTCTCACATGCTTGCATACAGTTCTCCCTAATATTCACATTCCCATACACAATGTTATCTATATTTTTATATATTGCTAAATATGATCAAATGCAAAAGCCGATGGTTCCCTTCTCATGTTGAGAAATGTCAATTAGATCAATGTGTATTAAAGTTTAAAGTTAATTAATTTTACCTCCATCTCCAGTTGAAGATGATGTCGAGAATGGATCCATCCTTTTTTTTACATTCCTGTTCACCCTTGTTCATCTGCTTTCTGGATTTGATATAGACAAATGGATAGTAGTTGATGCAAAGAAAGATTAAAGTTCACCAAGCAAAGTAGGCAGTGTAGATGTGGGTGCTAAGTCTTAACCCACCTGATTAAGACATATTCCTTGTGGGTCCAATTTGTAGAGACAAATTCCTTGTGTGATCAATCACACTTAGCCAATAAAGAACATTCTTATTCTGAAGTAAGCAATGTGAAAACAGCCAATATGGATTGCACTCTGTCGTCATCAATGTACATCAGCCAAGTGCAGAGTCTATAATGTTGACTCTGTGGTCAACATTAAGAAATATGTATATTAGTAAGAAAAATCTGCTGGAAGTAAGATAAGAAATACTAGGGTTCAATAAAGATTTTTTTAAAAAAAACATTACAGTTAGTTCTTTGAATAGAATAGAGTAGAATAGAGTAGAGTAGAGTAGAGTAGAATAGAATAGAATAGAATAGAATAGAATAGAATAGAATAGAATAGAATAGAATAGAATAGAATAGAATAGAATAGAATAATTTATTGGCCAAGTGTGATTGGACACACTAGGAATTTGTCTTGGTGCATATAAATAGAATAGAATGGAATGGAATAGAATGGAATAGAATGGAATAGAATAGAATAGAATAGAATAGAATAGAATAGAATAGAGTAGAGTAGAGTAGAGTAGAGTAGAGTAGAGTAGAGTAGAATCGAGTAGAGTAGAGAATGGAATGGAATGGAATGGAACGGAACGGAACGTAACGTAACGTAACGGAGTGGAGTGGAGTGGAGTGGAGTGGAGCGGAGCGGAACGGAACGGAATGGAGCAGAGCAGAGCAGAGCAGAGCGGAGCAGAACAGAACAGAACAGAATAGAATAGAATAGAATAGAATACTTTATTGGCCAAGTGTGATTGGACACACAAGGAATTTGTCTTGGTGTGAATACTCTCCGTGTACATAAAAGAAAAGATACATTTGTCAGGAGTTGAGAATCAT
This sequence comes from Notechis scutatus, assembly GCF_049901735.1. Classification (NCBI taxonomy): domain Eukaryota; kingdom Metazoa; phylum Chordata; class Lepidosauria; order Squamata; family Elapidae; genus Notechis; species Notechis scutatus. The sequence continues at coordinate 146,206,438 of NC_142010.1, forward strand.
AAGGTACGACACTTAATGATAGTCATAGAGTACAATAAGTAATCAACTTACGACCAGAATTGAGGCCAGAATTTCCATCACTAAGTGATGCAGGGAGATATTATGTGATGACACTGATGTACAATGGCAATTCTGGCACTCCATTGTACTGAGAATTGTGGGTTGCTAAGCAAGTTCTTACCCCAAACCGAACCATTCTGGCCTTGGACCTTCCAAGGCTCCAATAGCCCCCATCTGCCTATCTACCCCACATCTCTCTCCTTTAGCTGCCCTCCAACACCCAGCCTGGGAAGCGACAGCCACCCCAGCCCAATCGCCGTTGCAGTTATCTCCACTACCCAGCAGTGCTCTCCAGCTGACCTTCAGCATCTTCTTTCTTCCACTTTTGATGAGGCATGTCCTGCCCGATGGTTGGGCCAGTCAGCTGCAGAAAGAAAGAAGAAAAAGCAACCACAGTGTTGCAGCTTTCCCAAATGCCCCTTTGCAAACACTTGCAAAGCTCATGGGCTTTTGCTTTTATTAAGTAAATTAAACCCACCCAGATTTAATCAAATGTATGGTGGGGTGCTTTGTTTTCCAGATAAGACTCAGCCTAATCAGGTTCAGGAGCATGAAAACTCCCTTTTTACATAACAGAACACTGCTCTGGATCCTGTGGATACATTTCCATTCAAGAATTGAACACGAAAGAAAACTGAAGATGATGGAAAAGAAGGAACACTAAGCATAGCTGCAGCATTAAACTGCGACACCCCCCCCCCCAACAATTAATGAATTAATTAATTAATCTGAATGGATGTGATTTAATTAATAAAAGAAGAACAATGTTTAATAACCTCTAATCCTAACAGCATCCCTAAACCCTTGCTGCGTTTAAAAGAAATTACAAAAATGAAAGGTCTTACAAAGCAAGCAAGATGTGATGTCCTTCCTTTTTTAAACGGACTAAACAGAATTCTACCCAGCAACTGGTCATTTGTAGTTTCAGGGGCCATAAAAAAAGATAAAACTACTGTAGCTTTAAAAAAATGAGATTTGGACCTTGGGTCCTGAAAGCTGTATGTACAATTCTGAGCATGAAGGAAACTCTGACCAAAACAATTGTTTTTTGCTATCTACTCACAAAAATCAGCTGTCTGAAATACATTTTAGGCAATCTCCAGATCAGAGGTGGGATTCAGCAGCTTCTGACCAGTTCTGGAGAATCAGTACCAGAAATTTTGAGTAGTTTAGAGCAGGGGACTCCAACCTTGGCAACTTTAAGACTTGTGGACTTCAACTCCCAGAATTCCTCAGCCAGCTTTGCTGGCTGAGGAATTCTGGGAGTTGAAATCCACAAGTCTTAAAGTTGTCAAGGTTGGAGACCCTTGGTTTAGAGAACTGGCAAATCCCGCCTCTGACTGGAGATTTGACAGTCTCCTTCCCCTGCCACGCCCACCAAGCCCCGCCCACAGAACCGGTAGTAAAACAATTTGAATCCCACCACTGCTCCAGATCTCTCTTTCTTCGAGAGTTTTTGCAGCCCAGATCTCACTTCCAACGGTCGTAAGGCTCCTGTGAAAATGTGGGTATTGGTTCTCTCAGCTCACCGGAAGGGATTTCCATGTGCATAAAAACGTCCAACGCCAACAGAATTCTCCACCTGTATACAGCAGATGTTTGTTTAAAATAGCTTTCAAGATCTCCTTTTTCCAAAATCTTCTGGGTTCCCCCTTAATTCTTATTTCAGTGGACTTTTCTGAGAGTCTTATATAGCCATAGACCCTTCCATTTTTGTTCCCTTTCCTTGTTAATGTTCATACCTTGAATCAGATTTCCTTGCGTTCCTTTTAACTCTGCGATGGGTTGCTATTGATTTGGATTCTTCACCGTGTTTATAGTTGCTGTTTTTAAATCAACTTCCATGCCTTCCATCTTATTTATGATCTTTTGTCACAATGGTTTAAAGTTGTTGTTCGGTTCTGACACTGTGTTATTAGTTTATTGAACATTTGATTGAGCATGTGTGAGTTTGATTTTTTTGTTGTTGACCCATTCTCCTTCCTGCCTTGTTTTTCTTCCTTCTCTTTTTGTATGCAATATCTTCTTTTTATTCCAAATTGAAATCAAAAGTGAATCAATTAGTAGAGTGGAATGGGATGGTATCTTCCTGCTCTCAGCTCCTTACTGCATTCTCAGCCCTCCGTACTACCTTATTTCTTTAACCAATTTCCAGTAAAACAATGCATTGCAAAATCTGTACTTGTTCCTCATCATTCTGCCTATCGACTGCCTCTTCTGGAATCTATGCACCTTTATATAAATAAACAAATTTGGTTAATTACTGTCACAATTTACAGTAGAAGAATTAGGATGTTGTAGTAAAAAGTGTACACAAGTATCAATTGGGAATGTGTCTATTTAACATTGGTGTTTTGGGGCCCTCTAGTGGCTCTTCTTATGTTTTATCATGGGACATTGGAAGAAAGCTACTATGGGTAATGTCTATGGGTATTTTCAATCATTCAGTTGTGAGTGCTCCATAAGCTTTCTTCAGTTCTAAGTCTTGGGTGAGAAGTGAAACATCTTTTAAAAAACAAGAAATAAATAAACACATTCTAAGTTAGAACTGAAGAAACTTTTTGGATGGGAAGTGAAAGGTTTTCAAAGAAAAAAAAAAACACCAGGAAAGTCCAGTTCTCTTTTGAAAAAAAAAGGCACATTTGGGACTACAGTGTGTAACTGATATAACAGGAGAACAGAACCAGAAGGAGCTTGGAGGTCTTCTAGTCCAACCCCTACTCAAGCAGGGGACCTATTTCCATTTCAGACAAATGGTTGGGCAATCATTTCTTAAAAGCCACCAGTGATGAAGCACCCACAACTTCCGAAGGCAAGCTTGTGTTGTGGCCCACCAGCAGAGCTGGTGGCATACTTAGACAGTGAGGAGATTGGGGAGGAACATGGGCCAGTCCTGGAGTCTGGGGAAAGCTCTGATAAGTGCTCTGCGTTGGAGGCAGAGGTGGGGCTAGGGCTGTCTGACAGTTATCAGCAACCTTTGGAGTCGGAGATCAATGGGGTAGAAGAACAGCTGGAGCCTGTTCCCAGTGTGCGCATGCACAGAGCTGCCAGGAGAAGGGAACAGTTAAGGAACAAGGGTTGACTGGGGAGTAAAGGCTAAAGGTGGATGGTGAATGGCCCCTCCCATAGGGAATAAAGAGGAGCTATAGGGTTTACAAGAGACAATTGATTCAATTCGTTAGAGTGAAGATCTGTTCCTGACTTCTGGCCAAGTGATTGCTGCTACAGCATGGCGTTTGGAAGCTATCAGCCTAGCAACTCTCCAAGCCTGATAAAGGTCTGTAGTTGTGAAAGCTCATGAAAGACTGTTTGCCAGGACTTTGCTGGAGAGGAATTCACTTTAACCTAAATAAAAGGGGTTTTATCGGGACGAGGAGTCTGCTTCCTGATCATGGGAAGCCTAGGTCAGAACACACTGATGAATTGTTCTCACTGTCAGGAAATCTCTCCTTAGATCTAAGCTGGTTCTCTCCTTGATTAGTTTCCATCCATGACTTCTTGTCCTGTCTTCAGGTGCTTTGGAGAACAGACTGACCCCCCTCTTCTTTGTGGCAGCCCATCAAATATTGGAGCACTGCTATCATATCATATTTGTTATGTAAACTTGAGTGTTCACAATCAGCTTGCACCCAGTCTCTTATTCGGGTTTCCTTTTGAATCACAGGTATTGATAGATGCAATGAGTAAAAGCTCATAAAGTCATCCTATTCATAAATGATACAAAAACCCAAACTCAGATCTTCATTCAGATCTTGGGAAGGAATATACAATTGGAGAAGGCGTGGAGGGGAATCGCGTCATGGCTCCCCAGGTAGTAGGCAATATGATCCAGAAACAGCCCCAAAATAAGAGTCTGCACAATCCTGAGCTGGATAGAGAACGGAGGAAAATGTTCAGGATAGCCACACCACGGAATCTCCCAGGTTATATCTGCTAGGTCAGAAAGTTATAGCTTGAATCTGGAGAGATTTTGCCAATTAAATGTAAGCAAATAAAAAAACTGGGCTTGATTGGATGCCACTGTGTCATCCCTGAGTTTAGGCCTGACTTGTGTAATTTTTACAAAAGCTCAAGGGGATTCCTGCCCTCCTTCCACCCTAGTGGTTTGAGTTCTGGAGCACATCTTAAATGTCTTTTTATGAGAAGAGTTTGTCCCACTACAACGGTGCAGTCAGATTCTCCCTCCGTCTGTCTTCTCTCCAATGCAAGAACTAAAGCAATCGAAGGAGTTTTAGTTATGAGATCTAGTGTAGGAAAGTAACTCCCATTATAAAAGCCAGTATGAAGGAATGGCAATCCAATGATTAATACTTTGAGAGTTTCTTTAAGTCCTTCTCTATGAGGAGAAGAGAGGGAGAGGGAGAAGAAGAAGGAAGGGGGAAGGGAAAAAAGATTGAGTGTCAGGCAGTTTGAGATCATGTATGTGAACTGAGATTTGCTCTAGTCTAAAGAATAATGTGGATTTGAAATTAAAATCTATCGATAGTGTAATAATAATATGATATGACATGGAAAATTAATTAATGTAATATGAATGTAAACTTAAATTTAAGAGGAAAAGACTATACATTTTGTGCACAAGAATTATGTACCAACTGACACACTGTACAATTGAAAGATGGTTTTATTTTGTTGTTTATGTTTGTATTTGTCTATGTTGTTAAAAATAAAAAGCTTTTTATATATATATAAAAGAGAAACCATGTATGTATGAGTATTAGATGGGGGAAATGACCTGGGTGATACCAAAAGTCCCCCAGCCACTTGCATCATAAGCACCCAAAAGTTAATAAAAATACCACAAATATCATAGCAGGAGCAGAGCTGATCATCAGCAAGTCCCATTACTATATCATTCCCAGCAGGAACCTGCCTCCTTTTGCATGGTAAAGTTTTACAAATTTATTTATTTATATTAAATACCAATCTATTACATAGATTGATATGGCCATCCAACTTACACATAGTGATTCTGCGAGGGGTGGGGAGAGGATTACCTGATGCAAAATATCTGTTGCAGTAAAATATGGTATAGTAGTAGGTTTGATAAAGTCTTCCCCAGCTACATAAATGGATGCACCAAGACCAGAGGTGGTATTCAGCAGGTTCTGACTAGTTCTGGAGAACTGATAGCGGAAAATTTGAGTAGTTCAGAGAACCAGCAAATACCACCTCTGACTGGAGATTTTACAGTATCCTTCCCTTGCCACGCCCACCAAGCCACACCCACAGAACCGGTAGTAAAAAAAAATGAATCCCACCACTGACCAAGACCCTAGTCTTCAGTGAAGTCTATCTTAAAACCAGCCTATCTTAAAAATTTAAGATCCAAGATGGAACCAAGCTAAGGCCAGTCAAGATGGCTTCAGGGATTATCATGGAAATTACTGGATTGGAAGCTGTGGGGTCTGAATGTAGCCATATGGCTGAAAGGCAGCCATAAATGGAATTTTAGCCAGTGGGGAATTGTTATCTGCTTCTGCCTAGGCTTCAACAACATACTGTTGGGAGTAAAAGAAAAATGTGAATTGGGACTCAAATGAAATTTGAAATTTTCAAGAATGTGGCATCATTGAGGCCAAATACTTTTTCTGCCTGTGAATAGGACTCTACAGTTCATTCATGTTTTCTTTTTGAACACACACACACACACAGGGACTAATAGAAAGGATTTTAAAAACCATCAGTGCATATTAGGTCATGAAAATAAGAATTATATGGGTAATTTTTTCTATAGTTTTCTCTATATTTTCTCAGATACATGATTGTACCAGCTTGATAGTGATTGAGCACAAAATCATTCTATTAGTTTTACCTGATATTACTGTATTTTGCTGTAACCTGGATTTTCTCAGATTAAATATTAATTATTTTGTATTTTGCGTGGGTATTTGGGTATTTTTCCACAATTTGGGATGGAAAGATGTATATCTTGGCTCCAAAAGAGATGGAAGGATGATTTTATTAAATATTGTTTGAACTATATGGAAAATAGACTTCTAGTCTGGAGAATATCAAAGAGTATTTAAATATAATACAGATTATGAAATTTATGGATAACATAATGAAGCACTGAGATTTAGAAACACTGCTCTAGACAGGACAGTAGTGCCCCCTTGTGGCTTCCTATGGAAGAACCTTTCATAGCAGAATTGAAAGAGGAACATAAGTTTGTAATCATATCTATCCCTTTGGGGAAAGAGATAATAAATGAGAGAGCAGAGGGAAGCACAATAAAGAATAATGCCAATGAGAACGCTGAAATGAATTTCTTCTGAAGCCCTGGCACAAAGCATTTCAAAAGCACACACAAAAAAATGAATCAGATGCCCTCTTCAATTTAGCTGCGCAAATTGCCTTGCCTACATGGTCTGAATCACTTTGGAAGAAAAACCACAGTCCCTTTGCATAAGCCAAGTTTCTTTTACTTGGGTAAATCAATAGGATTCATTTAGAAAGTCATTACATTTTATAATTGAATTGTTCAGTGTTGAACTGAACAATAAAAACCTAATGTAAATGAATACAGAATAAAAAGAACTCCCATTCTTGCCCCAAATCCTGCCCACCTGGTAGGTAGGTACCATGCAAATGCAAGTAGATTAACAGGTACCACTCAGGTGGGAAGGTAACAGCATTCTGTCCATCTTGGTGTCATGCTGACCACATGATCACGGAAGAATCTTCAGACATTGCTAGCTTCCCCAGCCAAGAAATGGAGATGAGCACCTCTCCCTAGAGTTGTACACCACTGGAGAAGGGAAACCTTTTCTTTCACTTTTATATCATTTGAGTCAGTTGTGTAATGACATAAAGCAAGGGATGTCTCCTGCTTACCCACCCCGACCCATTGAAGTCCATGATGGAAACTGGGAAAGAAATTAAATGTCCAGTTGCAATAACCCCTCCTCCTTGTTAAAGTCAAGGTAAAAGCCATAAGGCAGTATGCAACATGTGTTGGAGATTTGTTGCCAACATGATGGTCACCAAGAAAGTAGAAGCACATAATATGATGCCAAAGACTCAGATAATTTGGATGCTAACAATATAAGAAGGAAACTATTTACTGAAAAGTAGGGGTGAAATCAGAAAGAATATAACAGAGCAGAGCAGAATAGAATATTGGAATGGAATGACATAGAATAGAGTAGAGTAGAGTAGAGTGGAGTGGAGTGGAGTGGAGTGGAGTGGAGTGGAGTGGAGTGGAGTGGAGTGGAGTAGAATAGAATAGAATAGGGTAGAGTAGAGTAGAGTAGAGTAGAATAGAATAGAATAGAATAGAATAGAATAGAATAGAATAGAATAGAATAGAATAGAACAGAACAGAACAGAACAAAATTGAATAGAATAGCTTTATTTGGCCAAGTGTGGTTAGACACACAAGGAAATTGTCTCGGGTACAGAAGCACTCAGTGTACTTGTAATGTATGTAAGAATACCTTGAGAAATTACTTAAATTAATGGCTGTAAATTTTCTTTGCTTTCCAAGGACTTGCACACCACTGAGTAGCAAATCAGTACACAATGCTTTACTGTAGTATATACTTTCCCCAACAACAGGCTATTGATTTAGTTAACTCTATCCTTCTAAGGCAGGGTTTTTATTTATTTTATTTATGTATTTTTATTTGTCAATTGCTTACAAGATAATAGGTATAAGTAAAAACATAGTTATGAATACATGGATACATATAAGAAAAATAAAAAATATAAAAGAAACAATAGGACAGGGACGGTAGGCACATTGGTGCGCTTATGCACGCCCCCTACAGACCTCTTAGGAAAGGGGTGAGGTCAATAGTAGACAGTCTAAGGTTAAAGTTTTTGGGGTTTGGGATAAAAAACAGAGTCAGGTAGAGTATTCCAGACATTGACCACTCTGTTGCTGAAGTCATATTTCCTGCAATCGAGTTTGGTGTGATTAACCTTGAGTTTGTATCTATTGTTTGCTCTTGTGTTGTTATGGTTGAAGCTGAAGTATTCATTGACTGGTAGGACATTGCAATGTATGATTTTATATACTATACGTAGATCGGACCGAAGGTGGCATAGTTCTAGATTTTCTAGGTCTAGAATTTTGAGTCTGGTGGCATAAGGTATTCTGCAATGTGTAGAGGAGTGGAGAACTCTTCTTGTGAAATATTTCTGGATTTTCTCAACTGTGTTAATATCAGATACATAATGTGGGTTCCAGACTGATGAGCTGTATTCGAGTATTGGTCTAGCAAATGTTTTGTATGCTCTAGTTATTAGTGTAATATTACCAGAGAAAAAGCTATGTAAGATTAGGTTAACAACTCTTAATGCCTTTTTGGCTATGTAGTTACAGTGGGCTCTAACACTTAGGTCATTTGAGATGAGTACTCCAAGATCCTTGACAGAGTTTGGATCATCAACAAGGTCTTGACTATTCAGCCTGTATTTTATTTTCTGATATATATTTTTTTGCCAATATGTAGGACAGAGCATTTATTTGTTGAGATTTGAAGTTGCCATTTGTTTGACCATTCTGATACATAGTCAAGGTCTTTTTGAAGGGTAGCAGTATTGTCTGTGGTGTTGAATAGCTTTACATAATCAGCGAAGAGAACGCAGTTGCTCTTGATATGATCACAGAGGTCATTTATGTAGAGTATGAAAAGTCCTAGAACAGTGCCTTGGGGGACACCACTATTGACAGGTACAGAATTTGATAAGGACGCTCCCAGTTTTGACCATTTGTTGTCTGTTTGACAGGAATACTTCTATCCAGTTATGCAGATGTCTAGAGATACCGTAAGATTTTAGTTTTAGTAGTAGTTTGTCATGTACCACTGAATCAAAGGCTTTACAGAAGTCTATGTAGATTGCGTCTATTGCTTTGCCCTGATCAAGTTGTGTAGTCCATATGTTTTTGCAGTGTAAGAGTTGCAGATTACATGATAGTTTTTTCCTAAAACCAAATTTTTTATTAGAGAGTAGGTTGTTTGTCTCTAAGTGGAGGATAATGGATTGGTTAATAATTGATTCCATGACTTTACAGGTGATGCAGAATAAAGAGATTGGTCGTAATTTTCAACTAGTTAAACTCGTGGCCCATGGGCTGCATGAGTCATGCACTGGCCGGTTTAGTGAAGGGGGGGAAAGTCACGATACATTACATGATGACACCATGATGGTACAAATTTGACACCCCTGTTTTAAGGCCTTGCAAGTTGTTGCAGTCACATGTCTTTAATAGACCTTAGAGCAAAAGAAAGTTTTGAGTCTTTAAAGCGGCAAACAATTTTCGCCTCCTTCCAAAAGTTCTTGCACTGGTTGGTATGGGATGCTGCCTCAATGTGGTTGCTCCTTTTCTGGTTGCTGCTGATCTCCAGGCCAAGCTCTAAACTCTGCTTTTAAACAGTGTTGCTTTTGAGCACTCCAGCTCAATTCCAGAATTAAGGTCCAGACAGGGATCATATCAGGTTATGTTCCTTACTGTAGTTTGTGGTCCCAGAAGTTGATAGCAAATAGTTTTAAATTTCCAGGCATCACTTCCCACTTCTGCTGCGTCCTATTTTCTTTTCTCCTACATACCCACCACTCCCTGTCTTAGCATTTGCTTTTGTTAAGGTAAGGGCCCGGGAAGGATGAGGCTGCCTCTAGAGGTCAGCACAGCCTTGGAAATGCCAGGGTGTAGCTCAATTAGCCAGGTAACTGGAATACAGTAATAGCTTGGATGATTGTGAATAAATTAGGAAGGGAGCAAGGGAGGCCAGGGGGAAGGGAGGGAAGGAGGAAGGAAGGAAGGAAGGAAGGAAGGAAGGAAGGAAGGAAGGAAGGAAGGAAGGAAGGAAGGAAGGAAGGAAGGAAGGAAGGAAGGAAAGGGTAAATGTTACTGTTCTTTTGGACAAGGGATGAGCTGAGTCTATGGCTGGAGAAAGGAACTGCTTTCCCCAAATGTAGACAGCAAACCCAGCCTCACTTCCTCACAATGGCAAGAATAAATTGGAACCTACAGTGAGATAGCTGGCAAATAAATTTAACAAATAATAATGATTATGATTGTTTTATTGTAGATTGGTAGCTATCTAAATAGACAGGAGAGAGAGAGAGAGAGAGAGAGAGAGAGAGAGAGAGAGAGAGAGAGAGAGAGAGAGAGAACAGAAATCCATGCAAATAAATTTAGATGTGCCCAATGAACCTAGCTGACATAGTGAAAAATGAAAGACCAGAACCTGTGAAATACTATCATCATATGGATCTGTATTCCAGCTCACAGTCAACTCAAAAATTTCTTCCATTTATAATTATATACTTTCAACATGATACTTAGCTGTTAAAGACAGCTGACAAACCAGGTTTGAAACCCAAGAGCTGTGCCATGGGTGAGTTCCCATTACATGACCCAGCTCCTGCCCACCTACCAGTTTGAAAGTGTGCGAATGCGAGTAGGGTAAGACGCACTACTTTGGTGGGAACATAACAGTCTTCTGTGCACCTTGGTGTATAGTCATGCTGGCCATATGACCATAGAAGTATCTTCAGACAACACTCGCCCTCTGCTGAGAAACAGAGATGAGCACTGCCCCCTAGAGTTGGACATGATAGGGGAAACTTTTACCTTTACCTTTACTCTCAACACAGTAGGTTTACTGGCTTCTGCCAAAACTCCCACATATAGCAATAGTATAAGTAAATAGTCTTTTGGCAGAGATATATCAGTCCCATTGATCAGTAATGTCACTTCCAGTCCTCCCTTGGAAGTGCCTCTTATTGGTCCATAACTTGAATGTAACATCATAGGTCCTCCTCAGAAGTACTACTGATTGGTCCAAAATCTAGACACAAGGCACATAGGCCCAAACTGAGAAATAATGTCATAGGCCCCAAACCTGAAAGTGCCTTTCATCATCCCTCTATGTTGAGGTAATTCCCCGTTAGGAGAATGAGCGCATACAGGGAGACGTATTTGAGAGAAGTGTTTGAATAATACACACACAGTAGACAGATACACTGTACAGTAAATGTAGGTTTTTACTTCAAGAAAGGTTTAAGCAAAGTCCAAAATAAGCAATCCAAAGTCATTCACAGGTAAATCAGTCAGTTTTTCAATCCAGGGATAATCCAAATATCAAAGTCCAGTGTCAAAAAACCGTTCAGTAACAGACTTACATTAAATCCAGTAATATCAGTCAATTAGAAGAAATGGAGGAACGGCAATATTTTCCAACAGAAGGAAACAGAGATACTCACTCAGACACACTCTCTTCTGAGACTAAGACTAAAACAATCCAGGTTTCTGGCTCCATCTTCTGGCCCTTTGAAAAACCACACCCAATTGCAGTTTTTGCAATCTTTAAAGACAGTATGAAAATGTTTATCCTGGTTTATATATTTCTAACCCAAATACCTGTTAGGTCAGTGATCCCCAACCTTTATGCGCGCCCGCGATCAGTGGCGCCGCATCTTTGATGAAAAAGTGCTTCCGGTGACCTTACCGGAGCACTTTTCATCAAAAAGATGCGGCAGCATTCAGTGAGCTTTTCCGGGTAGAAATGGCTACCCGGAAAGCTCACCGAGCACTTTTTCATCAAAATGTTTATCCTGGTTTATATATTTTTAACCCAAATACCTGTTAGGTGACTTATATTCCTAACACTCTACCCTCGTTGTAGTTATCTTTTCTCAAATGTAGCCCTCTTATCCATGTGTAGTCACAATTTGAATGACAAGATCCCAAGAATTGTGCTCTTACTAGAAGTTGTATTTCCCATTCATTTCATTAATAGAGCCCTAGATTCTTTTGGAAAGAAAACAACAGAATAGTGTGCCTAATTTTTGCATGTACACATGTATGGAGAGAGAGAGAGAGACAGAGAGAGACACAGAGAGATCTCCACGTTTTAATGCAAAAAAATCTCAGGAATGTAACTCACTTATTTTCTAGCCAGTTTACGCACTTTCTGCAAACAATATTCCCCTTGGTAAAGGTTAAAAAAAGGCCTATTTTGCAAATGAAATTATTCCTCCCCTCCAGCAAAGCCACAAAAAATAAATAGGAAATTAGACGGAACGAACAAAAACAGGGAATAGGGAACTTCTATAAACTGACAAAAACTCTGCAAAAATCTTCAGACAAAGAAGAACTTATTATGAATAATATAATGGTGCTTATTAGGCGTTTAAAAATAAAAATAAATGCTAGACCAGTGGTTCTGTATAGGCTGTTTGTGCTGGCTATTACAAAAAGGGAACAGGGCTGTGGTGTGAGTGTCCGTGGGAGTCCAAGTGTGTCCAGGGGTCATGTCCAGGCTTGTTAGAGCCATGTTCTTCTGCAAGAGTTGTTCACAGTGTCTCAGCTACAGGCTATGATCTTGCACAGCCATGATTATTGGTGCCCCAGCTCCAGGCTGCTCTGAAGTTCTGCAGTTTAAAACTCTGGCCTGGTTTGAAAAATAATATGGTAGATCCTGATGATGAGAGTTGGGCTGCATAATAATATACGAAGGAAGAGTGACTGAGTGGAAAGGAAAGCAGGGAAAGTTGTGGTTGCATAATTTGATGAGATCCTGATAAAGAGAGAACTCAGATTTGAAAGAACAAAAATCAATGTAGTGGGAGATGGACTTGATGGACGGAAAGGTTTGGTAGAGTTACCACCTGTGTTTCATAGAACAAGAAACATAGACTAACGGAAGGGACCTCGGGGGTCCTCTATCTCAACCCTCTGTTTGAGTAGGAGACTCTATATAATTTCAGACAAATGGTTGCCCAGTCTCTTTTTGAAAGTGATGGAACGCTCACAACTTCTCATGGCAGCTACTCCATTGCTTAATTGCCCTCACTGTTAGGAAAACAATTCCTTACAAACAATTTTTTATTTTGTTTTTCTTCTCTTGGGCCTTAATTTTTTTAGCTTGATGTTTCTTAATCTTTTTCAGTGCTCTGTGTAAATGGTGCTTATTCCAAAAGGGGAAAACATAAACACTCTCTCTCCCTCCCTCTCCCTCTCCTTCTCCTTCTCCCTCTCTCCCTCCCCCCTCTCTCAAACACACACATACACACACTTTCTCATCGAAAAAGAACAATGAACTGCACTGGAAAAGAGCCTCCTCAAAGGCTAGGCAAGATTGGTAGGGAGCAATGCCGCCATTTTGGTTTATGTAAATGAGTTTGTTAACAAAAGGCACTCATTATGGCAGCCATTTGGTGAATAGTCAATGTTCCTGATGTGAGCAGTCAACTTTTCTTGCAGAATGGGATGACTGAACTTCAACTAACAGAGTTTTGGAGAACCACACTCTACCTAAGGTGATTCAAGTGCTTAAAAGTGAAGGGGAGGGTCTGTGTCTTGATGTGGGAGAGGTAAGAGGATCATCTGATGTTGACAAGAAAAGAAAAGGCAGACTTTGGAGTGAGAGGCCCTCATAAAAGTTAGGTAACTTCTATGTGACCTAAATGCAGACTAGCCTATCTTCCCTTGTGGATTCCAATCCTGAGACGAGAGAGAGTAAGCAGCTGAGATGAAGGAGTTTTCATACGTCTGATTACACTTTTGTTTTGCCCCTTTAGTTCCCCATGGAGGCCATTGCAAAAATCAGAGAGCAGAATCAAACTAGTGCACAAGCTGCTTTATTTTCATTTTTAGGAAGCAATATGCACTTTTCTGCACAAACCTTCTGAAGAATGCATAAACCATAACTGCCCATTCAGAACTGCCTTTTTTTTTTTTTTTTTACAAAAGTGATGGATGTGGCTCTGACTGAGAAAGAAAAAGAAAGAAGAGACCCTCTTGTGTGAGCTGACCCCCTAAAGCTCACGGGACATCCTGTCCGTGAGAGAACATTGTTCAGGCTATTGAAACCCTTAAATCAAATCATGTTAACTTTCTAAAGCTCATTCAGATGATAATCAGGCTGTCCAGCCTGCTGAGCCAACCGAGACTCACCAACAGCTGATGCCTGGATGCTGGCCTGGTAACATTGACTTTGACTCCAAAAAGAATTTTGATGGGGGAAAAAAATGAGAGTATTCACTCTTCTATGATGTCAGCAGAACAGAATAACTGAATTGGAAGGGACCTTGGAAGTCTTCTAGTCCAACCCCCTGCTCAGACAGGCAACCCTCTAGATCATTTCAGACAAATGGTTATCCAATCTCTTCTTAAAAACTTCCAGTGTTGGAGCATTTACAACTTCTGGAGTAGAGGTGGTATTCAACCGATTCGAACCGGTTGAGGTGAACTGGTAGTGGTGATTTGGTGTGGGTCGTCGAACCGGTGGCGACCCCTGGCTGGCCACGCCCCCAACCCAGTCACTTGGTCACCCGGTCGCTCACTTGCCCTGGTCGCTCTCTTAGCTTTCCCTACCATGTGGCGGCTGCGGTGCAGCTCGGGCGGATGTCCCATGGCTGCTGCACATGCGCACTGCATGTTCAGCCGCTACACATGCAGTACGCAGGTGCAGCAGCCCCGGGACATTTCCCTGCCTGCCCTCCCTCCCAGAGCATGCTTTCTTCCTTCTCCCAGCGGATGCACCTCTTCCACCCTGGCCTGGCCTGGCAGCCAGCAGATGGCCACATGTCCAGCCACCTCTTTTTCAGCACAAGAAGCCTCCCCCAACTGGCTGGCTGCTCTCCTCCTTCTCTGCCTGTTTGTTCTGTATGGCTGAGGAGGTGGAGAGCAGCCAGCCAGTTGGGGGAGGCTTCTTGTGTTGAAAAAAGGGGCGGCTGGCCATGTGGCCATCTGCTGGCTGCCAGGCCAGGCTGGGGTGGGCTGGAAGATGCACGTCCACTGAGAGAAGGAAGAAAATGTGCTCAGGGAGGGCAGATGGGCGGATGTCTGGGACTACTTAAAGGTCGACTTTAAGAGTGCCCCCATGGAAGAAGCCGAGAAATGAGAGCAAAAGTAGTGACGATGGGGGTGACAGGGGCATGTGTGTCCCTCCACAAGGAGTTTGAAGGGAGGCAGGCACTGCACCTCTAAGGAAAAAAGTAGGTGCCAAAGCCCTGGTTGTCACCCAGGAGGAGACTGCGGAGGGACACATCACATGCCCCTGTTGCCCCCACTGCTGCTACTTTTGCTCTCATTCTCGGCTTTTAAAGTCAATCTTTAAGAGCTGGAAGACTTTTCATTAGACGCCACCAACTCATCATTGGGAGAGATGTAGCCCCTGAATACACCTGAAGTCTTGGCAAAGTTCTCTGACTTTCAAAACGCATCCGAGCAGTGACTGCCTCCCTTCCTTGTGCACACCAGGAGCGTCTAACCGGAGCGAGAGAGAGCAAAGTTGGCTGCTATGGGGCAAGCGCCTTGGCTTCCCCTCTTGCTCCTCACAGTTGCTCTGAGGTGGTGCGGTTCTTTACTTGGGCAGCCAGAGAGCCGCAGCAGTACGCACAGCAGCAACAGGCAATGCCACAATGAAACACAGTAAGATTTGGCGGTGCAAATTTATCTCCGAGGGGCTTCTGGCAAACAACAAAAGAAAAACCACCCCAAAACAAAACCCATTTGGCAGGCAGACTTGGCAGGCAGTTTGAGATCTTTAGTTGGGCTTTTTTTTGTCAGCTCAAAGGGCGGAGAAGTGGGTGGGAAGGTATTTAAGAAATATCTATGCAGCATCAGACATGTGATTGAGTGGGCATGGCCAACTCGACATCATTCGCAGCAAGCTGCTGCACTACCTTGCCGAGTTGGCCATGCCCACCCAGTCACATGACCACTAAGTCATGCCCACCGCACAAGCCATGCCCACAGAACCAGTATTAAAAAATTTGAATCCCACCACTGGCCTGGATGCCAAAAAAAATTTCAACCCAAATGCAAAAACAGATGCTAGGATGAGATTTGGGGTGGAACTTCATGCTTAAAAATGGTATTGCTTGCTGTTTTTAAAAATCGAGTCTTTTGGGTGCCTAGGCAAGAAAACTTGTGAACCCGGGGTCAGAAAAAATGCTGCCTGGGCGTCAAATTTTTTTTCAACTCAAATGCAAAAATGGACACTGGGACAGAGTTTGGGATGGAATTTCATGCGTAAAAATGGCATTGCTTGCTGTTTTTAAAAATCGAGCCTTTTGGGTGCCCGGGTCAGAAAAAATGGTGCCTGGAATCTGGAGGCAAGTTGTTCCACTGATTAATTGTTCTACCTGTCAGAAAATTCCTCCTTAGTTCTAGGTTGCTTCTCCCCTTGATTAGTTTCCACCCATTGCTTCTTGTCCTGCCTTTGGTGCTTTGGAGAATAGTTTGACTCTCTCTTCTTTGTGGCAGCTCCTGATAGCCCACTGCTATCATGTCTCCCCTAGTCCTTCTTTTCATTAGACAGACCCCATTCCCGCAACCGTTCTTTATATGTTTACATATATATGTCCTCCTAGATGAAAAAGAGGCCTGATGAAATAAATGACTGTGTTCTTCAGATGTATTACTGATAGATTACCCGCATATTTTATCTTACGATAACAAGAAAATGCAGACTATAGGCGGTGGTGTCAAACTGGCAGCCATTCAGCTAGATGCATTACGTGCAGGCCACACCTACCCCAGCTCCATGAAGGGAAAAAATGTCACGAAACGACACATGATGATGCAAATTAGACGCCCCTGCTATAAACACACACACACACACACACACACACACACACACACACACACACACCAAAAGAAAGCTCTTCTGGTTCATAAACCTCTCTCTTTAGGAAGTTTTTCTCCCCATTTTTAAAGAAACCCTGGAGAAGGAATGCATCAGTGACTGAAAACATGAGATGATTGATGTCAATCCTTTGGGGTAAGCCAGATCAGGAAAAGGACTCCACAAGAAATACCGGATGTATGTTAAGAGTAACAGAATATTGGTTTCCGGTTTGTCGGCTTCGCGAGCGGTAGGATTCGCGAAGCTGCGCGATCCTCGCCGCTAGTCAGTTTTGGGGCTCCGACCCGGACGGGTGCGGAGCAAGGCTGCCCTGCAGGGGTAGCTGAAGGTAAGGGGGATCCGGAGGAAGGGTTTGGGGTGTTGCAGACCCCCTCCCTGGCCGGCAGAACCCCTGTTACCAGGACGGTGCAGCGGCGGTCCGTAATGGCCGCCACAAAGAAGTTGACAGCCGGGCAAGTATGCGCAGGAGGAAGAAGAGAAAGTTATTGAAAGTGAAAGTTCTTCTTGGTTGACCCAGGGCTTTGAGATTTATTTAATTTAATTCCTGGAAAAGATGGTTTTTTGATGATTTTTTCCACAAGAGAAAAAAAAGCGGCTATTTTGAGGTGCTGAAGGGAAAGTTTACTCTCCTCCCGACGGAATTAAGCCGGAAGGGAGAGGATAAAGAAAATATATAAATTTGGATCTTGTTGGAGGAGATGCCTTGAAGACTTGAGGACAGAAATATAATCTTAATAAGGCTTTAAAATATAGATTTGGACTCTTTTTTTTTATTTGTTTGATACCACCCTGGAAGAGGAAGGGGAATTTTGGCTTGCTTGGATTTATTGAGGATTGTGGATTTTGGGATTGTTTTGCCTTTCTCTCGGAATATTTGGTTGGTGTAAGAAGGAAGAGGAATAAAGAAAAGAAAAGATTTATTTATAATGGCTTTCCTTTTGAAGACCTGAGGGATGAATATGAGCAAACAAAAGCAGCCTGTAAAGATGGCATGGAAAAAGCTTTTCTATTTCTAGAAATGGCGCTGGTCAATTACCAACAGACAATGGAACAGATGGAAACGGAAGAAGAACAACAAGGAAGAGACGAAGACGCCATCTTCATTGAATCCCAAAACTTATCTAAGGAAGAAGGAAGGAAGAGAGTAAGGAAAATGAAGGACTTAAGATTTAAAAACATTTGAGAAAGAGAAAAATATGATGCAAAATAAATATAATGATAATAAACAAGAGAAAAAGGGAACAAAACAGAGAAGGGATCCCAGCAAGGCAGAGGTTAGAAGAAGAAGGGGGGTAGGAAGATTTGGTGGGGGAAGAAAGAAAGGGAAAGGCGGAGAAAAGCCTCAAAGCTTTAAAATTGGATGGGAGAAGAGGGATTTTTTTAGAGACAAAGGATGAAATATAAATTTCTGTAAGAAAGATTCTGCTAAGGTACAGAAGATGGTATTGTAACATTTATATTTGAAATAGTAAATTAGAATGGCTTAAGATTTAATAAGAAATTAAAATGTTGAAGTTTAAAATTGAAATGTTGAAGTTTTTAATAATGATTGATTTAATAATGATTGATTTTAGAAATGTAATAAAATATCGAAGGAAAGGAGGATACAATGTATTTAAACATTTTTGGTGGATAGAATGTACCAAGCAGAACTAAATTGGGTATTTGTTATGTTGAATGTTAATTTTACTAACTTAGGGGAGGATAGAAAGGCATCATACTCTGATTAGTGATTTCAGGAGAAATTCTTTTTATTATAAGAAGAGATAGAGGGATAATGAATGGGCAAAAGATACAAATTTAATGATTTAATTAAGATGGATTAAATAAGATAGAATTGTGAAGAGTGATATGCGCTATTATTTTAGCCCATGCAAAGAGAGGTAACTGGGGCCAAGGTACTTTACTAAAAGATTTTTTTATGTTTGTTTGTGTTTGTTTGTGTTTTATGAGAATATTGGGGAAATTATTGTAGAAAGACAGGGAAAGATTTAATATGTAATGATTTGTTTGTTGTTGAAACTTTTAATAAAACTTGTTTTAAAAAAAAAAAAAGAGTAACAGAATATTGAAATCTAACAGCATTTAATCTTCCCATAATGACCGGACAGATGGGGGTCAAAGAGATTATTGGAACACTCTTGAAAGAGCTATGAAGTATTCACTGATGACAGAGCAGAAAGGTTAGTTGAGCACGCACTCCTCTTGGATCAACTCAAAGGATCCAATCCATTCAGTACAAGTGTTTGAATGATAACTGTGGGAGTTTCCTGCGGGGGGCAAAAGAAGACAAATGATACATTTTATTTATTGATTGATTTGATTTGATTTGTCAATCACTTACAAGATAATAGATATAAGTATGAAGATGAGTAAGAATACAGGAAATAGGTACGAATAAATGGGGACAATAGGACAGGGACGGGAGGCACGATGGTGCACTTATGCACGCCCCTTAATACATGTCTGTTATGATATCATTAAAAAGATATTGAATCATGTGCATATTGATTTACTAGGTACATCATCACTGTGGGTTTTCCCAGATACCTCTGGGAAATACAGACCTACAGAATAAATGGTTGTCCACAAGAGATTGGTGGGTACTACTTCAATATTATGGTTGATAGCCATTATAAAATGGTATAATATTGGTATGTTTGTTCTAACATCCAGTGCTCCATATATAGACAGCTTTGCCTTCCATCACTCCCACCCCTATTATTTCTTTTCTTATTCTCCTTTCTACTGGTTGTGGCTAACTCTATGAATCAGGGAGAAGTCAACTTGATGCTTTCAGACTTTGGGATGGAAATACTCATGATACCGATCATTGAACTGATGGGAATTGTTCCAAAGCCTCCAGACAATACCATTTTGCCTACCATATCCGTATTGGCATCATAGAATCCCTTTCTCTTCACCCATCCTTCCTTTGACCAGCCTTTTACCTAGGATATTCCCAAGTATGCATCCCATTCAAATGTTGAATTCTTTTTCACATTATTTTGCAAGTATCCTCTTCAAATATCCTTTTACACATGACCTTGAAAATGAGTTGAATTATGTATTCTCCTTGTATTAAATGTAGCACAGAGATTGCATTCCAATATATTGGCTGCAAAACACAGAAAATCACTAGACGGAAGAACAGAGTAAGAGGTACTTCTTTGCTGTTATCTATTGACCATCCATATCTTGGCAGTGGATTAGAGAGACTTAGATTTCAACTTGGGGATGGGGTAGCAAAGTTCCCAATCTGCATATTAAAAAGATCATTTGTTTTAAGTTAAACTCCATAAAGAACCCTCTGATCTCTGATTTCCACCCATTTGCCTGTTCCTTTCCTATCTTCCTATACCTTCAAACCTCTAAAAATTTTGCAAATTCTAAGAATTTTGGTTTGGTAGCTTCTATTATCTATCATCTATAAGTGATCTTCCTTATTCCAAGCATATCTGATGATGTCTCAAATTAACCTGTGTTTTTTTCCCCCATGGAAACTAGTGTTTATATACACATACATAAATTGTATACAAACAGCCCAGCTCAATTTTACTTCTTAAGTGTGAGCAGCCATGTCAACTGGAAGATTCATTGACGATTGGAAAGAGCCTGACTGAAATTCAATTTCTCTCCCTGCTCCTAGCCAAGAAATATTGCTTTAAATTGTAGCAGAGGATGAAGAGAATGCAAAGAGTCCTAACTCCTTTTCTTCCTGAATCACCGCTAGAACCAATTGCAATTTTTGTTTTGCCTAAAAAATCATGATTTTGTATGTTTCCACTTTTGCCCCATCCTTTTCCTCGTAATAATAATAATAATAATAATAATAATAATAATAATAATAATAATAATAATAATAATAATAATAATAATAATAGCAGCAAAATTTCAACCAAAGATAAAATATAAAGAAACAGAAAAATAGGAATTTGGGGGGGGAAAGCTCAGCAAAAGAACAAAATTAGAGGCCAAAAAGGTAAAAGAAGGGAGAAAAATAGAAGAACTTCTAACTTTCTTTGGTACAAATATAAAATAGATTAAACTTTTAGAGAAAAATCAACAATAATGCACAGTATTTCTACAATCACAAACAGTTATCAATGGTCAGATCCAAAATTACAATTTCATTTCAGTTTCAAGCAAAAGAGTCCAGAAGTGGTTTCCAGGTAAAAACAAGCTACTTTTTTCTCCCCTCTGTCTCATGTCCTTCAGATGATAGGCCTATAAGCAGCTTCTCTTTTGTTTCCCCTGCTTAGTATCACCTGCTCAGACAAAACTTTCAGTTGAAAAGAGTGACACAAAAATGCCCATAGAAACAAACAATATCTTAGTTTCCCAGCTCTTCGGTCACTGGGGTGTCCTTGCCATTGTGTTGGACAGAGGCTTGGGATACAGTACTACATCAGTTTCATCCCCGCTAATCCAATTTCCTACTCGGCCCCGGCAATAGGGAATTGCGAGAGCAAATATTGGGACAGGAAATTTTCATCCCACGCCTGTTTTTCCTTTGAAGCTAGGCCCTGTACCCTGCATGGGAGAGAGCCTGAGACCGGCCATGGAAATAAAATTACCTCACATTATGCAGCCATTCTAATTGGATCTCAGCAGCTGCAGCAACTGGGCTCCAATTAACATGACACTAGGCGGGAGATGGGGAAAATACAATTAGGGTGGGGGGGGATCAGGTGTGAGCTGCTTGGGACACAGAGACAGTTACCCGACATTGTGTGTAGGCCAAGCCCAGGCCTATCTTGGCCAGTGATCGCAACATCCTCTCCTGCCTCCACCCGCTCTCCCCTTGTCAAGTTGAGTGATTGTAGCAGCAGGGTAAGAAGGAGGCAGGAGGCTTTGCAGCCTATTCTGCATGACAAAGGGTAGTATCCAGAGGGGTCCTACCCAGAGAGATCGGGTGCCAGAGCTCACAGCTGCATTGTTGTGTGGCAATCTAACTGCCAAAGCAGAAGTGCAGAGGTGGCTTGTGGGAGCCCGGTCAAATGACATTGTAGTTGGGGAAGTGACTGCCTATGTAGAAGGGAGGGGGGTAGTGAGTTTAACTCCATGGAAGTTGCCCTGAATGAGTAGAAATTGGACAGGAACAAATTTGGGCTGCTATTTCTTTCCCTCCTTCTACAAAGAAAGAAGCAAACCACGAAGGAGTTAAAGCTTCCAGAATATTCTTTCCGCGGTAATTAATGAACATGATGGAATCCAGGCAAATTAGTCTGCCTGAGTTTGAGTGTTTGAAAATGTCTACTCTAAGGCATGCAGGGCAGCTGGGGAAGAAGGATGTTCCTCGTTTATTTACTTTGGCACATTTGAGAAGATGAATTCTCCTCTCATCTTTCCCATTTTTTTTAAAGTGGTTGCTTGCTGATTGGTCAAAGAGAAAATGGGTGCCTTTAAAAGGCTATTGGCAGCCCTTGGCCATAAAACTGACCTACAGGTGCTGGCCATGAATAGTGTTGGCTACCCAGAAGGATCTTCTGTGGGGTTAAAAAAAAAAATCAAGATGACAATTGCAGCAGTGTAGCTGAAGCACCAACTCTTTCTGCTTGTGTGTTGATAGACTTACAAAGGGGGTGGGGCTTCAATCATGCTGCTGCGACCGCCATCTTAATTTGCCAGTAGCCCAAGCTTCCCCATCTGGTGCCTTCCAGACCTGTGAGATTACAACTGCACATAACAATTTCTCAGACACACCTGCTAACAGAAGAATAGACTAAAATGGAGGAAAGGATTAAATGGGCAGTTTAAATAAGGGCAATTCAACCCCTTCACATGTCCAGTAGCAATTTGTCAAAAGTGCCCCATAGTCCAGTGCCTCAAGAAGAGGCAGGTTTGAAAAGAAAGGCTCTATTCCCAGGAGCAGATGCAGCTGCTTTAAAGAGCTGTAGGCAGGGATAACCTATGTGCTTCTATATATTCTAAGGCAGGGGTGTCAAACTGGCAGCCCGTGGGCCGGATGCATCATGCACAGGCCACACCCATCCCAGTTCTGCGAATGGGAAAAACGTACAGAAATGTCAGGTGATGGCAACGTGATGCGGCAAATTTGACACCCGTGTTCTGAGGCATATATTTCAGAGGGAATCCAAAGCTTTACACATTCTGTGTTGTCTCATTCAAACTATGACACTTTGAAATCCCAGCCTTGTATCTAGTGGAGATTGTGCTTCACTCCAGTTTGACCTTCAGAGCCAAACTGGACTATTTTTTGAAGATGGAATAGAAGGGGACACAGCAACCAAATCCGAACTTTTGGGTAAGTCCCATTAAACCTACCTCAACCTTTTTCTTGTAAGGATATAGGATCATATATACACAACGTGTGATTTAACCAATCCAAAAGCATCAGCTTTTTTTTTAATATAGTGAATTGCCTTGCTCAAATCTTTGGATGACAAAATCAATTAGTCACCAGTGCTGCCATTGGCCGAGACACGCGCACACACATACACGCAAACACACAGGTTTATATGTATGGGGAAATATTACAAACGTACAATTCATCCATAGATGCATATCAATAATAGCTTGTCCTTTTCAACAATAGGCAACCCCCTCCCCATAAAAAGCCCAGCTTTTACATTTGTTCGTGTCTTTGAGATTATTTTTGCGAAGCTGTTACTTCATGCCATTTCATTTCGTTTAGTTTCATTTGACTGACTTTACTACATCATTGATCGGGTGAAGATACTTAGAACTTTTGAAATGCCAAAGAAAAGGTACCCCATCAATTTATGGGTCAATGCATCAATATTAGTGTGTATGTGCATACGTGCTGTGGGCATGGCTAGGGAATATTGTGGCCTTTTCTTTAATTTTATTGACCCCCTTCCTTGCACAGCACCATCATTTTTGCTGTGTGCCAAATCAGCATCCCTTTACAGGCTACAGCTGGGCCTCAATGGGAGTGAGAGTATCTGTAGGTCTGCCCCCTTTTCCCTAGGGAACTAAATCCCCCCCTACCCTTATTGGTCTCTGCTTCCTTCATTGGTGGATGATTCTTCTTGTCCCACCTCCCTTGTCTCTTCTGTTGTTTCTGGACAAGAGACTAATCACTGCAACTAACTCAAAGGGGAAGGGAAGCGGGTTTTGTCTTCCTTAGAGCACAGCATCCCAGGACTGGTCCTGTTTGGTGGGTTTGAATTTCACATGGGCTGAATGGTGTTGAGGTTTCCATCTTGCCGCACCCAAGGGAATGCAGGGGTGGAGGATAGGAGGGAGGGAAGCACAACAAGGCCTGTTGACAAACTGTCGGTTGACAGATGGGTCCCTGGACACGCTGAGGAGGTGCCAGAGGAATACAATGTGCAGCAGTGCATCTAGTAGCGAGTTGGGAGCATGTGCACTCAAAGGGGAAACTGCCAGCCATGTCCGATTGGGTTGGCTGGCTCAGAGTCACAAAGTCAGTGTTTCGGGCGTGCGTGCCCCTGTGGCTTGGGAAAGGAAGGGTTCAAAACGGGCACAAACATGCATGCCCCTATTCTGCATCTGTGTGCAGAAAGGGGCCCCAGCTCAAAGGATATCCCGCACTCTCTTAGAAGAATGAGCTGTAGAAAACGTTCTGATGATCTGTGGGTGCAAAAAGAAAAAAAGAGAAAAGAGAAGCATGTGGAACAGGGGTTTGCAGAGAAAGTATAAAGGAGGAGAAAATAAGGGAGCGACATTTATTCCAGCATGTGTAGACATCCGGCGTAATTTTTGAGTTCAAATATGTGCATTAACAGCACTAAATTGTATAAGCATCTGTAGATCTTTTTTCCCCAGCCTGGTGTTTCCCAAAGCTCCCCACTTGCTTCAACCCTTTGCCGATTGGAGAGAAGGATTGTCATGCCCCTGTTAGAATCTGACTCCGAGGGAGAGGAGAAACAGATGACAGGGCGTGGGAGTGTGGCTCCAGAGGTTATGGAGGAAACTGGGGAAGGGCACAGGCCGGCTGGGCATTCAGAGGAAGACCCAGGCCCATCCCCTCTTCATCCTAGGGCACGCAGGGAGGAGTGGATAAGGGAGAAATGGGAATGGCATGGTCTATGGGGGAGGAAAGGGCCCTGATCCCCTTCATGGGCTGCTGCTGGGAGGACTGTTTAAAAGGACAAACTGCACATGGCCCAGTGCTGGAAGCAAAGCATGAAATAATTCTGGTCTGTCAGTTCTTATCTGAGTTCTGGCATCCTTCCAAGTGTGTGTTTTTCGATATCTGTGGATGTCTTCAAGCCCTTATCCTGCCTGGTCTCCTTAGTTGCTTCAGTGTGGTTTGTGTTGCTTTTTCTATTTATAATTTATATGTATTTTGAGTTTGAATGGAATTTCTTCCTTTTCACAACTGTTTGTGAGGGAGTTTTTTCTCCAGTCAATGATAATTGGACCTTGGAGGCCAAGTTGAAAGAATTAAAGGGACTTCACCTATTTTTGTGACTTTGTTGCTTTTGTATCCCACCCTGGATCATCACAAGGATCTTGAAATTATGGTTAAAATTAGGCCACGATAAGAGGGCAATCCTTAAAAATGTGAACATGTACCATGATTCCCTGAAGCTGAGAGGCTTGAACAATCCTTAACATGCTGGTTTTCTCTGTCGGGAGAATTGCCTTTCCCCCAGTTCCCTAAATAGGACTGTACAGGGAGTCCTCAACTTACAACCACAATTAAGCCCAAAATATAGGTTGCTAAGTAAGAAATTTGTTAAGCGGGTTTTGCCCCATTTTACGACTTGTTAAATGAATCACTGACGTTGTTAAATTAGTAACATGGTCGTTAAGTGGATCTGGCTTCCCTATTGACTTCCCTTGTCAGAAGGTTGCGAAAGGTGATCACATGTCCCTGGGACACCACAGCCGTCATAAATGTGAGTCAGTTGTCAAGCATCTGAATGTAGATCATGTGACCATGAGGGTGCTGCAATAGTCAGTGTTGTTGTAACTTTGAACGGTTACTAACTGAGCTGTTGTAAGTCTATTGTAAGATGATTAGGGGACTGGAGACTGAAACTTATGAAGAACGGTTGCAGGAACTGGGCTTGGCTAGTCTAGTGAAGGGAAGGACCAGGGGAGACATGATAGCGGTCTTCCAATATTTGAGGGGCTGCCACAGGGAGGGAATCAAGCTATTTTCCAAGGCACCTGAAGGCCAGACAAGGAATAATGGATGGAAACTGAACAAGGAGAGATTCAACCTGGAAATAAGGAGACATTTTCTGACAGTGAGACCAATCAACCAATGGAACAGAAGTTGCCTTCGGAAGTTGTGGGAGCTTCATCACTGGTGGCTTTCAAGAAGAGACTGGACTGCCATTTGGTAGAAATGGGGTAGGGTCTCCTGCTTGGGTGGCGGGGGGGGTTGGACTAGATGACCTACAAGGTCCCTTCCAACTCTGCTAACCTGTTAAAGTCAAGGACTGCCTGTAACTAACGAAACATATGGCTTATTTCAGCACATTGCCCTTGCAGTCGGCACCCCTTTTAGTAGAACAGCAGCTTTCCAGGGATGACCATGGTCTTTTTTTGTGACCCTCCCCCCTAAACTTGCCTTAGAGTAGAGAGAGATCCCATCATGGGCAAGAGTTCAGACTTGCCAACCCGGGCATGCTGTAGGCACTGCTAGGATTCTGGGGAAACGATCCCTCTTCTAGGCATAGAAAAGAGCTTAAGATCAGAGCCCAGGGGAGATGTTTGAAAACGTGGCCAAGCAGCCCGAAAAGTAAAGTTCTGCTTGACTGAAAGCTCCCCAGAGGGTAGGAAGAGTGCGGGGGGGACATTCGTCTCTGGACTCTGACAGATGTAAGGACTCTCGACAATAGGATTAGCCTGTGGCACGTGGACTCTCCCCCCACCACCCCCACGCTGCTTTGAAAGGAGGACAATAGGCTGTCATCTCCCCGCTTGGTTCACCAGAGGTCATGCTTAGAAGCTGGGCTCACAGGAGGTCAGTGTAGCAAAGGGCAGCTCACTCTTTAGCCTCAGATGCTTGCTTGTTCCTTTCACGCACCACGCCCTGTCCAGGATAAAACTAGAGCAGAGTAACCCACAGAAAAGGCCACAGAGGAATAGCCCCTTTCCTGCAACGATCACCTTTTCAGTGGCTGCTTTCTCGCCTGCCTTGGGGTCCTGTTCTCGAAATGAAAGCCACCATCTGAACCTGTTGGAAAGCACCATCTGTCTGGGGGAGGGGTGGCAAGCAAGTGCCCCGACTGGCAGATTGATGGGTTGCAATCTGTTCTCTCCACACACACAAACACACACACACACACACACACACACACACATGACATCCCGATCTGGAGACAGAACATAAGCCCCCATCGGCTAATGAATTAATTAGTATTGCTGGTAATCCCAGATCCTCCAAGGCAAGATGGGGGCAAGGCATCATGGCTGTTTGCATGGTGCTGGCATGTGGCAGAAGAAGGAGGCCCGTGCAGTTGGGAGACCAAACCAGTAATTACACTCAGCAGGAGCCCAAGCAAATCTGACTGAAGCTGGAAGGGAGGTTCCTGGCAATTACCGCCCACCCGCTACCTATTTTCCTGATGCTAGTCAGCCATCAAGTTTTTTCAGCTCAAGCAGTTATGACAAGTGGAGCCCTTTGTATTGCAATCTACCTGCTCCAAAAGATACAGCACAGCTCTATCTAAGAGCAGCAAGCGGAAGGGAGGGAGGGAGGGAGGGAGGGAGGGAGGGAGGAAGGAAGGAAGGAAGGAAGGAAGGAAGGAAGGAAGGAAGGAAGGAAGGAAGGAAGGAAGGAAGGAAGGAAGGAAGGAAGGAAGGAAGGAAGGCTAAAATGGGGACTTAATCCCTACATGCATTCAGGACAAAGAGCATTGATGGTGGCTTTTGTTGTTGTTATCTGCCCTCCTTGCAAGTTCTGTGCAACCTTCCCAATACAAGTTGTGTTTGTCTCTTGACCTGGTTCAGTTTATAGCAAGTCAGTCGTGATACCATGTGAGGTACAGAATAAAGCCATGTACAAAAAGCTGAGAACTTTATACAAGACTGAGTCATAAAACATTAAAATTTTAGAAAAGCGCTAACTTTAAAAACCACAGATGAACCATGAATATAATTCCTCTTCTCTCCCCACCTCCCAATGCATATTTCTTTTACTGGATTCCCTCTTGTCAGCCTACTTTTTGCCTACCAAATAACCAACAATACTGTGGCAGCACGCCATATGTTTACTGTTAGTAATATTCACAGGGGCAAGAATAAGGACATCTGTTGTTCAGTCTTCAGCACTACCTTCAGTAATTCAAGGTTTGGGGGTTTGCCTTACTTTTTTAAAAAGCATGTATCTGGTCCTCATGAAAATATTAAAACTCTGTACATAATGATTGTTTTTTTTATTTAAAAAAATCAAAGT
The DNA here is from genome assembly GCF_049901735.1 of Notechis scutatus. Taxonomy (NCBI): domain Eukaryota; kingdom Metazoa; phylum Chordata; class Lepidosauria; order Squamata; family Elapidae; genus Notechis; species Notechis scutatus. The sequence goes on from NC_142010.1 coordinate 146,234,473, forward strand.
AATATCTCTAGTGTTTAACAGATGGAATTTTCTTATTCTACTTTGTTTTTTCATGATCAGTCAGAACAAAACAAATTATGATATTATAGGAGCAAGTTAGACATATTTAGAATTTAGAATAACAGAGGTGGAAAGTCACTTGGATGATTTGCTTAATCTATAACAATTGCAGAATTTATCTTTTCATGATACTGAATTTATCCTGTTAGAAAAAAAAATAAGGGCAGAACAACATGATTCTCCAAGAGACTTTCTTTGATACACATCTACTTTTCCTTAAATATTTTTTCATTTTTAAAAAATAAAGATAGTCCTCATTTAGTAATCGCCATTTGGACTGGCAACTGGGTTGTTAAGCAAAGGAGTCACTAAGTGAAGCCACAATTGTGCTTATTATCTTACTTAAGCTTTCTTTTGCTTTACAGACCTGCGAAAGTCAGAAGTGTGAGGATTGGTTGTAAAATTATTTTTTAATCACTGTTGTAAATGTCACTGGTCACAAAATAAGGCAGTCACTAAATCAGGGCTACTTGTAGTGAATGGAAAGTTGACATGCTACAAAGTAATATATCAACCTCAAGCATCATCCCTAAAGCTCCATGGGCATTATTAGAATTTGGTGACAACAGACATGGCTAATAAAAACCGTGTCCTATTTCCCAGGAAGATAAGAAAAGTTGGAATGATAAGGAGCATTGTTGGATAAGTAGAGAACACGACAGGAATAGGGAAGCTCATCAGCCTGTTTTCTGGTAAATGAGCCTTTGTAGACAGCCATAATTTACATAATTTACATAATTTTGTAGACAGCTATAAGTCACAGTAAGGCACACAAAATCCCAAATGTGTAGAGCTTGCTTGATGATCTTGTCCTGCCAATATTGGTGTCTCTTTTAAGTGTGATCCTTAGCAGATAGGAGTCCAACTCAATTTAAGATAGTCCCCCATCTGGATGGCCTACTTATACTGGACAACTGGCAATTTTTTTAAGCTATTTTGATTGGAAATACTGGGAGATATTCTACCATATTCAAGGTCCTGTTTTGGAGCACAATCTGGAAGTTATATTCAAGTATATCTAACTAACCCATGAATATTGATAGGGCTGACTAATGGCTTTCTACAAAATCACAGGGCCATTGAGTGTTCAGGGGGGAGAAAATTTATTTATTTAATTAATTTATTGGGTTTATGTCATTCCAATTTCATCCAGAGTTTATTCCTTCCTTCTTTCTTTCCTTCCTTTCCTTCTGGATGTCATTTTAAGAATGTAAACCATGGCAAATGTGAAATAAATTTCTGGCCAAGAATGTTGTGAGTTTGTGACCTCATTTTAAGTTGCTAAACCAGTGGTCCTACTGATGTTATTGAATTACAACTGTCAATGGCCCCAGTCAAGATACTGATTGTGAGGGATGAGGGGAAATGCAGTTCAGTAATATATGGAAGGGCATGGGTTTTTCAGCCCTGGTCTATCTAGCGCATGCACACTCATTTGATATACTATAACTGCCCCAAACTGAACCTGAAGCTGTCATTTTTAAACTTTAATAAGTGCATCTGACCTCTATGCTGGAGTGCACAAATTTAATTCAATCCAGGAAGTAAACCCAAGGATGGATGAATATGTGTGTGTGTGTGTATATGCATACATGCCTACAGTCTGTCATGTGTGTCATTCTAGCAGCAAGGTAGGAAGTTGACACAGAATTGGCACCCTATTTTAAGTGTTTGTCTACTATGCTGGTGTGAGGGTGAAGGGTCCTAATGGTTATCCATAGGCAGCAGAAATGAAATAGGGGAGAGTCTGAAGTTTGTGGAGCCCATGACAGCTGGGGAATGAACTGGCTGGAAATATTGGCTTTAAGAACAGTACTACAATAGAGAGAAAAGTAGTGACCACGCAGTCAATGAGATCACACAGCCCCTTCTTTTACCACCAACAAAGAAAAGTAATCAGACTGACTTGTTCCTTTTTCCAAAATCCATCACAGGGCTCTCTGAATAAAATACATTTGAAGTTGTCTCAGCAGAATATAAATAACTTCACCAGGATCTTCTTGCCTGGTTTCTCCAAACTGATGACTGTCAGTACCAAGTCTTGGTCTTATTTGCATGAAAGAATGCCAGAGCTGGTCCTTTTCATAATGCAAACACTTTTCACTCACTCCCAGATAGCTTCAAAGAAGCGTCCTATCAGTGCCTCCTCTCTTTTGCAACTCATTTCACAGGGATCTGGTTTTCAAAAAGCACTTTAAGTCTTCGTTGATTTTTTTAAAAAAAATAATTAAATAATTATTATTTTTTTGCCAAAATAGTTTTGTGGGGAGGGGGTGGGGTGTTTGAATGGATGCCTAGTGGCCATCAAAACTTATTTTGATAGGGATGAGCAAACACGTTGTCCCAATGCTTCTCTGGGAGATGGTCACAACAGTTTCTGTACAAGCGCAGATGTCATTTCTCTCTTTACTCTCTCCCACCATTCCCCTAATCTGAGATCAAACGCTCCAGGGTTTGGGAAGTTTGAAACTCCAACTGCTTTGTAAACCCAGAAATTAGTGAAAACGCCGAAGGTTGTTTGTTTGCTTGTTTGTTTGTTTGTTTGTTTTAAATCCCTCGCGCTGGGGCGTTGTCGTTCCGGCTGGGTCTTCTTCCTTCTGTCCCCAAAGGGGAGGAGCTCTCGAGCCGGCTCAGCCAAGCAGAAACCGCCACCACTAAAAAGCTTTCAAAAGTGCCCAGGATCCCAAGGAGGAGTTCGCCAGAAACAGGAAGGAGCTGCTCCGAGGACTTGTGGTTCTGAAAAGTCATTAGAAAGTGAATGCCGGGTGTCTAACTCCAAGGCAGGGCTGAACTGAAGGGTCGAAACTGTCGTCCCCGTCCCCTCCCACCCCTCCAGCCCAGTAAAAGGAACAACCGGAGAAATCGAAAAGGGACGAAAGACAAACTGGAGTTTGCGAGGAACGGCTACTTATAACGCCGGGAGGGAAAGGAGCTGGCCACAGCCTCTGGTGCTGAAAGGTCGGGCCGCGGAGGAAGAATGTTTGAAGACAACTGAAACAGTCAAAGGTCCATCGCTGGCTTCTTCCTCAAGAACGGAGTGAGTGGGACGCGATCAAGATTTCCCTACGGTAAGTTGGTGGAAAGATGAAACTGTCCCCCATCAGAGATCAGCTAGAAGGCATTGCAAAAAGTCTCCTCTACCAGCTGACAAGACCAGGGCTGTAGGTTAAACTAAGTTTTAAACTGCTGCCTGCATAAATTCCTTTTAATAGTGTCCCTTTTACCCTCTGAAATAGTCTGTAATTAAAGGCTTTAATGCATCCCCATAAGCAATCTTGTCTGTGAATACAAAAGTGAGCTAAATGTTAATTAACTTTTAATTAATCCGCATTATTCAATGAGTTAGAGAATAGATTATGTTTGAACTTTATCCCAGACAGCAATGGTTATAATTAAAATCAATTAGTGCACATTGTTTACATGCACACAAACACACTGCCCTTAAACCTATATAATGATGTTGTCTAAAGAATAGTAGATACCGAAAATAATTTCTTGATTTGAATGAGCATGTATGGATGCATAACAGAGATTCTTACTGTTACTTTTTTATATGTTAACTTTAAAGTACTCAATTTATCTGGACAAAGAGTTTAGGTTTCTCTGTTATGGATCCATACATGTTATTCTATTTTAGTCTTTTCCAATTAAAATTTTTTTTAAATATGTTGGAACTACAACTTCCAGAATGAGGAAAGCTTTTTAAAATTCATCTCAGAGAGCTCTGTTGGACAATTCTTGATTTTAATATGTGGCTGGATTAATCAAGTGATGGTGGTTTTTATGTTGTTGTTTAACTGAGGAGGGGTAGTGAATAATCTAGAAAGTTGAAATTGTTGGTTAATGATGGCTTAAAAAAGAGATCTCAGCTACCACAAAATTTGCAACAGCAACATTTGTGTCAGAAAAAAAACACCAGTGCCTTAAGGTTCATGCACATGAATTATAGGAGCATTCATAGGAGAAACAGCATAGAAGAGTAAGTATGTCCCAGAGGTAAGGGAATTTCATCCATTCCTTTACTCAGGTTTGGGGAAAATTTCTTAGAGTTCCACTAAGTTTTCTGTGAGTTCCGACCCTTCTAGTTTTGATATGTGATCAGCATTGGGGAGACGCCATAATAAAGGGCATGCTTGTGTTTCACTAAGATTATTTTCAATTTCAGAGTGAGTGTTCTTGCTGAATGTAATATTCTTGGAAATCATGAAAAGGAGTGGCTTAGACTGATTTTTATTGAGATTAGAACAACTCTTGACAACTTCATGGATATATATGTAGAGTTTGCTTGACACTATTACAGAAGTAACTTGCTATTGCCTTATTCATGCAACTGTAGAGATTTCCTTATAATTTCCTATATTCCTCCTCCTTCAAAGTAAATGTCATTACTTTCTGCCTTTTATTGGAGGGGAACTGTCCTATTCATTATAGTGCATATGGCCTGGACCATTGCAAAAATACTTGCTCTGCTAGCAACAATAATTTCATACTTTCAGGATGCATTGGTCTTTTGATAAGTTACCACATAACTTATGTGCAAAGCTATGCAAAGTTACCACATAACATCTTTGCCATTTGTTCTCTCATTTAAAAAGTGCCCCACTTATTCAGAAACTAGTAGGATTGAGAGACAGATTGGTTGTAATAAAAACATGAAAAGAAGGGAAGAATGATGGTCCTCGCTCAGCTTCAGTGAAAAGCAAACACAAGAGATCTGGGCAAAATTCAAAGTATAGATGCCCACAGCTATTTCAAATAAGGAAACATGATGCCTTACTCCATGCCCTTTGGCCAAGCCCCATCTGGCTCTGCTTTCCCCAGACTTCCCCAATTGAACTGACAGACAGCTTGCAATTCTCTAGGAATATTAATCAGATATTCCCCAACCCTTCAACCTCATGGCACTAGGAAGAGAGTGGAATTGGAAGCTGAGAGAAAGGATTGCTTTGACTGTAAAGATCTCTCTCCTTCAAACAGTTGCATTAACAAGGCTGGCATGAAAGCGTAAAGAAAAAAAATCCTAGTTTCAGATGCAGATATCCTTAAATAATATTCATAGATTCTTGGAAAACTAAGATAGGATAGAGGTATTTGGATATGGTTTGGTAATATATCTTTTGAAAGTAGGACTGATATGGATGTGTATAAGAAAGAGAGAAGGAGAGAAAGCAGCAGCATAAGTATGTACTTTTATTTATATGGAATGAAATTGGCACCAAATTAAAACCTAGCATGATTTGTTTTCGTTTTGTTTTTTCGTTTTTCAGACTGCATTTAGAGAAGGTTTGGATTTTAAAATTCAACCATAAACAGAATTTGTTTATGTGAGTTAATAGCAATAGCACTTAGACTTGTATACTGCTTCACAGTGCTAATGATATCCCAAACCACATCACAATCCAACAAATTCATAACTTGGATTAGGGAAAGAAGAGAGGGGAATGAGAAAGGCTTACCGTTTATTTGAAAATGTAATTAAGTTAGCAAGTGTTAAGCAAAACATTCACGTTGATGGTTTTCCATAACAATGAATTAAAATCAATGTATTCTTATACAGTAGTAAAGCGATTATGACCCAGATTAGTGGAAAAGGGCACATGCTTTCCATTCAAAAGTTCTTAATTTCCTTCTCTAGTTTTTGCAAATAGAGTTGGGCATGACTCTTGGACAGAACTTTGATGAGTTATAATCAATCAGGGAGTATGAGGATTTGATGCAGCTGTGTTTGATATGGTAGCTTTCTGTTTGGAGTTTAAATTCCTTCTCTTGAATTAGAGCTTGTGTTCTTAAAGCATGCTCTTAATAAGCAGCAACCAACACTAGAGATAAACTGTATATCAACATTGTTCAGCTGCCTCCCAGGACTAATAAGAAAATGGCCAAATATCTTTAACTCTAAGGAAAAAGAGTTAAGCTCTAGTGAATAACATCTACATTAAAAGTTTGATTTATTTGTCTTGTATCATATATATGAAAGCTTCTTGTCTTGTATATAGGAAAGCTATCATCGTATATATGAAAGATTCTTGTCTGCAATAAAGATTCCAATCTAGCTATATTGTGCCTAAGAATCTTCTGCCAAATTAAGATTCCTGAAAAGGGAGTTAAGTACCTGCAGAGCTTATATTTATTTGCTCACGTGTCAAGTGATTCTAGAAACAGGGACTTTTGAACATCAGATTGTATGACATAGCCTAAGGATGGGGCTACTCTCCCAAGTAACAGACAAAATTTTCTAAAATCACTCTGGATAGATTGGCTTAATTTGTTGAGTTTTAGTAGGTGACTTTGCCCCTTGCTGATATTGAGGTACAGAATAAAATATAATTACAAAAACTATTGAGTTGGTTTTCATTAGTTATTTTCTCTCTCTCTCTCTCTCTCTCCCTCCCTCTCTTTCCCTCTCCCCCCTCCCTCCCTCTCTCTTTCTCTCTCTGTGTATATACAAATGTTTTACCCAATTGCTTTTTGCTGAGCCCCAGCAGACACACTGTTTTTTAAACTTGTCTTTTTACTACTTAGGTTTTAAGATTTCATTTTGCTTCACTGTATTCATTTGCTCATTGATTCAAAGCAAGGAAGGGAAAATTGTATGAAAGGTAGCTTTTCGTGTTAATAACATGGGTTCATTTTCATCATATTTGTAAGAAAAGACCCCCTGTTCCTTAGGTACCTTAATCCTATATTTGGATTATATTGTGTGACTCTATATCTGCTAACAACCCACTGCTACTTATTCAATCGGTATAAGCTGAGATTGTTGGTATTGTACCAGTCTCCCTGCTGCATAGCAACCTCCTGTGAACTCCTGGAATCCATGCCACGAGTTGACAGTAATATTCCCAAAGCTAATGAACCTAAGAACTTCAAACTACCTCCCCCGGGTCAGGATTTCAAGCAGTTCAGGACTTCCTGGGCCTAACCCAGGTCAGACATTGACTGATGTGGTTTTCTTCTCAGAGCAGTGTCAAGACAATCTGGAGTTGGAAAAAGCTCCCTTTGCCTCCTGTCAGGTTTGGTTCACTCTCTAGTAGTGCTAAAGGTCTCTGGCACTGCCCCCCACCCCACATTGTGGGGAAGGTGGTTCTGTTTGATTGGTCTTCTCCAGGGACCTAATGGACCCTAGCAGGTTCAAGAGGGAGCTTGGGTTTTTTTTCTGAAGGTCTGCTGCATGGCCTGACGTGCTGCCCAGAATAAGGGTCTAGCAGGGTCTTTGATCAGATCACACCATGTGGTCTCTTTCCACTTATGAATTCTGAAACTCTCCTTAGTTTACAGAAATGGGCGATGAAATGGGGTGAGGAAATGGCTACAGTACTGCTGGAAGCATTGAGGAGTGAACCTAACTAAACATCCGTTAGAACTGCTATTAAGACTTACCTTGTGGTGGTAAGGACAGCAGAACATCCGTATTTCTCTGTCATTGTGTCCATGGATAGCCATTTAGTTTTTCAAGGTAACCCAGGCCCTTCTAGGAAGAGCTGCTTGGAAGTTTACTTGCAAGGTCATTGTGAGGAATATGCTAAGCATCTGTCAAATGAAGCTGCTCAGATTTGCTTCACGTCAGGCTCTAGCTTTGAAGCAGATCCTATAGAGCTGGCTGAGGCTCATTCCGGTTTGATACACTCAGTGGAATTTGCTGGTCCTGATGAAGTGGACATTAGGTTCTTGGGATTACTTGTTTGGCTACCTGTATGTTAGGTTCATATTTCTCTTGGTTGACTAAAGCCTCCCAGAAGGTGATGTGTAGTGGTGAATTCATGGTAGTGGTGAATTCATCCCTAAGAGGGGGATCCTTGTCATTCTTGACCTCTCCATAGCTCTCAGTATCAGGGTATCCTGCTGGATCATGTTTGGAGGCTATGAACAAACAGCTTAGTGTGAACTTAGCTTCCTTCCTCCCTTCCTTCCTCTCTTCCTTCCTCCCTTCCTTGCCAGTTCTAGTAAATGTTGATCAAGAATAGATCTATATCACAGTACCTGCATTTCAGGATTCCACAAGGTTCAGCATTCTCTTCACTCCTGCTTAACATCTCAACCCACACTCTGTGGGCCATCATCAGTCTGCAGCATGACAGCAACCTGGCCATGCAATCAAACAAAGCCCGCATCCGACCAGCCGGTGCCCAAAGGTTGCGGGCTCACAGGATCGTTGAATCTGCGCTTATCCCCCCCCCCCCCCCTTCAAACCACAATGCTGGTAGTTCGGTATATAAAAAGCCCTTCATGGTATCAAGCCATGTTATTTGAGCAACCCCACTTCATCCTGACTGTATCTATCAATCAATGCCATCATATCCACATCCAATGTCATCACTATATCTATCAATGCCATCAGATCATGCTACTCAGGTTCTTCCATTAGAGAATGTCATCTGATGGAATCAGGAAGAGATCCTGTTTGATTGTGGTGCCTGCTCCTTGCATGTGATCCTGTTGGGGATCAAACTAATCAAAACTCAGTTGACTTTTTATAAGGTGTTGAGGGCACAGGTCATGGAGGTTAGAATATATTGCAGGGTCTATGAAATGTTTATGCTGATGCTGGATTTTGCTATTTATCTATAGTTTTATCCCAGTTGCAGTTACATATTTATTGTTACGCTATTCAATTAAATCAATATTCTACTCCATGTCATTTTGTCACTTTTAAAATTCTTCCTCAGGTGATCCCAGTCAATCAGAGATCATATAATTAATTGTGATAAATATTCCTAAGGTATTAGGAAGGTATCAAAATGAAATAAGGATAATCTCTTCTACTCAAGGGAAGTTCTAGTTAATCATGCCTCTCTAAGCATGGCACCCAATTAAATATAATCAATAAATTATTAGACCAAGACCAGGGAGATCCAGGTTCACATTCACACAGTCATGGGTTTATTGAATGATTTTGGGCCAACCAATATCAGATAGAATTATTATGGGGACAGAATTGGAGGAGAGAATCAAGGGTGGGATTCTACTAGTTCGGACCAGTTCTATAGAACCGGTTGTTACAATTCTGCAGTTTGGAGAACCGGCAAATCACACCACTGGCTGGCTCCTCCCTTCCCCACCCGCCCCGCCCAGGAGGCTTTCCTGAGGCCCAATCAGGGGTGGTATTCAGGGGGTTGGGGAAGGGAGAAGTGGCCTGAGAGCAGAGCTGAACCTTCCTTAGGATTGAAGCATCTGTTTTTCAGTGGAGACTCAGGCAGCAGATTGCAGAAAGATAGATCTGGGAGTGAAGCTGTGATTCTGCAAGCAGCTCAATCTGCCTACCTGCTTTGCCTGATTTTGGGTAAAAGTTGCTCTTTTTTTAAATAAAAAAATTCAATCTTTACATATATATTTACAATATTTACATACAAGCCACGCCCAGCCAGTCACATGACCACCAAGCCACACTCACAAATTAAGCCACACCCACAGAACCAGCTGTTAAGAAATTTGAATCCCACCCCTGGAGGGAATCATGTATATCCTGCTATGAGCTACTTAAGGATAGATTGAAGATAATAAAACCTTTAAACATGTTGAATTAAAAAAAATGCTTGAAAGAATGGCAGTGAAGAACAAAGAATTATCTTGATAGTTTTAACTATGCATGATTTGGTAATTTCAGAAGACCCCATTAGTCCTGACACAGATGTCTTCCTTTACTCAGCATTTAGTTCAGTTCCAAAGTATGCTAAGGTTATGCTTTGTAATCTAGAAGGTGATGCCTTTCTAGATTTAAAAGCATTAAAATAAGAATAGGAATGGGTGGGTAGCTGTGGGCCCTTAGAAAATCTGAACCAAAATTACAGTCAAAACCTCCTATTCAAAGAAGCTATCTGCTGAAATTTCAAGTAAGGTAAGGGAGAGAAATGAAGTTTATAGAAAGGGTTTACAAAGGAGATTAGGATTGAACTAATCACAAATCTCCTATGGTTCCTACTAGTTGTTCAGCATTATCAATGTATTCCCCTTAAAAACTACTTAAGATGCTAAAGTTAGCAAGCCAGCTAATGCTAACAAATGTGATTGCATGGTATCATCACACTTGCTAAATATGGTACAAATTTGCCAAACAGAAGTTGTGTGTTAAAGGTCATTTATACATGCAGAAAACACTCACAGGAGCATTTTGGCCACTGAGCTCACAGGTCAGGGATTTGTGGCCAATATGCATCCTGGGTTCCATATCTTCACTACCAACACCACAAGGCTGGCAGAGGAGGGAACATATTGAGAGGTTTGAGACAGAAAAGGAAATCTATCTTAGAGGTGCTTATTTTGCATTTTCAGCTGTTGCTTTTTCCAGCAAAATGTCAATCTGGGGATGTTCCTTAGCTTGTAGTGATGGAAGAGAACAATGCCTTTTTCCTTCAGCCTTCTCTATGTGGCCTTCTCCAGATGTGCTGAATAATATCTGAGAATTCAGGAGCTCTAATTGGCACACACACCTGTGGGGCATCGGGTTCTAACCAGATGTTTTTCTTGCTTAATAATGTCATTTTTTGATGGTACATAAGCAAGAAAATCATGTTAGCATAGATTGCAGAGTCACTGTTGCAGCAATCATCAAATCCAAGAAAGCTGAAATTCTGCTCAATCACAATTCTCATAATGAATTTGAATTATGTCCTATACCTCAGATGTATTGAAAATCTTTAGTCAAAGCAGAATTAGTTCCTTATGTGGAAATGATGGGATTGCACCAAGTTCCCAAAGTGATATCAAGTTACCTCAGATAACTTGCACCATCCAAACCTTTTTAATGAGGCAGTGTATGATCTTGCTTCATTCAGGCCTAGTGCAAGATAAATATCACAGTTATGGTAGGACAATCTTTCCAGAATTCTTTTTCTTTTTCATAATCTTTCAGATACAAGATGTCACACATTTGGCAATTAGTTAGCTAGAATTTTCACCTATCGTTCCTCCAGGAGTTTGAGACAGTTTACCAGGAGCGTCTCTCGTCTTCTGATCTCAACAAATGTGTGAAATCCATTGGACTGAGAGAGAGTAACTTGGCCAAAGTCTCTCTGGGTGAAGGAAGAGTTGAAACTAGATTTATTAGTTCCAGATCAACATCATCATTGTACCCCATGGTCTGATATGTTTGGGATAGCGCTTTATAGCCCCCGGCTCAAGTTTCTGGGGGTGAATATAAACTTTGGTACCATGATCTTGGCCAAGTTGCCTTGCTCTGCAAATTCACCAGAGTTGTATAATTGGGGACCCCCCACCCAAGCATAACAGCAGACATCCCTAGCATATAAATTATGTCCAGTCATCCTAGTAAATGCAGAAAGACAGCAAAAGACAAGAGATTTATTGGGTAATTGGATTGCTAGATGATACAGTCTTCAGACCTACTGCAGAAGGACATGGTTAACCCATACCTTTGTAAAATCTGCCTAATCTAAATAAACAACTCCTTAGCCTGATCCGAGGACACTGCTTTAATTAAAGCAGGTAAGACAGTAGTCAGAGTTAGTACTTTTATCTATTATTTCTTCTAGGAAATCTAGATGAATGAACCTTTTATCCCATTTGATCCTCAGTGAAAACCAAGTGAGTTGGCTTAAACAGTCCACAGTCATCCAGTGATCTGTATCTGGTTTGGTTTTTTTTCCTTTCCAATAATCCTCCCACTCACTCTGAGAAAATAGACAATCCTGCCACAGATTGCATAGGGTGTCTGGTACCCCATGCATTTTAAGGTAAAGCCAAATTATTACATTCTGATTGCTTCATAAGGTAAAGACGCAGTCGAGGTCGGTTAACTGCATCCATGGAGTTTTCTTGGCAACAGTACAGAAGTGGTTTATCATTGCCTTCTTTCAGGATGTTTAACTAATGCATAATTGGGATCCGCTTGGTGCCAGTTGCATATTAATTCTCTCTCTCTAATCTATATTACAAGTCCCATCAGGCATATTAAAAGTGGGATTTGCTACATTGGATGTTGCGATGACCAATCGGCTGATTAGTTGGGTGGCACATTTTCAACAAAGCTGCTTATACCTTAAGCTTTATTAAATGAGTACATCAAGCTGACAAGAAGTTGATTATCATGCAACCTGGGCTGCAGCTTCCTTCCCTCCACCCCCACATAGTTACTGTGGCAATCATTATTCATCAAAGGTAAATGAGGTTACCTGGAAAAACGCTCAGGTTTTCAAGGAACTTGCATCAAATCATGGGGCCACATCAGCCTTTCCAGCCATTTCTTTCATCTCCATAGAGACTGAAATGTGATTCTAGTTTGAAACTTAGAAGCTGCCCAGTTTTAGGTTTTAAAAGCAGGTCTGCAAACAGAAAAACGGAAGTGAAGCGTTTCCTAAAATGTCCAGTTCTCTCCAGTTCCAAATCTTTCACACAGTATACTAAATAGCTGTAACTCCTTTTTTTCTAGATATAAATGTTTAGGTAGCCAAGAGGTGCTTTGCACACATAAGAGAAAGGCATCGATAAGCTTAAGAGAACCCCACGATTGACAGAAGCTAAAAAGAAAAAATAACAGTAGAAAGCAAAACTAAAGGGGAACCAAATATGTCAGAAGGCATGGAAGATTTAGTCAAGATTAGGGGGAGGCAGAAAACCAGGGATGGAGGAAACTGTAATGGGGTATCGTGGAAAAGGGCACTGCTGTTAACCAGACCCTTAAAAACACTGTGTGACTGAATTTTGCTGAAGAACCTATTTGTTGATAAAACTTTAAACATCTGAATGTTTATAGCAAACCAAAAGATGACATTTTAGACCTACTTTTAATTATCTAACTGTGTCATACTGACTGCTAGTCAAGCAATACTCTGTTCCCTGAACATTGTGGAATTCACATAAATCCCAATTAATTTGTTCAAGTGGCTTTAATTTACCCTATTCATGGCTAATTTTAGCTGAAACATGGCAATATTTTTTGTTAGATTTTCCTAGAACTCTCTCACAATGTTTATATATATTTGTCTAAAAGCAGACACTTTCTTTTCCCAGAAAGATTTATTTTTTTATTTCAGATGGTGTTTCATTATAATTTAGTTATCAATGTTTTTGTACTCCATCTTGCTATTCCATTTATTGAAGTTGTGTGAAACCCTTAGAAATCCTACATAGGATTTGCCAGCTTCCCTGTCCAATTATTTCTGCTTTTATTTTAAGCATAGTTGAATAGATTGTAGCTTGGCTGTGGATCTTCCCTTTGTAGGAATGAAGACCAGATTATAGGCAAGTAATGAGAATTTCAACTTTAGGATTTCTCATGAAAGAAAATATGTCCCACATGCATAAAGTTGCAGATCCAATCCCTCAAACAAAAATTGGGAAGGGAAAACAGTTGCCTCAGTTCCAGGAACATATTGTCAGACATTGGTAAAAATACAGTGATAGATAGACCAATGATTTGGCTTAGTAGCAGACAGTTCTCTAAGTTCTGAGGTCTAAAGAAATAGCAATAGCACTTAGACTTATATACCACTTCACAGTGCTTTACAGCCACCTCTAAGTGGTTTATAGAGTTAGCCTATTGCCCCCAACAATCTGGATCCTTATTTTATCCAGCTCGGAAGGATGGAAGGCTGAGTCTACCTTGAGCCTGGTAAGATTTGAACTGCCAAACTGCTGGCAGCTGGCAGTCAGCAGAAGTAGCCTGCAGTACTGTACTCTAACCACTGCACCACTGTGGCATAGTGCCTGTCAGCCCTATTAGGAAGTCCAGGCCAGAAAAATAACTCCGTAGGAAGACCCAGAACTACACTTTATGGAGATTGGATATAATAACAAGATCTTACAATTCTGATTGCACTATACTTCCTCTCCTTCTTCTACTCTCCCATGAATTAGGGAGGCATTTGCCTGAATCACTTCTGAATGTTATCTTGTTCCCCAGGATCTAAAAATGTTACACACACACACACACACACACACACACGCCCCTTTTGCATAGGCAAAGTTCTGGCATATTTTTGTCAAAGTCGCCACCCTTATTGTCTGTCGTAGCACACCAGATTATAGTCATCATTCTGCAACTATTGCTGCTAGAAAATGCAAAAGCAAGAGCAATGAGGCATTGCATTTTAAGCAACCCCAGGTAGCTGCTGGGCTACATTAGAATTGTGTATTGTTAAGTTATGCAAGCCTCGGGTTATGGCTGGACCCATTATTCTATGAGTTGTAATTTTGGAGAAAGGACTTGTCTTCAAAATAAAACCCTGCTTAGGTCAAAGATAAATTATATAATACGCTAAATGTGTTATAAGAAAGAATAATATTGATACTTTCTGTTTTATTTCTTTAAGATTTAAGAAGTTAGTCTCACTGAATTAATATGATTGTATGGTTATTTTTTCAGGGTAAAGAGATGGCCAAACTCTACCCCAAGCCCAAAGAGATGGCTGAACTCATGTCTTCTCAATCTTGGATCAATGAAGCATTGAGTGCCCAAAATGAAACAAAGGACAAAGACAGCCGGCAAGCCGCCTATGAGATACTTTCTGGCATTAATGACGAGAATGACAGTGTTGAGGAAGAAGAGGAAGAAGATAATGGGAAGCCCAAAAGAAGGGGGCCAAAGAAGAAGAAAATGACCAAAGCAAGGCTGGAGCGATTCAGGGCCCGTCGAGTGAAAGCTAATGCTCGGGAACGAACACGGATGCATGGACTTAATGATGCTCTTGATAACTTGAGGCAGGTGATGCCTTGCTATTCTAAAACACAGAAACTGTCCAAAATTGAGACACTGAGGCTAGCCAGGAACTATATTTGGGCTTTGTCAGAGGTTCTGGAAAGTGGGCAGACTCTAGAAGGCAAAGGTTTTGTGGAGATGCTATGCAAAGGTTTGTCCCAACCAACCAGCAATCTGGTTGCTGGTTGTCTCCAGTTAGGATCACAAACTCTGTTCCTAGAGAAACATGAAGAGAAAGTCCCTGTTTCTGATTCAACTGTGTCCAGTCATAGTTTTTCTTACCAGTCTCCAGGATTGCCCAGTCCGCCCTACGGAAGCATGGAGACACATCTTGTACATTTAAAGCCTCCTTCTTTCAAAACTCTGGTGGATACTTCCTTTGGCAATCATCACCAAGACTGTGCATCTCCAGCATATGAAGGTCCCTTGACACCTCCTCTGAGCATCAGTGGAAATTTTTCCTTAAAGCAAGATGGGTCTCCAGACCTAGAAAAATCATACAGTTTTATGGCCCACTATCCATCTGTTAGCCTGAGCAGTGCTCACGGGCACACCTCCCATTTTTCAGCCACGGTGCCCAAGTATGACCTCCCATTAGATGTGACCTATGATTCTTATTCTCACCATGTGGTTGGAGCACAGCTCAGTGCAATATTTGGTGAATAAGCCAAGGAGATAACAGGCAAATGGTTTTTAAACTGATTTTTAAACATTTTTTAAAAAAAAATTGGTAGCATCAAAAATATTGTACCAAATATTGGTAGATAAAAAATGGAATTTTAGTTATTCAAACTATGATGGATTTTATTTCCATCTGATTTCATGGGAAGCCCTTTAGAGGAAAAGGAAGCAACGCATGTCCACACTGCTATGAACTTAAGATTTATTTTAATTGCTCTAATTTATAGGCTTTTAAGCCTATGATCTCAACGATTTCTTCTTGCATGACTATTTCATTTGAAAGCAGGTGTAACATTCTTATAATACTGGCAATTTTAGAATCAAATTGAACTCACACCCAAATCTCCTTGCAGGTCTGCAGTAAACAGGACAATCAACCATGTCATTGCCAGTGATGTCTTCAGATTGTCTGTTGTATTTGCTAGCAGCACTTCTGCCTTTGATCAGGATTTCATTCCAGCTCCAGTCCATTTTAGAATTAAAGCAATGTTCTAGATTACCAGTTACTTCCTTAGAGTTGAACGGTAGAGAAAAGGAGAGTGTCACCAGGTAACATAAGTTTCTCCCTTCAGAATTCTGAATGATTTTCCTCAATGGTTCTATGTAAATACTGAACAGCACAGGGACAAAATGGCACCCTATGAGACACTATAGATTTTTGTCCTGTTCCACCTGCTAGGAATGTTATCCTAGCTTATTATTCAAAGATCAGATACAGCCCTTTGATTCCTGACCCCTGAATGCACTCGAGGTTTAGTTCCATCAGCTACACAGTTCTACATCATAACCCATCACAACACCATAAAACTCTACATTCAATCTTATGAAGCGGGGGGGGATTTGTGATTTCTTCCCAAAGGACTTTGGTGAAAATGGAGAGTGTGTAAAGCATCCCAATCCGAGCACACCAAAAGAATGGATGGCTCATTGACTCTTTATGACAGTATATTAATTACCTTCTCTTATACGGGAACAATGTAAGAAAGTGGCAACTAGGAATCTCATTAAGAGGGTGTGTCCTCTCCATTGTGCAGTGAAGAAGCATTCTCTCACATATTGAAAGCAAGAAATAACTGAGGCGTTTCCAGAAGAAATGCTGAACTAATTGTGTCCCAGTTCCACTAATGGAATGGGGGTATGCATGATGATTGTATATAACAATGTGTCCTTGTTAGCATTCAGGACTTCAGAATAATAGCAATAATGGAAATGCTGATGTTCACCAAACCAGCTTTATCACTCCCAAGATCTGTGTAGGTTTTCCCAAACAGAACTAAACTGCTCCAGCCTTAAATCAAGCAAGAAATAGGTCTACTTTTTTCTTCTTTTCAATCTTTTCTGGCTACACTCCAGAGAATGGTTGACTTGCAGCATTTCTCATCCTGCTCATAATCTGTATATACTTGAAAGAAAACAAATATAACCATGCTCATATTGAATGGGTGGGGTCCATTGTGTAGAAAAAAATCTGTCTATCACTGACTGGAGCTGTTTATGTACAACAAATCATAATGATCTAAAACCTGGCTGTGGACACTCAATATATTTTCAGGCATATCTTTTCTATATAGACAGGGCATAATGTACTGTATGCATATGGATACTGTACACATACTAGCAACTTCCTGGAATGTGAGAGATCCCATTTCCAGAACCTCATTTGATTGATAGGGTTCCTTATCTGAATGACCTCCTGTATTATGATTATACTGTTGTCAGCTTTTCCATATCCAAGTCCCAATTAAAATTGCCATTTGTTTCAGTCCAAAAATTTAAAAATGTAATTTGATTCTATTTATCCAGTGAATTCCATGTATTATCAATAACGATAGATTCCATCTTAATTTTTATTAAAAATGAGTGGCAACTCCATGAGAGTTTCCAGGAAGCTAAAAAGCAGATGGAAACACACACACACACACACACCCTTTTTTTTTTTAGAAATTAGAACATGCAGCAAAACTTCTTGCCATGGGAAGTAAAATGTTCTGACCCAACTGGGTTCCCAAAGAGCAAACACAGACAAAGGCAGCAGCCCCCACCTTTTAAGGTTTAATAACGAATTCTGTTCTGAAGGCTGCTTTCCACTAATTAGCTCCGACAAGAAAGAGCCTTGCCAAGTTGTTTAACAAGGCTGCCAAAAACTCAGAGATAAGAACTGATTTACAAAATTCTCCAAACACGAACTAAGATGTCCACCAGCTGAGTTTAAGAGCTTCTTTGCTGTCTGCAAAGAACGCTTTTTCAAACCTGGCTTTTATCCTCTTGAGGGAGGGGCCATTACCTTGCAGCCTTACTAACGAGTTGCCTGTGCTGCTGCAGCTGCTCTCTCCCACAATCAATCCAGTGCGCATGCTCACTTGACACAGGCTCCTCGGGAACCTCCTCATCACTGCTGCCAGCCCCCACAATCTCTGAAGGCAACAGTCCACTCCCTGATGGTCCTGGCCCTTCATCAGAGTCCTCGCTCTCCTCAGCCACCTGTACCTGCTGCTGGCTAACCACAACATAAAACTAAAATAGAGCTGAGCTAAAAGTTCTCAGAAGACTTTATTTTAATGTATTCTGGAAAATTTCTCATTTTTTTCTTAAGAATTCCACCAAGAAGATACCTTTAGAAAGGTGGAGTTGTTTTTTTTCAAATATCCCTGACACTTTGGAAGTGTCAGGCATCATGTTTCACCCATATCTTGTTGGCTAAGGAAGATCTTATCCAAGACACTGAGGAAGATCCAAAATGAGGCCAGATGGTTAATTCAGCATCCACTGTTCTTTAAAAATTGCCTTTATACCTGGAGAAATTTAGTAAAATTCTACCCCCATTTCTATTGACAAATATATTCATTTGTATACAACTCTCCCATAAAGAATTGTTCCAGAGAATAAATAGGGTAAGGAATTGTACAATCAAAGCAATCTCTCTTGATCTATATTATTCCTCAGTGTTATTAACATTACCCAAATCTTCCCCCATTTTCATTACAGCCTCATTCATTAAGAAATAATAGCAATAGCACTTTCACTCATATATAGGGGTGGGATTCTACAGGTTCGCACCTATTCTCTAGAACCGGTTGTTAACATTCTAAGCAGTTTGGAGAACCGGTTGTTAGAAGAAATTACTGGTCTAATCCTGTAAGGAAGGCAGGAAGGAAACATTCTGGTGTTGCTTACAGAAACTGCCTCTCCATTAACCCTTATTACATTCTTGGCAGGACTAGACTTCCTGTCTCAGGAACTCCTCTGGAGTTATTTTTCCCTCCTTTGCTGGTACTTCGCTTGTGTGGAGTGACCAATCAAAGTTACAATGGCACTGAAAAAAGTGACTTATGACCATTTTTCACACTTACAACTGTTGCAGCATCCCCACAGTCATGAGAGGCCAGGCGAGGAGATTCGTGCCTCGATGTGAATGATATTGAGTTGGCCACACCCAGCCAGTCACATGACCACCAAGCCACACCCACCACTAAGCCACACCCACAGAACCAGTTGTTAAAAAATTTGAATCCCATCCCTGCTCATATACCACTTCACAGTACTTTCGCTAAGCGGTTTACAGAGTCAGCCTATTGCCCTCAACAATCTGGATCATCATTTTACCAACCTTGGAAGGATGGAAGGCTGAGTCAACCTTGATCTGGTCAGGATCAAGCTCCTGACAGTGAGCAGAATTAGCCTGCAGTACTGCATTATAACCAACTGCACCGCCATACAGTGGTGATTGCTTTTTTTTTTTCATTTATATTTTACCAAGGTTATCTATGAACAATATCTTGCGCTAACTATCTTAGAATTCCAAGTGGCTCCTGGATTTAAAATGCAATTGAAGTTTCATTTCCAACATGATATGGAAAATATCATTCTGCTTTCCTTTTCTATTGAAACACTCAAGAAATTAGCTTCAAGCTTGAAATGAGCAAATTACCCTTCATATAACGCTGAAGTACAATTCTCCATCAGTGTCCATACTGACTACAGCTGTTGGACATTGAATAATGTCTAGTGTATCACAGGTTCCTCTTCTACATAAATATATCAGAGCAGGTGCCATTTAACTTCATGTGCTATAGCAGTTCCTCATCAAGAAGATTGCCAAAGATTGTGGAAAGGAAAGAAACATTCAGGTACTGATTTCATGCATCCTAACTTGAAAAACTTTCAAGCTGGGATTGATAAAAGCAGAGCTAAATGGGAGGAATTATTTTCATAACTGTATTTTAGAATGGTGCCAGCCAAGATAAGCCATGGCTTCTCCCCACCCCTACCCCCAATTATTGATTATTTATCCAGATTTTAAGTTATTCTTTGTTCATTTCACATAAAATGTGAATGGGGATTTTCACTCACAGGAATTTAAAGTTTTTAGTTGGAAGTTTTTGCATTGTGGGGTTAAATGTATTTGTAAAGGTGGATTTCTCTTGTGTGTTCTTTGTTTTGTGTGCCTTTGCTCCATAATTATTTATTAGCACATATTTATTTAAATTATTCCTTGCCTTTCCTCTTTTCGGGAGGCGTAACTCCAGCCCATAGTTTCATCAAAAAAATTAAGTGTATCCCTGTTTAGAGGTAGCTCTTTTTATGACTATTTAGGAACTGTTCCCGCTGGTTACTGCATTGGCAGAAGTCAGTACAAACAAGGAACATTTCCAAGGCTCTGCAATAATAGCATGTAATCTTATACTTTACTCCTTCATCAGCCCTGAGAGGTGGGGTATATCTCAGTAGCAGAAGGAGAGATTGGTTGACTGAATGATACATCATCACAGATCTCTGGTATGCAGGTAGAAAACTATTGTGTTCTTCTGGAAGCGTTGCACAATTTCAGGAAGAAGTGAGAAATGGATATGAATAGGTTGCTCCAATGCTGTGTGGACTCTTGACATGTTCTCAGAACCAGATATGACTCTATACCCAAAGGAAGTGATATGGAAAGAACTGGTCTCAATTTCCAATCTTGCCTGCAGAGAACTGGCAGGGTCATGGACAGTTGGAGAAGCAGTAGATCAGGGGTGTCCAACCTTGGCAACTTTAAGACTTGTGGACTTCAACTCCCAGAATTCCTCAGCCAGCTGGGAGTTGAAGTCCACAAGTCTTAAAGTTGCCAAGGTTGGACACCCCTGCAGTAGATCTTTCTTTGCTCTCCTGCAAGGGACATACAGGGTTACTCTTTTTTTTTGTTTATTGTTTTTTTTTAAATCCCAAATTATATTTTCTATTCTGCGATAGCCTAAATTTGTAGGCAACCATAGATGCAACCCTCCAGCCAGTTATCTGTCCCACGCAATTATTGTTCCTTGTCCACTTATCCAAGATCACATGGTTTCAGCCCATAGTTATGTAGCTTCTGTCCAGTCAGCTAGGATAAAGAAGAGACCAAACATTGTAGAGGGATGATATGAAGAATTTCAAGAATTCACCTTTAACAAAAGAAACCTTCCACAATAAGGAGGATGGTCAGAGATGGTTGGGTGTAATCCATGGTATGTTTGTGATTTTTGTACTAAATATATATGCATATATATTTTATCCTTTTATATTCAAAATGGCTCTTTAGCCCAAATAAAATCAATGACTCTTGTTTGAACTAAAGCCTTCTTTTATTAATGAATGAGTATCAAGGTCTAGGAAAGAAAGAAAGAAAGAAAGAAAGAAAGAAAGAAAGAAAGAAAGAAAGAAAGAAAGAAAGAAAGAAAGAAAGAAAGAAAGAAAGAAAGAAAGAAAGAAAAGAAAAGAAAAGAAAGGAGGGAGGGAGGGAGGGTTGGTCTTGTCCCTCAGTATAAGGAACTTTCAGCCCAACAACTTATACCAGTCTAAGAAATCTGTCATATTGGTCAGGGCCACTTTTACTCTAACAGCTATAAACTTTTGTGAGTCTTTTGGTGTGGTCTTCCCCCACGCTCCCATTATCATTATGTGAACTAAGCAGGGGCTTGCCTGGGATACTTTCTCAAGTTAGTTTCTTGGCTCAGGCTCAATGAACCTATCTGTCCATTGACATGGTAGCAACTCTTCCTCCCGTCCTTCAAGGCCATTCCCTATCTCTTCTACAGGAAGCTTACTTAAAGCCTAGGATATAAAAGATGACACTAAATTCAACAAGGAAGAGCTGCCAGGATTATAGAGAAGTATTCTAAACATACAGAAAAAAAAATTCTTTCTTGGTACGCATAAAGGAATATGTGAGACAAATCATCCAGCTTCCATAACAGTTCATATACAGCACAGTTGGTACCTTCTACTAGCTCTGTCCATACTGAGAATGAGGACTACAAGGAGATGACAATAAAGAAACACAGAACATAATGACTTCTTCTGGCTAGTGTACTTTAGTGACCAAAACTGAGTGACCATCTGGATATTTGCAATCAGATTAGGTAACCCAACTGAGAATGAGGGAGGTATTATGGATTGAGGAGGAGGACATAAAATGCACATGAGAATCCCATCTCAAATGTCTCCAAGTATCTAGTTGTTTTTGCAAAATTTTCACATCTGCAGTTCTAACTATGACTGACAACCCCACCTGATCAGCCAAAGATGTTTTGACTAGATTCACATGGCAGATTTATCTCAGTTACTCAATCAATGTTCTGGATTTACACAATGCACTGACCCAACATGTAGTATTGTCACATACTTATGCTAAGTTCCTCCAGTCCTGACAAAGATTAACACTAAGCAAACTTAGCATGTTGCATGAATGTAGACCTGAGTCTTTAACTGACCTTGTTAAGGATGATTTGCAATCCCATCCTTACAGTCCCATTTCAGAGTGTAGTGTTAAATGTGTAAACATCAAGGAAGGAAATGACACACACTGCTTCAGACCAGTAGCACCTCAGTTTCCCAGACCTGCTACTAATTTTCTCTCCACTCTGTAGGCAATGACCAGGCTGAGCTCGAGGGAGGGGTCAAATGTGTCATAAGTCATGAGTCTCTGCGAGCCAACAAAAGATCTGGGACCATCTCATCTTGAATGCCTTTCTTATCTCCCACTCATTTCCCTTGACTGCTAGTTAGTCAGATTCTTGTAGAGACCTTAAGCTTGCAATAAATATTTATACTCATTTGAAAGGCCTGATTCTCTGATTTACCTGGTGCTCGACAACTCCCCAGGTTTGTACGTTTTCTAGCAATCCTCAAAAAGGGAATATATGGGTTGTTTTTTTCTGAATGCTATTGCAGAGACTCAAAGAGCAAGGACGTTCTCAAAGTCATGGTAGCACTGAATTGCCCAGTAGGTTGCGCAGTGAATAGCACAGCTGGGCTCAAGTTGGCTCCCTTCAATCCAACTGAAGCAGAATCTGATATCATCCTTCCGAAAGGAGCTGCCAACCCATGGTTGAACTCAGATGCACTGGAAGCTCGGCGCAGCTGCTGGCCCAATCGGGCCTTCTGTTTGCAGCTGTGCAGGGCCTTCTTTTTCCCAGAAGAGGAAATGTTCATCAGCTGCATGTTTGTGGTGGCTTGGCCTTGCACACATGGGTATTCACACCATGGGCAGTTGAAAGCATTGATTTAAAATTCCCTTTGGCAGCCCATTAAGACGGAAACAGATGGCTTTGCCACACTGCTATGGATGGGATGGCGGGCCATGAAGCCTATGAATGTGGGAAATAACCAGACACATACAACTGCCCCCCACACACACCCAAACACAGATATCAAAGTAACCAAACTATCTGCAAGGATTAAATCAGGCTTGCAAATATGTTTGCTAGGGCTTCTAAGAAATGCCAAAGACAGTTTCTCTTCTCTTTCACTCCAGATTGAATTTGTCTGCTTCTGCCTTTCAGAAAATTATGTCAAATTCTTACAGATGGCAGAGAATTATGCATACTTAGGATCATGTTCGTATTAGACGTATTGCCCTGGCAGACCAATTCCTTCAGCGTGAAAGGCAAAATGCTGGCCATTGTCTGAGCTCAAAGGCCTTCGTTCAGCATTATTTAACCAAGGGCCTACTTTTAAATGGTCCCAACTGTACATTTAAAATGATATATGAAATTGCAGTGGTTCATCTGGGGATACCCTGGCTGCACTATACAATTGCTACGCCTCAATTTGGAACTTGCTATCTTCAGAGATGGATAGAGACTGTCTTTGAGGAAGATGGGTAGTTTTAAAATATGATAAGTAAAAAAAAAAAAAAAAAGATGGTCAGTCTGTTCTAAAAAAAACTCCAATGATATTTTGCCACTCTTTTAATTGGGGATTCCTGATTATTTTAATTATTTCATTAGAATGTATGCATATTTCAAGTATTTCTTTCTCTCTGATGCATACGCTTTATTCAGGGCAGGTGGTATACTAAATGTAAATGGTTTTTAACTTCTTTGGCATAAGTTTACATAATTTGAAGCCTAGCTTTTATTTATTTATTAATAAATTTTATTAAGTTTCCAAATTTTAAAAACATAAAATAAAACTTTATACATTGTTATCAACATCAAGACATCTTTTGCATCTCCTCACATTTTTCAGTATATGTATTTACTTATTCCTTTACCATTGCATCTTACTCTTACTATAAACCAATACCTAGTGTTAGGGATATACACCCTAGCAGAACGTGCAACGGCAGTCTAGCAGACAGGCAGATATGTGTGAGATAAAAACGTTGTTGTAGCTTACACTCAGTAAGACAGATACACTGTGCAAGTTAAATAGTTTTTATTCCAGCAAGAGTTATAGCATAGTCAAAACAGTCCATATATCATACACTAAGTTCAGTCCATCCGGGGTTAATCAGTTTGCAAAGTCCAGTGTCGAAAAAGAGGTCAGTAAACTTACAATCAATCAGTCCAGTGATATATCTCTTTTGCAGTCAGAGATATGAAGAAAAATCAAACCCCTTTTCTTCTTCTCAGCAAACACGCAGTTTATCACCATCAATCCTTCATTGTCAGCATTCCAGTAAAAGCCGAGCAAACAGTGAGCTCTCTTGCTCCCTCTTATGGTGATTTTACAACCGCACCCAAAAACTTGGTTTACAGTTTAAACTGATACAAACACTTAAACTAACTAACATAGTTTATATATTATTTTACCCAAACTAAGTTAGGTAACCAATGTTATCCCTAACACCTTTTATCCTTACATCTCAATCTTCCCCTTGGTATATTTACATATTTACATATTCCCTCGTTCTTTTTCTAATTGCCATTTTATTTTCTTTTTATTTCTAAACCACTCATACCAGGCATCCCAGGCCCTATGATAAATTGAATCTTCTCTGTCTTTTATTTTCATTGTTAGCTGTCCATCTCTATACAGTCTATTATTTTTTTTATAACCATGCCTTCCGGTGGAACCCTTTTTTCCTTCCAGAGTTGTACGTACGAAATCCTTGCAGCTGTTAATATATGTAACATAATATATCTATCTGTTTTATTGCATTTTTGTATTATTATATCTAATAAAAAAGTTTCTGGATTAAATTCAATTTTCTGATTTGTGATTTCTTCTATCCATTGTCTAATTGTATTCCAATATTTTTTCACTTCCTGGCATGTCCACCAGGTATGAAAATAAGTGCCTTTTTATTTCCCACATTTCCAACAATTTGGGTCTGAGTTAAACATTTTTGCCAATCTAGCGGGAGGAAGGTGCCATCTGTAGAACATTTTGTATTGATTTTCCTTGTATGCTGTGGATGTAATTAGTCTGTAATTTGATCCCCACTTTCTCTCTCAATTTTCCAGGTCTAATATTATGGCTAACATTTTTCGCCCATACCACCATCATCTCTTTGACCACCCCCTCTTCCATTTTAAAATCTAGCACAAAGTTATATATTCTTGAAATCATTTTCTTTTCCATTTCTTGTAGAATTTTATCTAATTGATGCTTTTCCAAGCAGAAACCAAATTGTTCTTTGTCCTTTTGATATCTCGCCTGAATTTGCATGTATGGCCACCAATCTATCTTTATATTTTGTTGCTGTAATTCTTGTCTCATTTTTAATCTTCCTTGTGTGTCTAATAGGTCTTTGTAATTCCTCTTTTTCCCCAGATCCATTGCATTTGGGTAGATTTGTGCTTCCATAGTTGACAGCCAGTTCGGTATTTTAGTATAATGATTCTTTTTAATCTTGTTCCATGTCTGAATTAATGAATCTCTAATCATGTGTCTCTGAAAATATGCATGCTGTTTACATTTCCCATCCCATAGGAAACTATGCCACCCCCTCTGCAAGTCGTGACCTTCTATCGACAATACTCTTCTATTTTTCAGGTTGATCCAATCTTTAATCCATACCATAGCCGCAGCCTGATAATACATTTCCCAGTCAGGGAGTCCAAAGCCACCCCTTTCTCTTTTGTTCTGTAACAATTTCATTTTTATCTTAGCTTTTTTCCCATCCCAAGCAAATTTACTTATTATTCGATCTAATTCTCTAAAAAATGTTTTATCCAATCTTGTTGGTACAGTTTGAAAAAGATATAGCATTTTTGGTAGGGTAGACATTTTAATTGCTGCAATTTTCCCCAGTAGTGATAGCTGTAATTTCCCCCACATTTCCAATTCTTTTTTGATTTGTATTATTAATTTGTCATAGTTATCTTTTTTGACTGAAGAGCATCTTGCTGTTAACCAAATGCCTAAACAATTTACTTTTTCACACTTTGCATTCCCAATTTTCCTTCTAATTCTTTTTTTTTTTTTTTTTTTTGCTTATCTTTTAAATTTTTAGTCAATAATTTTGTTTTTTTTTAATTAATCTTAAAACCTGCGACCTTGCCAAATTCCTCTATTTCCTTTATTAATTTTACTCCCATATCCTCTGGATCTTCCCTCAAAAAATACTATATCATCGGCAAATGCCTGTACCTTATAATGCTCCTTTTTAATTAAAGCCCCTTTGATTTCAACATTTTTCCTAACATTTTCCAATAAGTTTTCTAAGGTAAGAATAAAGAGAAGGGGTGACAGTGGGCATCCCTGCCTCACTCCCTTCTTGATCTTGAAATCAATTTAATCAATTTATTGCCAAATTGCATGCTTTTTAATTGTTGTATTATGAACTGCCAATTTACATTGTCAAATGCCTTTTGCACATCAAGGAAGACCATTGCCAATTGTTTTCCTGGGTTTGTTGAAACCTAGTTTTTAAATGGGGGAAGAGTTAGGTTGACTCCAGGAAAAGGAGTGTGAATCCACAATGGTAGCTTTTAGGAAAACTTACACTTTATGATTGGGCTAATTAACAGGCTTCTCTTCTCCTTCCCCTCCACATCAATCCAAAGAAAATAAATCTTTTTTTTTTTTGCTGAAGAAATGAAGAAAAGGTGGTGTGATTTGTTGCTGCTTTTTTAGGGGCCATGGCTAATAATAGGTATGGATTTGTTTAAGTTAACATATAGCCTAGAAAACAAAAATTACTCTTCCATTCCAAGAAAACAGATACCCCGATAATCCCAAACTCAATCATTCAGAAGGGTGATCTCATTGCCAACAGAACATCTGCTACAGGCCTCAGTTGGTTTCCAACTCATCTCCCTTGTACAAGAAGATTGCCAATCTCCAGTATTTTATATGATTAAGACTTATCTGGCTTGTCTTTTTCTTTCTAACCCTAAATTCTGGATGTAGCCCTTCCCCATCCCTAAGACCTAATGTTATTCTGGTGAAATCTCTGACATTTGCCATACATCTTCCTTAACTAACTTCAAAATGTGCTAATCCAGGCCTGATAAATTTGGGGATCCATTTTTCTCATTTGGAGAGAGGGGATATTTTGTTACTCCACTATAGCTGGGTGCTTCCTTTTATTGACTTCATTTGAAAGTAGAAATTTAGAAGAGGATAGGATAAGATAGGACAATAGAGTTGGAAGGGACCTTGGAGGTCTTCTAGCCCAACCCCCTGCTCAGGCAGGAAACCCAAATGGTTGTCCAGGGGTGAGATTCTACCGGTTCAGACTGGTTCAGGCGAACTTGTTCCAATGATCAGCTAGCTTCAAACTGGTTCATTGTGATGAACATGTGCCCCCCTGCCCGCCCCTGCTCTTTCCTGTGTTTTATTTTCTTTGTTAAGAGCACAGCTGATTCATGCGGCAGGGCGATTTTCTGCTCCTCAGCTGTTTGAGTCACTGTTGTGGTTCACCAGCATCAGGTGCAGATGGCTGAAGTCTCTTAGAGTGAGGACTTGGATGAGGGGCCTGCGTGTGATGCAGGGATGGGGCCAGGATTATTGGAGAGTGGGGTGCTGCCTTCAGAGCTTGTGGAGTCTGGCAGCAGTGACAAAGAGGACCCCGGGGTGCTTGTGCTCAGTGTGCATGCGCGCAGGGCTGCTTGAAGGAAAGAGCAGCTGAAGCAGCACGAGCAACTCAGGAGTAAGGCTGCAAGGTGATGGCTCCTCCCATAAGGGATAAAAGACAGCCTTCGGGGTTGGTTTCTTCGCAGGAAGCAAAGAAGTTCTTTCAACTCCAAGTTCTTGTGGAAGTCCTGTCTGTTCAGGTTCGAGTTTGGAGATTTTTGGTTTGGAATATTTCTCCGCAGTTAATCTTGTATTCTTGGCAGCAAGACATAAAACCATCATCAAATTACATACATATAGTGTGTTGGTTGATTACAAATCTTTTGTGCTTCCTCTCCACAGTCATCACTTATCATTTATCTAAGTTCTGATATTATCAATCTAATATAAATGTGTACATTGATTATCAATTATTAATCACTTATTTGACTAAACTGTTATTCACTCATTTTATACGAGATATTCTATATTTGCTATTAATTTATATTATGCGTTCGTCCAGTGGTTATACATATATATATATATATATATATATATATATATATATATATATATATATATATATATATATATATATATATATATATATATATATATATATATATATATTCTGTATCAGTCTATTACCTTTGAAATTTTCTAACATATTTTATTTCCATGTATTTTTATCTAACCATTGATAAAATAAATCCCATATCTTATAAAATTGTTTATCTTCTTGTTCTCTAATTTCAAATGTCAATTTACTCATTTCAGCACATTCCATAATTTTCTTAATGACTTCCTCCTGTGTTGGCATTTTTTTATTTTTCCAATTTTTAGCAAATGCAATTCTAGCCACTGTCAATACATTTACAATCAAATATTTCAGTTCTTTATTGTATATTTCTGGTATGATTCCCAATAAAAAATATCTCTGGCTTAAAGTCTATATGTTGTTTTATCATTTTTTCCACCCATGTGTGGATTTTAGTCCAATATCTTTTTGCATCTGGGCATGTGGGACAATTAGTTTTAATGACTCTTTGCTGTGAATGAACAGAATTCACAGAGACACATTAAAAATGTTTGCTTTTATATATACTTTGTGTTTATTTGATTTGAACGAGGCTTGGATCAGAACAGTTACAGAGGCTGCAGTTGAAGGTAAGTATAGGCTTTTTAAAAATGCGGAGCGCGCGTTCACCGAACCAGTTGTTACACTGGTAAAATCCCACCCCCGTGGTTGTCCAATCTCTTAAAATCTTCCAGTGTTGGAGAATTCACAACTTCTGGAGGCAATCTTTGATGAGGCAATATTCTGGTTGGCATCCTTGATGAGACTGATGACTTCTCACTTTCTAAGATTTAATCGTTCTAGGGCAGATAGAAATCAAACAAGTTCAAGTTTATCCCTTCTCCAATCCTGGAAAAGATTTGTCTTCTAGCTAGAAGAAAATCATAGTCCAGCGTACAAGCCTATTTGGACATCTTTTTCCACTATGGCAGAGCAAGATAGAGAAAGGAACCATGCTGTCTGCTCCAAGACTGACAGCTGCCTTGGTCTTTTCCCCCATGCAGCTATATAATCACTAAACCTTTTAAAATCCTGGTTTATGGATTATGATTCTGAGAATGTGTAATCTGATAATTCCATCAGCCAGTGAGTTTCTAATGTGCCCAGCACAATGAGCCCTGAGGATTTCATCCATTCTAAATCAAAAGATCTGGCTACTGATTTTACAATAAATCAATTCTTTTATAGTTGTGACTAGACCAGATCTGGGTTGAAAAAGTATAAATGAACACAAGATGGCAACAAAGAGTTGGGTTTTAAGATTCCTTGTAGCCACCTAGTGGCTCTCCTGGTTTTTTGCAGCGCAGGGTTTGTAGCCTTAGCTTAGCTATCTTTTCCATTTCTCTGGAGAGAAAGTACAATTTTGATTATAGATTTTTAAGATGTCGATGTTTTAGGAAAAGGAGAACAGTAGGTTTCCCTATTGGAAGCATACAGATAC
The DNA here is from genome assembly GCF_049901735.1 of Notechis scutatus. Taxonomy (NCBI): domain Eukaryota; kingdom Metazoa; phylum Chordata; class Lepidosauria; order Squamata; family Elapidae; genus Notechis; species Notechis scutatus. The sequence goes on from NC_142010.1 coordinate 146,264,128, forward strand.
CAAGAAATCAGAGATATAAAATTGCTGTCTCTCATTGATATACATATGCCACTTGTTCAGTGATTGTTCAACAGAGCTGCACAACTGATAGTTATGACTTGTCTTTTGAGTTCTAGCCATCATAACACGTCTTCAGTCACAAGCAAAATCAATGGGGAAGCCAACAGGAAGCTGGAAGATGCAGTCACACGAGGTCCTCTGTCAGCCGAAAGATGCAAAGCAAAGGGAGAAAATCTTGAAGGCTGACATTCGTCCCTCCTGCAAAAGAGACGTTAGTCCTAAAAAAGATAAAAATAGAAGGTAATAGAAAATATACATGTAACACCATCATACTATTTTTTAGGGTTTATCAGGATATTTAGTACAAAATGCCTTGATAAGTTTAGGAGCTCTAACATCCTTCTCATTCATCCACTCAGACTGGGAAGGAGGAAAATGTTTCCAAACAATCAAATATTGGAGTCGACCGCTTCGTTTTCAAGAATCCAAAATTTCTTTAACTTCAAAATGTTGTTCGCCTTCAATTAGCAATGGTACAGGGGGATCAACCTGAGTTGGTCTCAAGTCGGAGGTATGTTCAGGTTTTAATAAACTAACATGGAAAACAGGGTGGATCCGTCGAAGGGTTTTAGGTAATTTCAGTTGGACTGCCACAGGGTTCACAATTCGTTCAATTGAGAAAGGTCCAACATACTTAGGTCCAAGCTTTTTTGACTTTTGTGTGGTCTGCAAATATCTGGTGGATAAAAAGACCTTGTCACCAACTTGATATGGTTTTTGTGGAGTTCTCTTTTTATCTGCAAATTTTTTATGAGCTTGATGAGCATCATCTAATGCTTTACGGGTAACCGGCCAGGTAAGCTGGAGCTGTGTTATCCATTCATCTAATGACTGAATGTTAGGTTTCTCCTGTGGAAGCTCAGGTATGGGTACAAAGTCTTGTCCCAAAGCCACTTTAAATGGAGTAAACCCAGTACTACTATGTACCAAATTGTTAGATGCCACCTCAGCGAATGGCAATAGGTCAGCCCAATTATCTTGCTGATAATTTATATAACATCGAAGATATTGTTCCAATACCGAGTTAGTTCTCTCACAAGCCCCATTGGTTTGTGGGTGGTGGGTGTCTAGCAGACAGGCAGATATGTGAGACAAAACGTTGTTGTAGCTTACACTTAGTAAGACAGATACACTGTGCAAGTTAAATAGTTTTTATTCCAGCAAGAGTTATAGCATAGTCAAAAGTCCATATGTCATACACTAAGTTCAGTCAGTCCGGGGGTTATTCAGTTTGCAAAGTCCAGTGTCGAAAAAGAGTTCATTAAACTTACAACCAATCAGTCCAGTGATATATCTCTTTTGCAGTCAGAGATATGAAGAAAAATCAAACCCCTTTTCTTCTTTCAGCAAACACGCAGTTATCACCATCAATCCATTGTCAGCATTCCAGTAAAAGCCAGGGCAAACAGTGAGCTCTCTTGCTCCCTCTTATGGTGATTTTACAACCGCACCCAAAATACTTGGTTTACAGTTTAAAGTGATACATACACTTAAACTCACTAACATAGTTTATATATTATTTTTATCCAAACTAAGTTAGGTAACCAATGCTATCCCTAACAGCCCATCTTCTTTCAGTTTCAGTTAGTTTACGGGAAGTATATGCACATGGTTGCAGAGTCCTTGTCTTGTTTGCTTGTAGTAACACTGCTCCAACTGCTATGTCACTCGCATCGGCTTGGATTATAAAAGGAGCATCCATTCTGGGTGCTTGAGTACTGGTTCAGCAGCAAACAGTCATTTCTGCTTCTCAAAAGTGGCTTGACATTCCATGGACCACTCCAGTGGTTTACTAGGTTTCAGTTTCACCTCCCCTTTTTTGGAGTTCCCAGCTCCTCTCCTTTTGTTAGGGATGACATTGTTTACCCTAACTGGTTTGGGTAAAAATAATAAATAAGGTATCATGGTTTGTTAGTTAAAGTGTGTGTAACTTTAACAGCAAGAATGTAATTAAGGGTGTGGTTGTAAAAGCACAATATAAGAAGCGAGGCAATTGCAGCTCGCTCTCTCTGGCTTACTGATCCCTAATTACTGGATGGATTGATGACTGCATTCTTGCTGGAACGGGGAGAGAAGAAGGAGTGTTGATTTTTCTCAACGGAGAGAATATAAAGATTGGACTGATTTATTGTAAGTGAACTGACATTGGCTATTCAACACGGACTTTGCAAATAGAGTATTCCCGACAAGACTTGACTGAAATTGATATATGACTAATGGACCGTTATTTTGACTATGCTATAATTCTTAAATGGAATAAACAATATTTTTGATAGCACAAGCGTATCTGTATTTTTACTGCGTGTTAACTAGAAAACTTATCTCACACATTTACCTGTCTTCCTATCTGACTTCGCTGCACATTCTGTTTAGTTTGTTTTCCTTAACACCCGTTGGGGAATCCAGGCTTAACATTGGTTATGGGCCCAGAGAGACTGCAAAGTCAGTTTAACTAGGATAAAAACAGGTTTATGTAAAAGTGAGATTTTGTGTTGTTACACGTTACAGTAAACAGACAGCTGTGTTTTATCAATTATAGTTTTATATCCATATAGTGAAACATGGCACAAGTCAGTCTACAAAGTTTGTCCCTTATATCCAAGCTGGATGGAACAAACTATGTTTCATGGTCTATGAAATGTAGTCTACTTCTACGAAGAGAAGGTCTGTGGAACATAATTGAAAACCCACCAAACGCAGAAGAATGGGATTCTGAAGATGAGGAAGATAGTCAAAAGATAGAAGACTTTAAACAGAAAAATGAACAAGCTCTTTGCATCATAGGACTAACACTATCTGATCAGCAACTTGTTCATATACGCGGAGAGCAAACTGCTGTTGGGTGTTGGCAAAAACTGAGGAGGATTTATGTCCGAGATAACGTTGGTGCTCACATAAATCTAACACGGAAGCTTTTCCGCACGTATCTCCAAAAGAATGGTGATATGCTGAGTCATTTAAATACTATGAAAAGCATTTTCCAAGAACTTCATGAGAAGGAGTTAATTTTTTCTGAACTACACCAGGTCTACATAATTCTATCTTCATTAGACGAAAGTTTTGATGACTACGTAACTTCCCTTGAAATATTGCCTAAAGAAAGCCTAACTTTAACTGATATCACTGGCAGATTGATTGAAGAGGCCAGAAGAAGACTTGAAAGAGATCAGTTAAGGAGGGAGCAACCTCAAAAGGAAAATAATGAATCTCCTACTGCATACACAATTAAAAAGTGTTTTAATTGTGGGGGGAGAGGACATTTTGCAAGATTTTGTAAGAAACCAAAGCGCCAGAATGCAAGCCAGAATGCTGGAAGCCATCAAAGAAGAAATAAGAATTTTGAGTTAGCAATGTATAGTAATAAAGTTGTAAAAAATAATTTATAGGTGGTTGACAGTGGTGCGTCCCACTGTATTACAAATGATAACAAAAATTTTGTAAAAATGTCCATGAGTTCACAACATATCTCATTAGCAAATGGATGGAAAATGAAGGCAAAAGGTGAAGGTATTGCTCATTGTTCTTGTATAAAGGAGAACATAAAAATGTTATATGTACCTCAACTTAAATTTAATTTGCTTTCAGTTAGAATGTTGGTTAGATCAGGATACATAATTACCTTTAGGGGAGATACTTGTTTAATTGAAAAAGAAGGTAAGAAAATTACTGCATCTTTAAGAGGTGAATTATATGTGTTAAATGATAATGGTTTAGAGGTGGCTAACACAGTTTATGATAATAAGAAACCTCATGATGAATGTATTCACTTGTTACACCGATGGCTAGGTCATTTAAATTTTAAAATGATTAAGAGAACTGTTCAACTATCTAAAGGAATAAGTTTGAAACCTTGCAATAAGTATTTGCAATGTTCTGCTTGTAATCAAAACAAAAGCAAAGTTATACCGGCAAAGAGCCTTTAGAGGTAGTATTTGCCGATATAATAGGTCCTAAAAAGCCAAGTGTAGGTGGTGCTAGATACATATTAAGCATAATGGACCACTATTCTAGGTATGGTTTCTGTTTTCTAATGAAGAGAAAAACTGAAATGTATACAAATTTCTTTAATTGGTTAAAATTTGCAGAGGAAAACTAAAAAGAAATTAGTAACTCTTATAACAGATAATGGTACGGAATTTACAAATAATAAATTCCAGAATAGACTTAGAATGGCAGGTATTCAACATAAAAAGTCTGCACCATATAGGCCTCAACATAATGCCTTTATAGAGAGAAGAGGCCAAACACTGCAATCAATGGGAAGGACAATGTTATCTGATTCTGGATTACCTGACAATTTGTGGGGAGAAGCTATAATGTGTGGTAATCACATATTAAACAATGTAGTTAATTCAACAACAGGTGAATTACCATTCACTCTGTGGCATGGTAGGAAACCTGATTTGAGTTATATTCACACATTTGGTGCACCAGCATGGGTGCATATCCCTACACAACTCAGGCACAAAGGACAACGTAGAGCTAAAAGATTAATTTTTGTTGGATATCAAGCAAACCATAGATCTTATAGATTCTGGGAACCAGGTACATTTAGAGTATACTGCAGTGCTAGTGCACAATTCCTAGAACATATAGGATGGAATAGATTAGAATAGGATTCAGATAATGACGTAATTATAGAACACTACAAGAGGCAGAAAGAAAAGACTAGTTATAAGAAAAGTCCAATTAAAGAAGAAGTCCATGAAGAGCAAATAGAATCAGATCAAGATGAAATAATTGATCAAAAAGAGATAGATAGTCAAGAACAGGAAATAAAGGAAAGTCCACCTGTAAGTCCTGTTATACCTAGACGCACAACGCGTATAACTAAACCACCTGAAAGATATCAGGCAAGTATTGTTTGCCAAGTAAATAAAGTTCCAACTAGCATAGATGAACTTAAGATGTATCCTGCTAAGGATCAAGAGAATTGGCAAAAGGCAATGGAAAAAGAGTTAAATTCTTTAAAGGAAATGAAGGTTTATGAAGAAACCAAATTACCTCCAGGAGAAAAATCCATTGGGTGCAAATGGATATTTAAAGTAAAGACTGGAAATAATGGGAAAGTAACTTATAAAGCTAGATTAGTAGCACAAGGATTTAATCAAAATGTATTTGATTATGATGAGGTATTTGCACCAAATCTTAAGGCTACAACTTTAAGAGCAGCTCTAGTATGGGCAGCTAAGAAGAATTATATAGTTAACCATTTAGACGTAGAAACTGCATATCTGCATGCACCATTGCAGCATACAATATATTTGAAAAAAACAGTTGGTATAAAAGATAATAAAGTAAATAGCAATGATTGTTGGAAACTCAAGAAGAGTTTGTATGGATTGAAACAATCTGGCTATGAATGGAACCAATATATTGTGAAAGAATTAAACAATATAGGGTTTAAATCTGGTTTAGCAGATCCATGTATGTTTAAAAGAGAAAATAATGGAACGGTGTCATTATTGTTATTATTTACAGATGATATTGCTTTGATTACTAAGACAAATAATGAAGCTACTGAGATTATTTCATTATTAGCCAAAAGGATAAAATTAAAACATTTAGGTGAAATTAAAAAGTATCTAGGATTGACAATTAACAAAACCACAAAAGGATTTAAGATATCTCAAGAGGATAAAATTTGCCAATTAATTAAATTGTATAAAATGGAACTTTGTAAGCCTGCAAAGACTCCAATGAGTCAGGAAATTTGCAAAATTGATGCTCAAAGTCCCAAATTTGATAAGACCATATATCAATCTTTGATTGGTAGCTTGTTATATATAAGCAATTGGTCTAGGCCAGATATAGCTTATAGTATTAATCAGCTGGCACGATATAATAATGATCCACATCAATGTCATTGGCAAGCATTAAAGAGAATTTTAAGATATCTTAAAGGAACAATGCACCATGCATTGTATCTAGAGCCAAAAGGTGATTTGAATCTTAGTGCCTATGCAGATGCAAGTTTTGCAACTGACATAAATACTAGAAAATCAACATCTGGGATGGCTATATTATTTGGTAAGACACTAATAGGGTGGAGGTCAATCAGACAACAGCATATTAGCATGTCAACGATGGAAGCAGAATTTTCATGTCTGTCATTACTATGCACTGACTTAATTCTGTACAAACAGTTATTATTAGACATGGGTATAACTGTTAAAGATTCCATTATTGTGTACGAGGACAACCAGGCAGCTATACAATTAGCTACTAATATTGCTGTAAAGACTAGATCAAAGCATACTGATTTAAGATACTTAAATGTTAGAGAATCTGTTAAAAATGGTCTAATTAAACTAGAGTACTGCATGACGGAAGAAAATATTGCAGACCAGTTTACAAAAGCTCAAGGTGTTGTAAAATTTAAAGAGAGTTGTGACAATTATGATTTAAAGGTGTAAATGGTTATATTATTGTAATATTATTATTATTACCCAAAAGGGGAGAATGTTAGGGATGACATTGTTTACCCTAACTGGTTTGGGTAAAAATAATAAATAAGGTATCATGGTTTGTTAGTTAAAGTATGTGTAACTTTAACAGCAAGAATGTAATTAAGGGTGTGGTTGTAAAAGCACAATATAAGAAGCCAGGCAATTGCAGCTTGCTCTCTCTGGCTTACTGATCCCTAATTACTGGATGGATTGATGACTGCATTCTTGCTGGAACGGGGAGAGAAGAAGGAGTGTTGATTTTTCTCAACGGAGAGAATATAAAGATTGGACTGATTTATTGTAAGTGAACTGACATTGGCTATTCAACACGGACTTTGCAAATAGAGTATTCCCGACAAGACTTGACTGAAATTGATATATGACTAATGGACCGTTATTTTGACTATGCTATAATTCTTAAATGGAATAAACAATATTTTTGATAGCACAAGCGTATCTGTATTTTTACTGCGTGTTAACTAGAAAACTTATCTCACACATTTACCTGTCTTCCTATCTGACTTCGCTGCACATTCTGTTTAGTTTGTTTTCCTTAACACCCGTTGGGGAATCCAGGCTTAACACCTTTCATCTCTACAACCTCCTCTGCTTTAAGCGCCATTTTGCAAGGCTTTGCTGGGGTTTTTTCAGGTTTTCTTCCTCCTCCTGGCGCCCCCTTTGGCTCTAGCTTGGCATGGCAGTCTGCAGCCCGGTGACTTTCCTTCCCACATCGGAAGCATGTAGTGGTCTTGGGTTTTGCCGCCATTCCTCCTTTTTGAGGTTTTAAGGCTTCTCGGGGGCTGGTGGGGGAGGACTTGCTCCAACCAAGACCCCCCCCTCGGCATCTGTTTCGGGTCAGATCAATTTCCACCTCTGCAGCTCACTGGGGTCTCTTCTGGCAACACAGCTTTGATATACATCTTCATTCAACCCATCTTTAAAAGCTTCTATCAGGGCTCCCTGGGACCAGCCTCGAATATGACACTCCAGCTCTCTAAATTCCTGGGTGTAGTCGGCCACTGATCTCCACCCCTGATTTATGGTCTTCATCCTAATTCTGGCCTTACGTTCAGCAAGTGGGTCTTCAAACCTGGCCCACAGCGCAGTTATGAACAGGTCATAATTCATCAGCTGAGGGGCATTTTCATCATGCAAAGTCACCATCCACTTTGCAGCTGTTCCCTCCAGAGCCCTGGTAACACATCTAACTTTGGCTGTTTCTGAGGAAAAATCCCCTCCAAATTCCTCCATATGGCTCCAGACTTGTGCCAGGAAGAATACTAACTCCTTGGGATCCCCCCCATATTTTACTTCCAACGGAGGCACCTTTGGAGTTCTACGTCTTCTGGCAATTACTCCCCCCCACCGGGGGGCCCTGGGCTGCTTCTGCCTGTTGCGCTAGCCCAGGTTGATTTATGGGGGTGGCTGCTCTGATTCTTCTGGCTGGGACTGCCTCCCCCTCCTCTCCCTCATACCTTTGATCAGTTTGAGGTTCTCCGATAGCTTCATTTAGAAGATGCATGGCTTGAGTTAGTAGAAAATTCTTTCTTTCCTTCTCCTGCCATGGCTCCTCTCTTCCACGCCAACGGGTAGTGGTCACTCCTGGAGGAGGCTTTTCCTCAGGCTCCTTCCAACCGACTCCCAGGGACCATTTGGGTTTTACAGCTGGTTTTCCCCCAAGATTTAGTTCTGCTAACAAGTCGGCTTCTCCTGCTGCCTCTAACAGCAGGGAATCTTGTGTTCCAGTCGCTCCCAGGTCTTCTTGGTCGCTGGCTGGATTTGACATTGTGTTCAGACCTCTCGGAAGAAAATTTATTATTTCTCTGGGTGGGCTGGTAATGTGGAGATTCAGAATAATGTCAGCTGGTGCTCCATTCAAAATCCAAGAAATACTTAGACTCCATTAATCAGAGAAAAGATATCTTTTACTGAAAATCAAGTGGTAGCAACAAAATAATTCTGAATCTGAGAAAATAGGTGCATAAATCATATATACAAAGTAATGGAAACGTTCCCACCCCCAATAGTTCAATTGGCTCATCCAATTAAAAGTTGCGTATATCATCATGTGGGCATCAGCAGGTGGTGATGAGGCCTCTGTCCATTGACCTTGACATATTTTGATAAAGAGTTGCAGCTGCACATAGCATAGGATAGAAACCTAAGCAAGAATCTACCCCCCCTCCAGCTTATACAGTTCTGGTTTGTAACACCTCCAGCTCACTTCCCATAACCATTCCCCCCTCCTCCCCCCGTTACTTATGACAGCCGAAAGATGCAAAGCAAAGGGAGAAAACCTTGAAGGCTGACATCCTCACTTACTTTAACTACCTACCCAGTCTTACATAAAAACAGCAACCAAGAAGCTGGAATTGCCATGACTAAGCTGTGTGGTCACATTATGTTACATTTTACAACCACATTGCTTAGCCATGGAATTCCAATCACAATTGCATCACTAACTGAGCACTACCTGTAATTTTACAAAAGATTCAGACTGAATTACAGAATGTAGAATAAGAGTTGGAAGGGACCTTGGTCTTTTAATCCAACTCCCTGCTGAAGCAGAAAACCCTATGCCACTCCAGGTAAACAGCCTTTCTGTAGACACACTGTATACCATTACTGCTACCTTTAAAAAAAAAATCTAGCTATAACAATCCTTTAAGGATTAGCAAGAGAAATTTCAGCTTGGAGATCACATATACCTATTGTAGTTTGCAATAATCTGACCCTGACAGTTGTCATCAAAATTAATATTATAATCACATACGAAGGTATTAAAACACACAACCTATTGCCCTCTGTGCTGGTTAGATATACTGGAGACTGTAGTCCCAACAGATCTGGAAATCATTAGGTCACAGAAGAGTGTGCAGGAGGACAATTTGCTGCATGCTAAGTTGAATGGGTAACTTCTCAATGGGGCTGTAGCAATAATATATATTATTGGGACTGGAGAAAGAGGGGAAGAATAGAAAAGAGCAGAGCAGAATGGGTGGGGAACAGAGGTTGCAGTCAATGGAAATTACAATATGCCAGACTGATTTTTGAAAACTGCAGCTGTCACTAATGGGTTATAGTGTGTGTGTGTGTGTGTGTGTGTTGATTCCTGGTGACCGCCTGGTCAAATCCCTTCAGTTTTTCCTGGCAGCATTTGCAAAAATGGTTTGCCTTTGCCAGTTTCCTAGGGCCGAGAGAGAGTGAATGGCCCAAAGTTACCCAGCTGGCATTCTGTGTTATGCAGGACTAAAATTCATGATTTCCCACCTGACACCTTAACCACTACACCAACTGGGTCTCTGGGTTATGATTTGTTCCATATTTATGCATTTAGTTACTAATGAGTTTGTAAAAACATTACTCCAAACCAGATTCACATTATACCTGAAACAAATTGGAACAGGCTCCCTGGATAAACCCAGGGAAGGCTTGGATTCCTCAAGGACTGAGATCCAGTTGAAGTAGAGCAAAGAAGCCTTGCACAACCCCAAAAATTATTTCTTATAGCCCACAATGATGGCTGGGCAAATCTGGAAATTTACAGCAATGTTATCATAATTTCAAATAGATAGAAAAGAAAATCAGCAATGAACAGTTTGCTAGTCCTCTCAAGCCAGGCGGTCAGCTTGCCCCAATATATTTCTTTGAGGATATTTGATATCATTTATTCTTATCTGTTTTTAGTAAGTAAACCTTTATAATCATTTGAGGGAGGCATTATACTGGGGGTGTGTGTGTGCAAAATGTCTGCAGCCACCACTGTTTTCTAGTCTGAATAGAAAATAGAAAGAAAAAAAATAGAGATCTGGAAAAGAAGGTGAAGGTAAGAAAAGTGCCTCATCCTAGCTACATCCTTAAAGCTTCACATTCAGCACTGCTTGTTGCTAAGTGCTCCATTCTCACTCTTTTATTTGTTTCAAGAAGAGAGAGAGAGAGAGAGAGAGAGAGAGAGAGATTAGGAATGGCACTTGTTTATATGTTATAGCAATATGTGTGTGTGTTAATATATTAATTAATATAATATATATATTAATATACTAATTAATTAATATAGAGAGAGAGTTAGAGAGAGAGAGAAAGAGCAAGAGAGAGAGATTAGGGGTGACAATTGTTTAGCATCCAGGAGCCACATTTGAGAAGTGAGGGGGTGGGGGTGGAATCCAGCCTTCATAGGTGACAGAAAACATAGTGATGATGAAAGGGTATCACTGGAAGGATTGGCTCAATTTTTAAGGGTTTTTGATTACTATTATTTTGGAGTATTGGTTGGATTTTTTTCCTTTTTTACTCAAAGACCGCTTAAGCCGGCCAGAGCTTCTAATGCTTTGATCTCGGGGTTTCTTATTTCAACTCATGCTCCCCAAAATGAGTGATTTACTCCAAATCTTGATGGCATGTGGCCTTGGGGTTTCCAAAGCTGGAGAAACAGTCCTCAGGAGTTTGACAGCAGCTCATTGCCCATTCATACCTCTAAGTGAACTTCCTAAACCTTCTTCTCCTACATCACAAGAGTGGGTTTCCCAGGGTAAGAGAGGCACACCTGAGCCACTTTATTTTCCATTGATGAAAGACTAATGAAGTGAAACAGAAAGAGGCACTAATAAATCGAAGGCAGCGTGGAATGGATTTACAATAAAGAATTGTTCCAGAAAAAGCAACTTCAAGAAATTCCCTAGGAATCACTGAACTGGCATACCCAGAACTGATGAATTGAATTATACTATATTTTGTTTCAAACCTAGTATGAGTAAAGGTGAGCATCCCCCTTTAAATAAATGTTCACAGACAGAAAGTTCTGTAAAAATTAGAATCCTCTTTTGTTCTCTTTCCCAACCCTTGTTGTGTTAGGAGATGTTCTAGCCTAGGTTCGCCTGAGAGAAGGGAAGCTCCACCAGTCCTGCAATGTTTCAGTCTCCAGGCCTTTGATCATCCTAGTTGTTCTTCTCTGCGCTTTTTCCAAAATCTCCTAAAGGCTAACATGCTAAAACTCCTATCTGAAAAGAAGATCTGCTGTTTATTCAGTTCTCAGGCTAAGTTCCTGTAGGTCAGGGCTGTCAAACTCGCGGGCTGGATGCGACACGTGCTGGCCATGCCCGCACCTGGTTTAGTGAAGGTGAAAAAAGTCATGGTACATCACGTGAAGCCGCCGTGACGCCGTGAGTTTGATACCCCTGCTGTGGGTTATTGCAGGAAACAAGAAGTAGAAAAATGTCCCAACTTTTTCCCCAGCTTATATGCCACCATGCCATTACAAGTGTCTTTCTTGCTGAGGGTTCCTGGAATTGCACCCTGATACTTTCCAAATATGTTGGAATATAATACCCATCACTCCAAGCTGTGATGCTGAGTAAGGATGCTAGGAGTTCTGGTCTAACCTCTTTGGAGGCTACCAAATTGGAAGGGTGGTTTGCTATCTATAAATGCATGCCCGCACACACATAAACATACAAACACAGAGAGAGGAGGAGGAGGGAGGGAGAGACATTAAAAAAGAAGTTTCAGCTATGAATATAAATTCTTCCTCAATGATTATGAGATACAAGCTTGTAATTTGGGTAAATCTCGGCTCCCACTCCACAAAGCTCCCTAAGCTCCAGATCAGCCGGGATTTCAATCTGTTTTGGGAGAAGTACAGAATGCTTGCTTAGCAGTGGCCACAGGCAGGAGATTAATCCCTGGTGCTTCCGCCTCCTCTCCCCACATCTGCTCAGATGGCTTTGAACAAGCCTCCCCAGAAAAACTAACACGAGTCTTTACCAGAGAGCCCAGCTAACCATTCCACTCAGGGGTCGACATCCCGCTTTCTTCCAAGACCACCCCCAATACTTTCTCTCTTACTGCCCCAATTACAGTGAGCAGAACAGGGTTTGCCTTCCTAGGAAATTAAGCTGCAATGGGTTTCCCTGTGGCCTCAGATATGAAGAAAAGGCTGGTACACACCCTTGTCTGCAGCTCCCCAATTCCATCTCTGGAATACCATCTCTGACCATCACCCATTTCTTAACTCTGAAACATCTTCACAAAAAAAAGAAGACACATTTTTAGCCTTCCCTGTTGGTGCCATCATCGAGTCACCAAGCATGTCCTCTGTAGTCCTCAGAGGCCAAAAGGAGCACTTAAAAAAATGAAATATGACCCCAGCTGAAAAACTATCAAAACCTATTAATTACCATTGGCATCACAGTAACACATAGGGGCAAATGGTAACAAATGCAACACATAAATATTGCAAATGTTAACGCATAAATATTGCAGCCTAGTTGCCTGCATTAAGAGCAACATGGAGGCTTTTAAGCAAAAGCTTCCTTACTCTTGCTATGGAGATTCTCAGTCATCCAAGTCATGGTTGTCCCAAAGGTGCTTTTTCCAAGAAGCAACTAGACTTTCTGGTTTTTCTTTGAAGACATTTCACTTCTTGTCTTGTCTTAGGCAATATTTATCTTCCAAAAGATGCCTAAAATAAGCAGTTAAAACTCTACAAAGGCTTCCATACAAGGTTTCTTTATTGGATCACAAGGCATCCTCAAGGTATAACTCACAGTTATGTCAAGATTCATCTAATGTCCAATCTTTGCATAGTTGACTTCATAGTGTGAAAATATGGTTATCTTCATCCCATAATGATGCAGCAAAGGAAAAGACCAGCATGATGCTGAGGTCCAAGCAAGAATAAAAGAAACTCCTCCCCAACTCAACCAAGGGTCACTTAGATACCAATCAGGATTACAGATGTGACCACATGACATGAACTACATTTCCCATGAGGCATTAACTACATTTACCATGAGGTATTCTCTTAAGGGGACAGCTCTCAATTCCCAATTAATTATATACTGTCTGACCAGCACACTTCTCATTCAAGAAGCTTCTCCGACTTAGAGCTGAAGAAGCATCTTGGATGAGAAGCGAAACATCTTCAAAGAAAAACCAGAAAGTCCAGTTGCCTCTTGGAAAAAGTACCTTTGGGACTTCCTTACTCTTGTTATGCAGAAGCAGTGGTGGGTTTCAAACAATTTTTACTACTGGTTCTGTGGGTGGCCACAGGCAGGTGGGTATGGCTTGGTTTGGTGGGCGTGCCTTGGTGGGCATGGCAGGGGAAGGATACTGTAAAATCCCCATTCCCTCCCCACCCCACTAACCTGCTTTCCAGCTCCCTTCACCTGTGCAGGGCAACAAAAGAAGACCTGGCCGATCAGCTGGGACTCGGGAGGCAGAGAATAGATGGGGGCTGGGCCAGTCAGAGGTGGGATTTGCCGGTTCTCTGAACTACTCAAAATTTCCACTACCAGTTCTCCAGAACTGGTCAGAACCTGCTGAAGACCACCTCTGTGCAGAAGGGAGTGGGAGAGAGCCCCCCTCCCACCATGCAGTCTATAAAAGCCATTTATATGGTGCCACCATGACACACCTAATGACATTTGGTCACCATCATAGCTTGTACTGGAAGCCACCCTTTTGCATAGCCTATATGCTCATTGATGTGTCTCAACTTTCTTCTGAAGGGTGTGTCTGAACCCAGTCCTGCATTCCCCAAACTGCTTGAAGTGGAGAGAAGTTTGTTTTGTTTTTATGCCAACCTGGCCTCTTTAATTAAAAAAACAACAACAACAGGCTAACTCACAAACCAGATTCAACATGTGGAGCTAATCTATGCAGGAGCCTTTCACCTAATGCTTCTCTTTATACAGGGTAGTCACATACCCATGCACTCTTCTCTTCTCCTGCTCGGCATAGTCCCTGTGCATTTGACATCTTCAGGCAGGCAGATGCTCAACAGATAGTGACAATCCCAGAGATGCCACATGATTAGAAAGTCTCACTTTCCCAGTTTCTAGGATCTTCGCACCTTCTGCTTTGCTCACCCCTGAAACAGGAGACCAAGGGGTGGGAGGAAAAGTAGCAAATACAGCAGGTGGGACAGAAAGACTATTTGCTCTAATTTTCCTGTTCTCTCTCTCTCTCTCTCTCTCTCTCTCTGTCTCTCTCTCTCTCTCCCTCCCTCCCTCCCTCCCTCCCTCCCTCTCTTCCACCTGCTGCCATGTTTCTCCCATTTCCTTTCCTCCTTTCTTGTCTTTCTAGTTTTCAGGAAAAGGTTGGTTTGCTCAGCTGACTAAAATGCTGTCTTTAGCCTTCCTTTCTAGGCCAAAGGAGGTGGAGGAGGACTTCCAGGAACAGGGTGACCTATCCACATCTTAATCCCTCTTTGGATGCTTGTTCGCACTGTGGAGGCGGCGACGGAGTGGCCTCTATTCTGACAGCATCAGCAGGTGTCGGTTTTCATGGCAGATGGCCTTTTCCCTTGCAAAGAGGCTGAAATTCTCCCTTCCTCCTTCTCCTCCTCCCCCCCAACCCCTCTCAATGCCTTAGGCTGCCTGGAAGGGTTGGGCTGACTGCAAGACCCAAGGTTAGAGGGAGTAGAAATAGCAAACAATGCCTAGCAAAACCCCACCGATTGCCCAGTCTTCTGATGGACTTATGCCGCAGGGAGCCCAAAGCAGCTTTGGGGGCTGTGGGGAAGGTAGGGCTCAGCTGTTGCACCAATTTTAGAGGGTCTTCCAAATTCTCTTAGAACTGAAGATGAAGAAATAAATGGAGGGGAGCTAAAATGGATTCCTGACTGGAAATCTGATCTTTTGACCAGAGGTGGTATTCAGCAGGTTCTGAGTCTGACCAGTTCTGGAGAACCGGTAGCGGAAATTCTGAGTAGTTTGGAGAACCGGCAAATGCCACCTCTGACTGGAGATTTTACAGTATCCTTCCCCTGGCACGCCCACCAAGCCACGCCCACAGAACCGGTAGTAAAAAAAAAAATTGAATCCCACCACTGCTTTTTACCCTGGAAACTAAGCAAAGAGGGACTAACAGTTGCCATTTAAAGCAACAGTACACCACTGTCCTCCAGAGGTAGCTTTCCCCCCCAACCCTGTGAGGTAGACTAAGACAGGAAAATCCACCCAAACCTCATGCAGTGACTTAAATTGTTGAAAACTCTAGATAATTCCTCTTAACACGGATAGGCGGATCTATATTCTGGTAAATAGGAAAGAATTATACACTTTGCCCATTCAATTCTGCCTTGAGTTCAAGGGTTAATATTTATCTGCCTAAAAGTTGTGTGATAAAAGATGCCTTAAGATGCCTACCCTTCCCCTCAACTCACATGCCCACGCTTCAAGATGTTGAAATATTTCTCCAGATATCTTCCACAAGGAAAGCGACAGAAAAGAAGGAGTTGTTTGGGGAATGGCACTGACACTGGATGGCCCTCTGTGCCCACATTTTACACTTTCACTGTCTTGAACACTTATGCTTTTTCATTTGTTTTATTCACTTGATCTCAAGTAATTAAGGAAGGTTGACCTGATTACTCCTGGGATGGGATTTCAAGCTATAGGCTAGATTAGGGATCCAGGAAATGTGTCCTGAGACAGCAAATGGCAAACTACGTCTGTACTGCGGACAAAAATATGATAAGGACCTAACCAGAATTGAGTTTGACTTGAAAGAGGCTTTATCTGAGTGGGATGTTGTTTTTAGTTTTCACTTGGTTGAATCAATTCTGGTTTTTCAATTTTATGGCTTGATTAGATCACTGATGGTTGTTTCACCGCCATACATAGATCTACTTTTGCGGATGAAAAGAACTCCAGAAGTTATTCATTTTCAGGAGCTTCCAGGAAAAAATACGGTGAAATGAAGACAGCTCTGCAAAAGTCAAGCTGATGAATGTCTATGGAGGTTCTCAATCATTCAAGTCATGGTTGTCCCAAAGGTGCCTTTTTTTAAAGAGACAACTGGACTTTCTGTTTTTTCTTTGAAGACGTTTTGCTTCTCATCCAAGAAGCTTCTCTGACTTAGAGCTGAAGAAGCTTCTTGGATGAGAAGCGAAACATCTTAAAAAAAAACCCAGAAAGCCCAGTTGCCTCTTGAAAAAGCACCTTTGGGACATTGAGCTGATGACTACAACAAAGACTAAGGAACTCATGAATAGACAACTGTTCCTCACAAGGAGACTACAAGACAGTGGTTTTCTGTGGGTTTGAGCACTAGTAGGCAACAGGACTACAGGTAGTCCTCGACTTATGAACCACAATTGAGTTCAACATTTATGTTGCTAAGTGAGGAATTTGTTAAGTGAGTTTTCTTCTGTTATACAACTTTTCTCTCCATATTTGTTAAATTAATCACTGAGGTTGTTAAATTAGTAACACCATTGTTAAGTGAATCTGGATTTCCCATTGATTTTGCTTGCCAAAAGGTCTCAAAATGTGTTCTCATGACCCTGGGACACTTCAACCCTCATAAATATGAACCAGTTGTCAAGCATCCAAATATAAATCATGTGACCATGGGGATGCTGCAACGATCAGACATGTGAGAAATGGTCATAAGTCACTTTTTTTTCCATGCTGTGGTAACTTTGCACAATCACTAAATGAATTGTGGTAAGTCGAGGAGTATCTGTAGCCATCTTGCTTTGCAGCCACAGCTGTGGCTGTTAAAGGGCAATAAATTTGCAAACCCTACTTCCTAATCACTTCTAGAAATTGTCTACTAAGTTTCTTAAAGCTATTAGAGACCTTCAAACTGATAAGCTTGAAAAGTCTTCATCAGGTGAGTTTTTCTTCAACTTGAACAAAAGAAAGATTAATTGCAAGCTTAAGAAATTAAAGAATTTGAAATAAACAGTAAAAAGATAAATAAGATTATGAGCTAAAAAAAAAAGTCGTAGCTTGATTAAGGGTCCAGATAAATTTGATATACTTTTACCATAAGATTTTGGAATTAACTATAAAAAATAAGGAACCTCTTGTGGGAAGCACACTTATTTTGGCTATTCTGGCAATTAGAAGGCAGAACTAAAGATTAATGATGATTTTAGAAACTGGACTTTAGATGAGACTAAAATTTTAAGCAGAAAGAAAAAAGAAAGAAATACAATACAATAACATCAGTTAATATTGGGATTTTAAAATGATACAAAGTATTTTAACATTGGAAATATTAAAAAAGATTTTCAAAGAATGGAGCCAGAAATTAGTAGCTACAATATCAACAATGTCAGTAATCATGTCTGACTCTTGTTGACTATGTCCAAAATATGTTAACAAGGAAATGACAGATGTGGAGCAAATTTTGTCTGACAAGACAAATGAAGTATCAAAAGTACTACTACAAATGACAGGCTAAGACAGTGGTTCCCAAACTTTTTCGGTCCACTGCCCCCTTGGTTCTACAAACTCATCCTCAGTGCCCCCCACCCAGGGGTGGGATTCAAATTTCTGTGGGTGTGGCCTAATTTGAGGGTGTGGCTTGCTGGTCATGTGACTGGGTGGGCATGGCCAGGTGACTGGCAAACCAAATACAAGTGGTCCTCACTTAATGACGGTTGTTTAGCAAGTGTTCTAATTTATGACTGGCCTCCCCAGAGCTACTTGACCAGTTTTTGGAGTTTTGACAGCTTTAGATCAGGGGTCTAAATCCCACCCCCGCCTGTGTGTGTGTGAGAGAGGGAGAGAGAGAGAGGTTGGATCAGATCTCTCTCTCTCTCTCTCCCACCAACACCAGAAAGCCACCGTCAGTCAAAATTCATATTAGTGTAACAAACAAAACATAAAAACATTGTTTATGTTTGTTTTAAAAATGAATAAAAATTTATTTTTAAAAAAATTAGTGGTCTCCGGGATTTAAAATTATGAGTTTGGTGGTCCCTGAGGTCCAAAAGTTTGATGATCCAAAGGGATGAGCCTGAGAGAGGGAAAGAGAGAGAGAAAAGAAAGAGAGGAAGAGAGGAAGAAAATAAAGAGAAAAGGGAAAGAAAGAAAAAGGGACAAAGAAAGAGGGGGGATGGAAGGAAGGGACAGAAAGAAAAAGAAATAAAGAAGGAGGGAGGGAGGGAGGAGAAAGATAATGAAATATCTATTCTAGTCCAATCACCTGCTCCATCAGGGTTAGAAGGGAGTGTGTGTGTGTGTGTGTGTGTGTGTGTGTGTGTGTGTGTTCTCCTTGTAATTTACCAGTACATTTTGGTTTTGCCTTCTTCAGAATTGGCACTGTAATACATTGGGGAAAAGTAATTTTTAGGGTGGAGATCTAAACAGGTCCAATGGATCCTGTTTAAAGCCTCAACAAAATGTGAGAGCTTCCTGATAGTCTTGACCAGTATTAGTCTTGACTAGTCTTGACTAGTATTATTTAACGTCCATCTAGATCTTCTTCTTTGTCCTTTCCATTTAATTGTCATTGGATTGTGATCTGCCCTAGTACTTGTTTCAATATTTATTTCTTGAATATTAGTTAACAATTCTGTTGACATCCATATCATATCTATTCTGGACCACGATAAGTGTCTATTTGAGTAGAAGGTGTATTGTTTTAGTTTTAGCATTTCTTTCTCTCCATGTATCTTTTAAGTTTATTTCATCTACCATTTTAAAAAAAAGATTTAGGGAGGGTCTTTCTGTTTTGCTTAGTGTCCCCAAGGGGGCCGGCAGAGGAGGACTAAGAGGGGGCATGGGGTCGCTCGGACGCCGGCTGGCCCTGCAGTTTTCCACTTTGACATTAATAGGTATTTAAGCTGAAAATAAAATGTCAAAGGGATAATAAAGATTCTGGTTCTCAAAACTTTAAAAGAAGAAAAAAAAGGATGGAACTGGAAAATGGAGACCACCTGGAAGTGAGAGAATTAACATGAAACTTTACAAGATTCCTAAAGATACATTTAACTGAAACTTGTACAGAACTCCAGGAGAAAGGAAAGAAGCAGCCGTTTTGGATTTTTGGATTACTTGGTGATTTTTGGTTTTTTGGCCATTGGACCTAAAGGACTAAAATTAATCGGTTGGCTGTTTAAAAGTTTTTAAAATGGTATCACTCTTGGAAGAATTGAGAATGGAACTTAAAACAAAGAAGATGCCAAGAAGGAAGTGGTTCCTTTTGGCTTCAGATTTCAATTTTTAGAAATTGGATCCTGAACTAGGAACACAGAAATGCCTGTAGAACAAAAAAGAGGGAAAAAAAAGAAAAGCCATCTTCAGTGACCAAGATTTCTATGTGGAAAAGAAAGAAAGGGGAAGGGAGGAAATTTAAGATCTAAAACCCCAAAAAAGAAAGTTTAAAAGTAATTACAACATTAGGAGAAACAGAGAGAGGATTCGAGAGAAAGAATTGAGAGGGAAGGGCAAAAAAAAAAAAAAAAAAAAAGAGGGGAAAAGGAAAGAAAATAAAGGACAGAAACGGGGAACAGGGAAATGAGAAGAGACTTATTTAAAAGGGTTTTCTGCAGGCAGTACTTGTTAAAAAAAGAAAATTTTGAAACAAGGGTTAAATGATGATAAATCTCATTGTATGTAATGGAATGTTTATAAATAAATGAAATAAAGAAAGGAGAAAAATTAAAAGGAGGGAACTTTTATTATTAGAACTGTGTTTAGAAGCAGGCGAGCCTGCATACTTCTGCGGCTAAGCAGTGAGCCGATCGTTACATTGGGCTGCCTTGAGGGCCGGAGTGCAAGCCGCAAGCCAGCTTGAGGGCCCCCTCTCCCCGCTTGACTGCAGTGCTGGTTTAAAACACTCCCAAGAGGAGGACTCAGCTGGTTAGATGTCCAGCGAAAAAAAGTGGTTCCGACAACTGGCAATCTAAACAAAAGTGCCCTGGGATTAACATAGAATTTTTAAGAAAAAGAGCGCGAAATTACAAGGCAGCAAAAAATATTTTCTGCTAAGTGGGCCCCAGGGGGAAGCTGGACTAATAAGGTGGACAAGGGGCATAAAATAAGCTGGACTTATTTCAAAAAAAAAATAAGTTTCATTGGACCCTGACAGGTTCGAAACCCAATTGACTTTGTATAACGCAGCACCGCTCCGGAGCCGGAGTTGAAAAATAATGGTTTATTGGGAATCAAGATGGGAATCAAGATGAGGGAATAAAGGTATATTTTAATCATTGAGGTGTCACACTCAAAGCAGTAAAAGGAGGGAAACCTATACTTGGTTTTTTTTTTTAGTGTTAAAATTTGTATTAATCTAGAATTTATAAAAAGAATGTGTAATGGAAAGGGAATATGACAGACTAAAGAACCAACTAAATTAATAAGTTAATATAGACTATTAAAAGCAAGGAGAGACATTGGTAACTTTTATCATTATTATTATTATTATTATTATTATTATTATTATTATTATTATTATTATTATTATTATTATTAGGCAAACACTATTGTTTATCTTTATTTTAAAATAAAGATTTTAAAATAATATTTTTAAAATATTTTTAAAATAAATATTAAAGGATTATATTTGAAATAATTGAAATGAAACAAAAAGATGTTTTGATTGAGATTAATGAAAAAGGCTAGAATTAATGTGTTTGTTTCTCTCCTTACTGAAAATTTGGAATGGAAAAGGTAATAATAGAATTAAGTATGCATATGTGAATGTATAATTGCTGTCATATTTGTATGTAAAGGTGATGACCCGGAAATATGTTGTCCACTAAAAAGAGATTTTTGTTTTTAATGTGAAAAACTGAATAAAATTTATTAAATGTTAAAAATTAAGTGAAGAGGAATATGAAAGAAACATGAAAAAATAGAAATATTATAAGTGTTCCTAAAGATGATACCCTATTGAAAAGAAATGTTAAAGATGTCAAATATTATAACTAACATTAATGATAGAGCTGAATTGGAATAAAATAAGCATTTTATTTATTATTGTTATATATATATTTTCTCTTTAAGAACTTAATGCATATTTTAAGAATGTACCAAGCAGAATTTGACTAGAAGTTATGTTTATATGAAGTTATAATTGTAAAGGTTAAATTGAAGTTTAAATAAGAGTTGAATGGATAAATATTAAAAGATACAAAGGTGTGATACTCCAATTAGTAACTACAGGGAAAAAATTTGTTTAATGAGAAAAGAAAATATAAATATTGGAAGACTGCTATCATGTCTCCCCTAGTCCTTCTTTTCATTAAACTAAATATACCTATTTCCCGCAACTGTTCTTTATATGTTTTAGCCTCCTAATCATTTTTGTTGCTCTTCTCCACACTCTTTCTAGAGTCTCAACATCTTTTTTACATCATGGAGACCAAAAGAGAATGATCTGAAAAAATATTTTCTTATTGGGTCTATGAAAGAAGGTTATTAAACCCTGAAGATCTCTATGCAGTGGAATAAAGAAAATTGAAGAGAAATAAAAAAGGAATGGATGAGAAAAAGAAAATAATAAATGCCAACCTTTAAAATAGGCCAGGTTAGGAAAATTCCACAGGTATGACTGGGACCCTATGGTATTTGATTCAGGCCACAATATTGGAAACTTGAAAGCCTGTGTTTTCCCTCCCTTCCTTTTAGGGAGCTAAACCGGAGCAAGTTTGAGTTTCTTTCTTGGGTTTTCTTCTGCTGCAGGCTTAAAGCATATTTTTTGAAATCATTCATTCATAGTATCTCCTTAGTCATCTCTGTAGCGCTTTACAATAAAAAGTCAAATGGTGACAAAGATGAAAATCCTAGAGAAGTCTTGTTTTTGCAAAGCCACACTAAGACCATCTCTGTTTCTGAAGCCAATAGGAAGGGTTAGCATCTGTTTACACAAGCTGTTTGTACATCACAGGAAGTTAGTTTGGATCTCAATAATTTTTGAGCCATTTGGACTGGATTATGTGTTCCCATTTTAACACTTCTCCCCACTGAACTAGTTGAATAAACCATGAGAACTGGGCCTATCTGTAAATATTCTACATCTTCAGCTTTTTAAAAACTATTGTATGTTAAAAGAAAATGATCTCTCTGTCTTAGGATTTCACCAGGAGAGGAAAAGTGAACAGGTGCCATTTGCAAAATCAGAGTTTCAGACAAAGCACCTGAAGGCAGGACAAGAAGCAATGGATGGAAACTAATCAAGGAGAGATGCAACCTAGGACTAAGGAGAAATTTCCTGACAGTTAGAACAATTAATCAGTGGAACAACTTGCCTACAGAAATTGTGTGTGCTCCAACATTGGAGGTTTTTAAGAATTTTAAGATGGTGTTTGATTTCGTTGTACGAGGTGCAATGACAATAAAGTAAACTAAAAAAGGAGATTGGACAACCATTTGTCTGAAATGGTATAGGCTTTCCTGCTTTTTGGGGGGAGGGGGGGTTATTTATTTATTTATTTGATTTGGCAATTGCTTACAAGATAATAGGTATAATTATAAACATGAGTAAGAATACATGAAATAGGTACGATTAAATGGGAACAATAGGACAGGGACGGGAGGCATGATGGTGCACTTATGCACGCCCCTTACAGACCTCTTAGGAATGGGGTGAGGTCAATAGTGGTTAGTTTGAGGTTAAAGGAGTGGAGGTTAGAGGATGTAACCACAGAGTCAGGTAGTGCATTCCAGGCATTGACCACTCTGTTGCTGAAGTTGTTGGACTAGACAACCTCAAAGATCCCTTCCAACTCCATTATTCTATTATTCAGTTACTAGAATTAACAGCAGAGATTCAACATTCAGAATTTCATAGATCCCGAGCATGCTGCCATTCCACCCCTAACCTACCTCCCTGCTTCAACTCTAAGAACATCTTGTCCAACTCGGAAGATTAGTTTAGGGAATGAGTTTAACGACAGGATTATGCCTACACAAATTCTCATTAAACCATCCCCCAAACGCTCGTTGGGCAAGATTAACAGAGCTCTAATCTCGTCAGAGCGGCAAGATTTTGAAAATAATTCCAAATCTCTCCTCTGTTAGTTTATCTGTCGGAGATTAAGCTGCGAGAGCTCCTCAACTGTGTGTTTCTAAGTGGGACATGTTTGTCTGCTTGCAAGTGACAGCTGTCAAGTTAGGAGTTTTGGAGGCAGGGGACAATTTTCTTTACCCCAATTATGGTTGTCATAATGGCATATGGTGATGGGGGTTTTAACATTGTGACCTTTCAGCTTTATCACTAATCATATCTTGTGACTTTTATTTTCCATAAAATGATCAAGTCCCTTAACACTACAGATTTTTTTAATGATCCCTCTGATTTTATGGAAAGCTTCGATTTCTATTTTTAGTCATAATTCAACTACATTTTCCAGTATTAAATTATGAAGAATATTTGGAATGGACATCTGTGAAAATAGAGTATCATCAAAATCAGTTGTGATTTCTTGCAAGAACTGTGGAAGGAAGAATTGGAATACTCCATAATAATAAATCACTGAGTGAGCATCTTAAACATACTGTATGTTTACAGTATAGAGCAGAGGTGGTATTCAGCAGATTCTGACCAATTCTGGAGAACCGGTAGTGGAAATTTTGAGTAGTTCAGAGAACCGGCAAATCCCACCTCTGACTGGAGATTTTACAGTAACCTTCCCCTGCCACGCCTACCAAGTCAAGTCCACAGAACCAGTAGTAAAAAAAATTGAATCCCACCACTGATATAGAGACCCTCAAATATTGGTCTTAAAATTAGATTAATTCAGTAAGAACTTTTTCCTATTTACTGTTTTAAAGAGTTTGTCAGCTTCATTATACTGAACTGAAAAATAAAAAAGAATAATATTTACACCATATTAGTGAATGTGATGTTGGATTATATTTGGAAGTTATTTATGAAGAATTGTACATTTACTGATCACGTGACATAGCAAGAGAATTTATACTTCTGTCAGTCAACATTATACTGATGTCGGCATCAGACAGATTTTATATATATATAATACAATATACAATATATATGATACAATGAAATTTGGATAATAGCTGACAAAATATTTAATATAGTTCATTTTGCTTATTTTATTATTGAGGGAGATTGAAATGTAAGATTGGATCCAACTAATATGGAGATATTTACTCAATGGCTATTCATATTTTGTCATGCTCATACTTCCATTCTAATTATTCCTTCCATCTTCTCCCTCTTGTCTACAGCCTGGGTTGCTCTTCCCATTTATTCTCAACAGTAAGAGTTGCATCACTCATTATTACCCAATTGCCTGGGTTTGGAAATTAAGCGGGAAAGTTCTTGGTTTGTTCTTGAAGAGAAAACTAAATCTCAGAACTAAAAATGAAGTAAAATAATAATAATATCCAGGTGATGACAAACCACATCTGCTCTGCTGCAATGAAGATGTGCAGATGTGTCCACAGCAGCCAAGAGTCAAAATTGGCTTGAAGGAAACATCATCGATGTTCATCAGCTTAACCTACTTCATAGGACAGTAGTATACCAATTTAACTTTCAGAAGAAAAAGTGAATGTAATAAATATTTCTGACTCTAACATCATTTCTTATTACACTCAGCATAGCACAAATAGACTGAAAGGCTGACACAGCCTTGGAGAGGAGAGCTTCGATCAAGAGCAAGAGATGAAATCACATTTTTACTGATGAATATCAAAAGAAATCACGGGCTATTTGCCCATCTCATTCCCCACTATTTCTTTGCACGTGTCTCTAGCCCAGGTTCACCACATTAACATCTGTAATTGCTTCAGTCATGCTACTGAACTGATAGCTGGTTTCACCCATGCTTGCAAAACCCTTTGGGGCTGTTGGGGAGGTCTCGGAGGATGCAATTGCACTAATATAGAACAGACCCCGGAAGAAAGAGGTCAAGGCTCTGGAGAGTTGAAGGACATCCACCTCCTTCCCTGCAGATTGGACTTTTTCCACGGGCCAACCATGAGACATATCAAAGACCCTGTCTCAAGTAAAGTGGTCCTTTCAGGACAACACAAAAGCAGCAGCCTGGTGGCACAGATGGTCCTTTTCAAACAGTAGGCTTCTATCCCTCCCTACGCACGGGCTCCATCCTACATCAAAATCCCTTTTAATTGAATCCACACTTTTATACTTCATTACCTTCCTGACAAATTGGATTAGGATGAAGGCCACTGCTGCTGCCTTGGCCTCCATAGGGAGCAGTTGGCGGTTTTCAGTACAGCAGAGAGGCCATGCATGAAGGGTGAAGGAGCATACAGGGGAGGGAGCAGATCTTGCAAAGATGCATCGTAAGTTTCCTCTCCTGTTTCTTCCACCCCTGGTGCTTCCACTCTCATTATTCATATACATTAGGCAGAATCCAAGTTTAAGAGCCTAGGAAGTACACAAGAGCAAAGCCAAAGGCCCACTTCCTCATTGATTGGTGTCACAAAGGGACCAGATGGACGCATTTGGAAGCTTGCAAACTTGGATTGGAAGCAACGTCCTCGTTCCATTGTAAATTCTTAGTAATCACTACTGAAGCAAAGGTGGTATTCAGCAGGTTCTGACCAGTTCTGGAGAACCAGTAGCGGAAATTTTGTGTAGTTTAGAGAATTATTTGTTTAACTGGCAAATACCACTTCTGACTGGCCATGCCCCCATCTACTCTCTGCCTCCAGAGTCCCAGCTGATTGGCTGGGTCTTCTTTGGTTGCCCTGCACAGGAGAACGGAGCTGGAAAGCAGGTTAGTGGGGTGGGGAGGGAATGGAGATTTTACAGTATCCTTCCCCTGCCATGCCCACCAAGCTATGCCCATCAAGCCACACCACACCCATCAAGCCACGCCTACAGAACCAGTAGTAAAATTTTTTGAATCTCACCACTGTACCGAAGGCATGCTGTCTATATTACAAGAGAGTAAACAGTTATCCATATTCATAACCACTGATAGCCTGACCCACTTTGAATATACCAAGTCCTCTCTAAAATTCATACCGATTGGCTGCTAGATGGAAATGGGGGAGGAGCTAGTGAATATGGCAAGTGTGGCAACAAGGCACAAGAAGGAGTCTGTGCTTCAGGAAATCAAATGTAGCATTGGACAGGAAACCCAGACCTGCCGCAGTGAAATTCTGGGATCGGCTACCTCTTCAGTAGAGTGGATTTCTATATATGGGGAATATAGATTTTGTAAGGATCGCTAATTCACAACCTCAATAAATATTGGCTAGGCTAGGGAAAATCATCTGGGGTTCCTGTCTAATTTAGTGCTGTAGATATTTAAGAATCTGGTTTGATTTTCATTTGGCAATTAAAGTGATGGATTTCATGGGGTTTGGAGGGGGCTTATTTTTATTTTTATTTTGGGGGGGGGAGGATGTTTGGACTGTTATTGTGAGCTGCCTAGGATTATCAAGTATGATAGGGTTAGGGTAATCAGATATGAACTTTTCACTTCAGAATGCAGTTCTCCATATTTCATACTTTTCCCAATCTCTAGGCTAGCAAGTTAGAATAACAGAATATAGTAATGCTGGAAGGTTTTCTAGCCTTCAGTTAGAAAAATTAGTTACTGTGTAGACCTTTCTAACTTGGTTAGAAAGTTAGGAAAAACTAATATACCCATTCCCATGATTTCAAAATATAAGTAAACCATTTTTTTTTTGCATATTCCCTAGTTGATAACTATTGTACTGATCTGTAAAATATAGCACCTGTCCCAACTAGGTGCACTGATTACATAACACCCAGCATTGTCCAGCCAGTATAGTTCCAAGTTTTGAGTATTGACTAAAAGCATGACTCCTTGAAGGACCTCTTTCCATTTCTGGGTCAGCTTCATTCTTTGGATCGTGATACCAAGGGGACAGGAAAGCCTGGCTGACAGTTTTTAGACCATCTGCACAAAGTATCCTTGGAAACAACTAATGTGTACTTATAAGGGCCTTTCCTACAATTGGTGCTTAGGAGACTTTGGGTTGTGCTAGGTTCAGATTTTATGCAATCCCCCGGGACAAATTTTGATCAGTTCACCATATGGACAAGAATTCTGATCTTTTAAAATGTCCCCCCCCCCCCCGCCGCCGCCCGCCTCCACCCCCTCAGACATGCAAACATACAAGAAAGCTTCTTTCCGGGAGCTGGTGAAAGAGTTTCCTGTATCCATATGGAATAACTGTCACACGTTCCTCTGTTCAAAAGAGCGTCGTTTCCTCATTAACCTTTGCTCTGAGTTGCTTTGTTTCCTGTCCAGCTTTCAACAAGCTTCCAGCCAGTTTAAGGAACCGGCTGCCTGCCTACCCTCCCTATTCCCCACCCCATGTGTCCATTGCTACCGACAATAATAGCAGGGAAAGAAAATGAACATTGTGTGCATGCGGCGCCAAATGGCCTTGTCTGAACAGCAGGAGAGCTCTGCTGGCTCTCCTTTTCCCCAGGAGAGTAGCAAGCTAAGCCCTGCTGGGGCTCTATGGGATGAATGGTAGGCTCCTGGCATTGCCTCAGAGGAAAAAATCTCATCATTAGGCCCAGGCAGGCCCTGATTTAGTGGGCTGTTCTTCTGATGGGAGGAGGCTTCTTCTCCAACTGCTGGTTTCTATTCGGTCTCAGCAAAAGGGACAGCAAATAGGCTAAGTTAAGGAGAGGAGAAGCATGGCTGAGGTACCAGATAAGTTTTATCTTCCACTTCTCTTGCTTCTTCAGAAAGACCCTGCTCACTCCCACAGATTAGAGGCCGCAGCCTCACCAAGATTAGCATAGCATGCTCTCTCACTTATCCTTTTGTAATCTCTTGCTATCTCTCTTGCTGGGCCTCCTTTGCACAGTCTTTCTTTCTCACTCTATCTCTCTGTCTCTTGCTCTTTCTGTTGTCAACCTTGAGCCAGTGAGATTCGAACTGCCGAACTGCTAGCAGCTGGCAGTCAGCAGAAGTAGCCTGTAGTACTCCATTCTAACCACTGCACCACCATGGTTGATAGATAGATAGGTAGGTAGGTAGGTAGATAGATAGATAGATGGATGGATGGATGGATGGATGGATGGATGGATGGATGGATGGATGGATGGATGGATGGATGGATGGATATGGATATGGATATGGATATGGATATGGATATAGTTACCGATACAGATACAGATACAGATGATAGAATAGATGACAGCTATGGACTATACTATCAAATGTGCCCAGAGTCCCATCAGGGTAATTAGAGCCATATCATTTACTGGAAAGGATTATGTAGCATCCCAGAGGTCTCCAGGATTAGCATCTAATACAGCCAGATTTGTTGAAATCAGTGTCAGAGCAGGCAGTAAACCTCTTTCGGGCTCACTTTATGGAAACTGCATCAGCCTGGATTCATCACAACAAATTCTTGACAAGGCTAGCAGCATATCTGCATTCCCAATCAGCCAATTTATTGGCTATACTTGCCTCTGGTATACCTGTCCAGCTTTTATATAGGAATGGGGAAAAAAACCCAAAGTGCAAAAAAAAAAGTCACTTCAGAATGTGGATAGACATCCTAGACTCTACGTATCGTATTCTGAACTTGGGGCTGGTCCAGTTCTGGTTACTACTGAGAATGGTGTGTGGGGTAGAGGGAAAAGAACATGTTTTCAAACAGAGGAAAAATATAAGCTAGGGACTGGTACATTGGCCATGTTAAAGCCACAATCATCAACATGGGGACTTACCACACTCTCAGAATGGTTTTTGATATATATTTTATACTTACATGGAGGAGAAACATTTCACAACTAAAAATAGATGATGGGATCTAAAAGAGAAACAAACAAACAAGCACACATAAACCCATATATATTAGGCTACAATTCCCTTCATTCAGGGAATGAGCAAAACACATAGAAAGTAAACAAAGATGGTGTACATTTTTGGTTCATTCGGGAATGATAAAGCACAATGAAATCCTAGAGAGAACTAGAATATGAAAGTGTGTTTCTGTTGCGTGGCCTGATCATGGTTACAAAAATCTAGATGAGTTCTACATGGCAGCAAAGAACAAGTTTTTTATACTTCTTTTCTGTTTCCCTTTGCTAATTTTTAGTTGATATCAAGTTTGTTTATTTGTTTGTTTAGATTTAGAACTGCCCAACCCTCAAATAATTTTGGATGGCTTACATAGTTAAACTTTTATTTAAAAAAAAACAAACCTCATACAAACAGAGAGAAAAAAAGTATGCCTGAATAAAAGTGTAACACATTACCAAAAAAACTGCCCCCAACAACAACCTCCAAGGACAGACAGGAGACCTAACTTACACTGGGGAGCAAAGTCATTTTTTAAAGACTTGTGGAAGCCTTGAAGGATAGGAATTATGCGGGGGGTGGTGGGATTGGAGGGGGGAGGGGATGCTATTATAGAGGGCAGGTGCCTTGATAGAGAAAGCATAATTTTGGGCTCTCGTTAGGTGATTTTATTTAATTGAGGGGCCTCAGGGCACCCTCACTTTGCCCAATCTTACTGGATATGCAGAAAATATTGGAGACAAGTGGTCCCTCCAATAACCAAGCCATATGCCATGAACAGCATATGCCATGAACACGACAATCAGCAACCAAATTGAATTGCACCCAGAAGCCTACCAGTAACCAGTGCAGCTCACGGGAGAATGATAGAACAGAATTTTTTTTTTAAAAAAAAATGGTGATGATACATGGGCATTAAGCCATTGCTGCCTGTGCTACTATATTTCAGAGCAGCTGTGCCATCTGGGTAGTCTTCCGATATATAACTCCCTACCCTTATTTATATATATATAAAAGCGAAATACCACTCAAGCATCATCACAAAATCTCCAGGACCGTAAAGTCTGCAAACTTGAAATTTGGTACATATGTTCCTCTTGGCTTCTAGGTGCTCACTAAGAAAGGATTTTTTTTTTAAATGACCATCAGAGCATTGGTATTTCCTATATTATTATTAACACACTCTGATGCTAAGGAGTTCTACTCCCCCTCCTCACCTGAAAAGAAATCTGTTCCAAATGCAAAACACAAGCAGAGGAGAGGAGTTTCAGTTTCAGTTTTAGTTTCACAGCACCAAGCAGCTTTAGTACAGAACAATTGAGTTAAGCCACGCCCAGGCTCCTTGCTGTCTCCTTGCTCGCACAGCAAATACTGTTTCAGTTTCTCAACTCTCTCACACACTGACAGGACATTAGCCAGATGAATACCGATGGATGTTGGTAGGTGGAGGCACAATTTTTCCCCCTTAGTTTCCTCTCCAAAAACTAAGCCCGACCACATAATTTCATAGTGAAGCACGGGTATCGAGCTAGTCTTCAAATATATAACTCCCCCTTATCTTCTGCAGGGGTATTGTGGAGTGGAATGGGTACTTAGCTTTAACTGCCAAAGCTACACATCCACTTTATAATGGTTCCACTTGGTCATCCATGTAAGTAAAAACTTATGGGTTATCTTCCACTCTAAAAATTTTTTGCAGTGGGAATCAGGAAACACGATGTTTTATCTGTCAAGACATGATGCCCATAAACAATTATTTTAGCTATTGATTTGGTTTGATGCTCTTAGCTTTCTACAGGGACTGTGGTATTACTAAACTGGGGCATGTATTAATACACATTGGGGAAATTAAACTTCTTCCTCTAGTCTGTCTAGGATCATTCATTCTGGGAAAACTACAGTTTCCTGAGAAATTTCCAAAATCCCTGGCAGATTTTTCTGTACAGTTCTTTGAACAATTCAGGCCGAGTATTAATCTCAACATTGAAAATGATGCTGTCGGGAGGGCTTCAGACATCACTTCTGACATTTGGCTGTGGGATCCATTCCCAGGGCAAAATTCTTAAATCTCCCCCGTCAGCTATTCTCAAATTCTAGGCATGTTATACAGTATTAGCGTCATTGGCTGTAACAATGCTGTTTAGAATTGCAGTTGAAGGGTAGGTGGAAATGGTTTGTCATTCTGAGCCAAAATATGCAGAGAGGGTTTCACCACTCCCTACTTAGAGAAGAATATGCCTCTTAGGACTAGCCATGTCTCATTAGAAGCCCCTTCTGCTGTTTCCAAGCTGTGCCAGGAAGCAACCTACAGGGACTACTGTCCAACTATCACCCAGATGCTCAGTTGGAAAGTCATTAACTAAACACAACTAAAAAGGAACTCATGGGAAAGGTTGGCTTCAGCACCCTTTTAAATTCCCCAACTTTGCTGCGCTCAGGTGGGGTGTGATGCTTGGACAAGCCCTTTGAGATATGAAGCTCCCCCTGTCAGATGCAAGCCTAGGGGAGCCCCATGGCAGCCCCCTCCATTGGCAACAGATGTCTAACAATCCACATGCCAGCCTCTGCCCCTCCCTCTCTTCCAAAGTCACGGCACTGAAAAAGTCACTCCTGAAAATGATGGCCGAATTAGATTGTCCTCCTCTTGCTTTACACTTTCCCATAATAAACACATATACAAAAATGCACACTGCTTCCCCCTTCTGCCCAAACTTTATAATGCCTACCTGAAGAATGAAAACTAAAAGCACACAGCACAGCCAATGTCTGCTTCTTGTCTCTTACTATTGCCAGAAAATATCAAATATCTCTAAACAAAATAAGAAGCTGACATGCTGGTGACTCCGAACTGCCTACTCTAATGGACAGCCGTATTCCTGCAGGGCCTTAAAGACAGAGTGCCAGGCCTTAAAACATGATCCCTGTCATGCATTGCTGTGGTTCATTCCAACAGAAAGGTGCATGTCAGATTGATTGAGGAAGGGGAGGTAAATGCATTTCATTATCAATAAAACAATGATATTGTCAACAAATTGTTTTTAATGAAATCAAACAGCCCACATGCTGTACCTTTTGGAATGAAAATCAATCTTTTAGGAATCAGCAAGGCTAGTTATCTGTGGGGATATGAGGAAGTAGTAAAGAAGAAATGTGATTTGGTATGACTTCAAAGGACCTGACAAATTTGTTCCATAGATGAAATGTGATCCATGAATAGTGTTGATTTATCTAAGCTTATTCTGTCCACTGTGCTACCTAACCTCAGAAAGGTCTCTATTTTCCAATCTCTGCTTTCTGTTGTTCTTGGAATTACCAGAAGCATCTCTTTTCCAATACGTTTTGTGTGCCCAGGATCTCAAAACACAAAAAGCTAGGAAGAAGGATTTGAATAATATTCCTACTGAAACATACCACACCAGTCCTTGCAGCCAGCACATGATACTTAGGGCTTTATAATCCTGAGAAATAATGCTGCTTTTTGAACATTTCTCATGATACACTAAGCTTCTCTTAGAGGTGGATGTAAATCTGATGCTGTCAATCTGTAACACTTAGCAATAGCACTTAGGGCTTATATACTGCTTCATAGTGCTTTACTGTCTTCTCTAAGCAGTTTACAGAGTCAGCATATTGTCCCCGGCAATCTGGGGGGGGGGTGTCATTTTAACCACCTCAGAAGGATGGAAGGCTGAGTCAACCTTGTGCCAGTCAGAATTAAACTCCTGGCAGTGAGCAGTGAGTCAGCCTGCAATACTGCCTTCTAACCACTGCGCCACCACAGCTCATCCATATCCTGTGAGGTTTGTTGATCATAGCTGGTAATTTTCCTATGGTACTGATATTGACTAAACTCAGAGTGGCTATTTCCAATGAACACAAAATGAGGTTTGAAAATATGCTCAGTTAACTGGAAATGGCTCTAATCCATGTTCAGATGATATGCTTAAATCTGGGAAAGCCACTGACTATGGATAAGGAGCCACACAGGACTGTAAGATGGGAGGACCCTCATTTTCTAATAAGATGACATAGTGTGTTGTGCAATTATATCCTAATCTGTATCACAGGGTAGGCTTTTGGTAGACATCACAACGAAGACATACCAATAGCACACATTACGTAATTTGCATGAGCTGCATCACAACACCAAATGCCATATGACACATCATTTGCATGATGATGTCATGATGAGTGTGACTTCATTTTCTTCTCTTGCGCTCCTGTCCTGCTGCAGATGGACTTACAAAGCTGTTAATAAAGCAGTTGGTTATTAAGCATTCCCTACTTACAAGCAGCACTCCCTCAAAGCGTTGTTTTTTTCATTATGTGAAGACCCACCTCTGAACAAAGATGGAGGTATTTGGCAAAAGTCAGGCTGTGTGTGCTAAGAGCCTCAGAGAGGTTTGGCCAACAAGTCAGCTGAGCATCTTATCAATATATGGTCTAGGCACTATGGTCAGCTTGCCTTGCCACATGGTGATGCGTACCAGCTAATGTGCTTTCAGCCAGAGGTCCATGGCCCTCTCTTTCCACTCCACTCAGGAAGCTTACACAGGCCACAGCTGTAAACTCTGTGTAGAATCTTTGGGAAGAAGCAAATTGTCCAGTTGAGCCCAACACATGCATGCCTATAAATCAGTCCCTGGCATCTCCCTTTCTGTTTGGGTGATCACTCTCTAGCTCCCCCCCCCACACACACACACACATGACCCCGATGTTTGGGTGTCACCTGTGACCCCCTGGCAGATGGTGAAGGGAGGCCAACCCCTTTGCTCTGAAACAGTTGCAGCTGAGCCATCTGTCAAACCGCTCATGGCTCAGCTCTCCGCAGCTCCAGCTTGAAGCTCAGCATCCGCTAGGCTACCGTTCAAGCTGCTGCAAGTTTCGTGCACGTGTTTGGTCTATCTATCCACCCTGGAGGCTGCTTTTGCTGCTGAACCTCTCTTACACTGGGGAGCTGGGAGGCGCAGTGGGGAAGAGAGTACCAATAGAGTTGGGACTAATACTTCTAACACCATTTTCTTGAACTTGGGCTCTCTTCAGGATTGTGTCCTAAGTCCGCTGTTGTTCACCCTGTTGATCAATGACTGTTGTGCCACGAACCATATTGTGAAGCATGCAGATGATACAACAAAAGTGGGCCTTAATGAGGATGACAATAAGAGTGCTTATGCTAAGGAGGTAGAGGGTTTGGTGAACTGCAGAGGTGGTATTCAGCAGGTTCTGACCAGTTCTGGGGAATCGATAGCGGAACTTTTGAGTAGTTTGGAGAACTGGCAAATCCCACCTCTGACTGGCCCCACCCCTTCTATTCTCTGCCTCCTGAGTCCCAGCTGATGGGCTGGGTCTTCTTTTGTTGCCCTGCACAGGAGAACAGAGCTGGAAAGCAGGTTAGTAGGGTGGGGAGGGAATGGAGATTTTACAGTATCCTTCCCCTGCCACGCCCACCAAGCCACGCCCACAGAACCGGTAGTAAAAATATTTCAATCCCACCACTGGTGGACTGGTGTAATAAAAACAGCCTCCTTTTAAACATAGGGAAAAACTAAAGAAATCATTGTCAATTTTAGAAAAGGTAGGCACAGCCACACACCTCAGTGTATTAATGATTTACCTGTGGAGGTGGTTAGCAGCGTCAAGTTTCTGGGTGTGTAGCTAATGAGTAGGCTAGCTTGGTCGCTGGTGAAGAGGGCACAGCAGTGCCTGCATTTTCTGCATTGCTTGAGAAAAGTACAACTTCCTTCCCCCGTCCTTGCCATTTTCTATAGAGGGACGATCGAGAGCATCCTGTCATATTGCATTACAGGCTGGTTTGGAAGAATTACTGCTTCAGACAGGAAGGTGGTACAGAGAGTGGTGAGGATGGCAGAGAAGATTATTGGCAGTTCCCTTCTGTCTATCTGGGACATGGCATATAAGCATTGCTTGATCAGGGTCTGCAGTATTGTCTGGGACGCTACACATCCTCTTCATGGCCTGTTTTCCTTTTTACCTTCTATAAGGAGGCTTTGTGGTTTCTGAAGCAGAACATCTAGATTCAGTCACAATTTTGTTCCGTATAGCATCGACCTTGTGAACGCTCAAGTTTCCTTCTCCTGCTGTGTATATATTCAAAATGGACAGTGATACAGTATTTTTTTTTAAAAAAACAAGTTTTATTAATTTTTAAAACACACAAATTATCATTATTCATTACATGTTTAAACCTTTTTCCCTTGTAAATTTAACAAGTCAGATAAATTATGATTCTGTTTTAAACCATTTCCATATAATATACCAAAACCTCTTATTCAATTTCTCTTTACTTCTCTTTACTCTTATTCAATATCATTATTATTATTTCATCTGTTTCTTTCTGACTTAGTTACCATTATTCTCATTCTATATTTCTACAAGTTTTACCAATTCTCCCCCAAAAAGACATATACACACAACACACAAAACATAAAAAAATATCTTTTTGGAAAGTAACTTGGACCCAGGTGTCTCTCTCTTCATGGACTTCAATTATATTCATGCTCATCTTACATATCATTACTTATTTTATTTACCATTCTAAGCCTTCTATATTAACTTCTCCACATATTTCACACTTCTTAATTCTACCTTAATTAATCATCTTAGTTTAAATCATTATATTTGTATCTTTTGTCCATTTTTTATCATCCCTTTGTCTCATCCCTTATGAAAAAAAAGAAAATCAGTTTCTCCTGAAATCATTAATCAGAGTATGATGCCTTTCTATCTCCCCCTAAGTTAATCAAATTAATCTTTAAAATAATATCTAATACCCAATCAGATTTTGCTTGGTACATTCTATCTAACTAATACATCCAACACAATTAAGTGCATAATTAGAGAATAAATCCAAATATTAAAAAGAAATACTATAATAAAAATTTCATAATAACATCAATACCATAATTTTATTAAACTCTTTAATTAAAACAATATTCTAAACCCCTCCTATTATTAAGTTTTAAAACCAATCATTTTTAAACATTTTAACATTTTAATCTCTTATCAACTCTTAAACCATTGCAATACTACCATCTCATCTTATGTACCTTGCAAAATCTTTTTACTTTATCCATTATCCATAAAAATTCCTTTTTCCATTTAATTTCAAAACGTTGTAGCTTTTCTCCACCTTTTCCCTTTCTTTCTTTTCCCAACAAAACTTTCTACCCCCTTCTTCTAGCCTCTGCCTTACCGGCTTCCCTTCTCTGTCGTATTTCTTTTCCCCTTTGTTTACAATCATCATATTGGTTTTGCACTTTATTTTTCCCTTTCTTAAATGTTTTTAGATCTTAAGTCCTTAAATCCTTTAGTTTTCTTCTTTTCTCTTCTTTTCTTTTCTTTCTCTCTTCTTTTTTCTGGATCAAATTCTGAGATTCATTAAAGATGGCTCCTTCCTTTCTTTCTTGTTCCTCTGCTGTCTTCATCTGTTGTAATTTTTGTTGATAATTAGTAAGCGCCATTTCTAAGAAAAGGAAAGCTTCTTCCACACCATTTCTTAGCTCCTCAACAGAAAGAGCCATTATAAATCTTTTCTTTTCTTTTCTCCTTCTTTCTTCTTACAACAACCAGAATATTCAAAAGAAAATAAAAAAGATAAAACAGTCCCAAAGTTATCAATCAGTCCAAACCAAGGCAGAGTTCTCACTTTCTCCTTCTGGGGTGATATCAATCAAAGAGAAAGAAAGTCCAAATCTGTTTAAAGTCTTGTTACAATATATTCTAGTCTTCAAATCCTTAAGGCATCTGCTCCAACAAATCTTAGCATACAAATATTTTCTTTTTAATCCTCTCTCTTCCCACTCATCGCTTAAAACCAATTTCCACCTAAAAAATAGGTTTCTTAATATCCAGTTATTTATTCCGTGGGAAAAGAGGGAAAGCTATCCTTTCAGCACCTTCAAGCAGCCGCTTTTTCCTCTTCTGGCAGGTATTATTCAGAAAGTCATACTTTTCAGGAATTTTATTAAATATGTCTTAGATTCCTAGGAGCCAAGAAAAACTTTCTCCTCTCAATCACTTTCTCCACTTCCTCCTGCGCATTCTTACCCGGCTGCCAGCTTCTTTGTGGCGGCCATTACGGACCGCCGCTGCACCGTCCTGGGAAAAGGGGGTTCTGCCGGCCAGGGAGGGGGTCTGCAGCACCCCAAACCCTTCTCCGGATCCCCCCTACCTTCAGCTGCCCCTGCAGGGCAGCCTAGCTCCGTACCCGGCTGGGTCGGAGCCCCAAAAACGTCTAGCGCGGCAGAAATCGCGCAGCTTCGCAAATCCCTGCCGCTCGCGAAGCCGACAAACCTGTTTTAAAAATAAGTTACTCAAACACAGATTTATTAACCCAATCATACAGATGCATTATATTATTAATATATAATATTTTGAATCTTATTACATATATATATATTGCCATCATCCTTTTACAACTTCACAACAGCCCTGTGAGGTAGGTAGGAGACCATTTTCTCCATATGACCAATCAAAGGCCTGAGAAATGGTGGTTTAGTCAAAGACTAGTCACTTGGTCCATGGCTCAGAAACATTTTGAACACAAATGTTAAGCTTTTAGTGCAATTTCTTAGTTTTCTGAATTTTAATGCTGCTTAGAGGCAGCATAAGGGAATGAATTCAAAGAACCCTGGACAATTAAATGCGTGCCAGTTTCTGTGACATGGCAGAATTGGTTTTGTTTTTTTAAACAATATACCAAAAAAGAAATCAGAGATCAACCCAATGGATCAGAAATAGGAAATTAAGTACCATTCTTAAAGATTCTGTTTTGATATTTCACATAGTTATACTAAATACTGGTTTAGATTCTCTTCCCCTTCTTGTCCCCACTTCTGAATAGTTTCCGGAGTAGCTACTCTTGCTAAACAGTGTGTGAATGAATAAGTAAATGAATGAAATGTGTGTGTGTGTTGTGTATATGTGTGTGTGCATACACACACACATACGTTCCACTTATTGCAAAGTTTCTTCATTCTTTTTTGCCTAAATAGAAAGCCGGTTTATTTCAAGAAAAAGACAATGGCAGGTAATTTTAGAAATGTTTTTAAATGTGGAGCTGCCTGCTTGCCGTTGTTCTTTTTTTCAAAAGCAAACATGATTTCATTTTCCATTCTGTTTTTACTTTAAGTGAAATGTGTGTCATCTCCAGAAAAAAGTTACTTAGTATCTATGCCTGCCAGCTGAACTTAGTCTCCCAAAGACTTGTAGATGTATAATCTCTTTTCACTATGACCCATTCCAGCTATCAAGAATAAAACATTAAAAGATCAAAGAACACATACAATATACAGCAGTTGTGAAATGGCATGAAGAGAGATTAACATTGGATGTTCTGTGGATTGTTTCTGGGTCTTTCAAGAGGTGTTTTTTTTTAATCTTGCAACCTCATGAGGTAGCCACATAAGCTGTGGCAATATACTTTTTGCCATTGCCATAAGTGGATTTATCCCAAGTATACGTTTGGATATCCAGATTGTGGCCTCCAATTTTCAGATGACACCTGAAGGATTGAAAAATTGGTGCATAATCATCTTTCTTAAATAAAAACTCTAGATAATTATTTGGAATAGATTACAATGGAGTCAAATTGCTAGCCGAATCAAGCCTTGCAACCATTTCACCTTTTCTCTGTAGCACCACCTTTATGAATGTTGTCTGTTTTGCCGCTTGGAATCCTCTCAGGGATGGGCTGCTGGGGGTTCGCAGCGGTTCGAGAGCTAAGATTCTGCCCAGTTCGGACAACCCACAAATCCTACTCCGGGCTGGCCCTGCCCACCCTGCCCCTCCCCTCCCAGGAGTCCCCACGCGGCCTGTTTTGGATGCAGGTAAGTGCTAGGCAAAAACCGGGCCTCCCAGAAGTTTGGAAGGCCAGAAATGGGCCCGTTTCCGGCTTCCAGAGAGCCTCCGGAGCCCAGGGAGGCCAAAACGCCCCCCCCTCCCCACTGTGGTGCAGAAGGCCAACTAGGCTACACCCCAGTGGTGGGATTCAAAATTTTTTACTACCTGTTCTGTGGGCATGGTGGGCATGGCAGAGGAAGGATACTGTAAAATCTCCAGTCAGGGGTGGAATTTGCCGTTTCTCCTAACTATTCAAAATTTCCGCTACTGGTTCTCCAGAACTGGTCAGAACCTGCTGAATACCCACCTCTGCTACACCTACCATGGCTACGGCCAACCAGCAACAGGGCAGGGAACCAGTGCTAAAATTTGAAACCCACCCCTGAAACCTCTTCATGAAAAGTTCAGAAGATATCCCATGAATAGGATTGTTTATGGAACAGCCTTAATAAACTGCTTGAATGAACCTACTGATGTGACTCATGCCTTAAGGCTGCTAAATTCTGCAAGAAGTTATTGTACGTGCTACTCCTAAATGGTGAAAGTTACTTGCCTGAGCATTACTGGAAAAATTCAGAACTTTTAGTCTACCTATCTTGAGATGTTTTAATGGCCATTACTTTGCTCAGGCTTTAATGTGGGGGCTATGTCTTATTGCTATCTGTTGACTAAGATAGCTAAATGAAACCTTTGTCTTCAAAAGTGGCACACTTTTTGATATCAGATGTTAGGGAGTGTATAGTCAATGCTATTTTATTCCTTGCTTGTCAGCTCTGTTTCTGAAAACAATTGACTGGACTGAAGCTTTCATTTCACTTGGAAATAATGATCCAATTTCATTCAGACCTTGAATAATTTCACTTTTGATACACAGAAAGTAGCACATTAAAAACATGCATTGACTTCCAGACCATCCTTTATTGGCACTGCATCTTCCCATTTTAACTGCCATGAAAATAACCCTTGGCCCTAGCAATATACTTACACTTTTCCAGGCCGAGCAATGAAACACAGGGAATAGAGTCCAAATTCAAATTCAGGACTGCTTCCAATAAAAGCACTTCCAACCTGTTTGTAAAATCCATCAAAGTTGAATTGCATTCCCAACACATCTGGATAAGAGGTCCACTAAAGAGAGGGAAGAAAAAAAATGATGCTGGAAATTTTTCAAGAGCTTTGATCTACAGTGTTTGCAACAATAAAATATTTCCAGGAAGAATTTTGCATTGTGAAGCCATACAAATCACAAATTCTAATATCCAGCTCGATGAGATATGACTATTTGTGAAGATTAGTGAACGTAAGAGGGATACTGTTCTATCAGCAGTGTG